>NC_046666.1:23302048-23349797 GCF_010883055.1 Belonocnema kinseyi
TATGTGTGTGTGTGTATATTTTAGTGACATAGATGTAAATTGTTTGGCTTTCTGAGATCTTTTGAATAACATAGACATAGATTTGGAAAAAATATAAAAACATAATGGCAATCTAAAGTTCATTTTATATTGTATAATATTATGTGTCTATAAATTGAATTTTGGAAACGAGTTCTTGATATGAATCTCTTCTTGGAAATGACGCACTGCAACCCAAATTGCAAAATTAAATGTTTCAAAATTAAACTAATATCAATAAAATTTATTTTAGTATCGTATTCCATATAGTAACGTCAAGTTGTCGCTCCGCACGCGTTTAAAGACTCTTTTTAAAAAGTTTATATTTTGTGAAATAATGCAGATACAGATTTTCGGATCGCACCCCTAGAAAGATTAGTTAAAAATCTGATAGAATTTATCACAATACAAAAATCGATTGTCTGTCTAGTATGTCCATTTTGTCGGTTCACGTCACATATGTTGGCAGACTACTGTTGGTCTTTGAAGAGAGACAAGTCATACCAACACAAAAAAGCACTGCAAAGATCATTTTCAAATAAATTAAGGAGTTATCATTTTTAAATTGAAAACACATGAAATGGTTACTTATAAAGCTGTAAAGCTCTTCGGAAGTGACTTACGTAAATCAAGCACTCCAAATCGTAAAAGGTGAGGGGATTCACGTAAATCTAGCATCCCAATAGGAACAGAAGCCTGCTGCTTCTACATCGTTGTTCCTAGGTATCGCTAAATGTAGGTTATAATGATGCACGGAATATTGACCTTATTAAGTATTTGAATTTTAGTTTTGGAGAGCCAACGTTTATAAGAAATAAGATTAAATTAAAGTCGTTGTTTCTGGGTATCGCTAAATGCAGGTTACTACGATGCAGGAAATTTTGAATTTATTGAGTATTGAAATATTATTTTTGTAGACCCAAAGTTTTTGAGAAATGAGATCAAACATCTGGTTCAATCTTTCTGCAAAGCAAGAATGAATTCTGGAGTATAAGTTTTAATTTTAGCTTTCTGGGACTACTGGCTTTTAAAGACTCACTTGTCAGTCTTTTTTTGTTATGGTTATGGGGCTTTAAGATTATGTAGTTTCTAGGTTATACGGGTATATGGTTTTGGGGTTACAGGATTATGGACTTTTGGTGTTGTGGAGTTTCAAGGTATTATGCTGTATTGATTTATGGGGATTTGGAGTTATGGAATTAATTTCTGCATAATTCAGAGTTATATTCAGACATGCAATTTTCTTGGGAAGCACTTCAGGGTTATGGAGCCTGTGGCTTTTAAGAGGTATAGTTTCTTGAACCCTAGGTTATTGAGCTCTGAAGGTATAGGCTTATATGGCTTAAGGATTGATATTGTTGAGTTTTATAGTTTTAAGACGTTTTTCGAAGTTAGGAAATAACTCTGAAATGATACAGCAAAACAGGTTTAAGATTCGGTTTAAGCAACTTCTAGATGGGTTGAATTTGATATAAATGTTTATTCATTTTTTTAGGACTTATCACAGCTAAAATAACTATTCTAAATATTTCACTTTGAATTATGTGAAAGTTTATAGAAATTCGGTTTCACTTCTTTCGGTATATTTTACCTTTCAGATTCAATAGACGTTCAGTTTGGAAAAACTCAAATAGAGTTTGAAAAATAATATTAACTGGGATAGAAAATAATTTTTAATTTATTTTTGTTGTTCTAAAAAATAGGTATTTCGAAACATAGGATTTAATAGAATAAGTATTTTGCTAATAGCATTGGACAGAGTTTTGTTGAGCAACTTTTGATAGAAGAGCAAACAATTACGCAAATGATAAGACTAGATTTATATATCCCACATTCCGAAGCATAGGGATCGATAAATGTTAGTCAAAATATTTGTTTCAATTTTGTAGATTTTCTATTTTCTTATCGAATTTTCTTTAAATTTAATTTTCGAAAATCTTTTTCGAACGTAAAGATATATGAGTTTTATGTTCATGAACGACTGTGCTTTTGTCTTCAATATTTTTTTCTAGGGCCAAGAATTAAAAAAAAGTAAAATGAGTAAATAGGCCCTTCTGCAGCTTAAATTAGTAAGCAGTGGATGTTGTGCCGTTACTAGCAAAAAACTTCTCGGCCCGCAACGGCAAAAAAGTTATGTGCTGGTACACTATTACATAAAGTTATTATGCATTATTACATTTTTATTTTTGGAAAGCCTATACACTTTCTAAAATTATAAATATATTATATTTTTGTATTCACCAATAGAACTAAGTATCACCGTCAAGATGAATACCACAGTATGAAGGGTCCACATATTTCACAATTAGAGAAAAGACTGATTTATACGCTGAAAAATAATGTTGTTAACAGTATATTAAATTAATATTTTAGCGTTTGGTTGGAATGTATGTGTGTTATCTTATTCATCATCGTCTTAATTATTAGTGGCAACCTTGTTCTGCTGAAATGTTAATGTTTACATTTCGCATATCAGTCCAACAAGACAAATTTATTTTTCTCAATAGATTCCACCTTGGAAATAATAACGAGCCGGCAATTATTTATTGTTAAAAATCACGTTTTCATCATACATTGTAAAATTTCTAACTCAATGGAATAATTGGGATCATTAATAAGGATATTCTACATATTAATAATAATACAGACTGCTCTCATCAGATAACTTGATTGCATTATAAAAATACGTCCGTGACTGATGATAGATACAGACACAGCCCCGTGCAAAATAATTAAATAAAAATCCAATTTTAATCAAAAATGCCTTCGACATGTTGCACAGTGGGCCAGGAGACCCGGTTTCGTGGCCAAAAGTCGGAAAACATATAGAAATGTACAACAATGAATTGCAAGGACACTAATATATGGTTTTCGAAGGTGCTGATTCCGAATCTGATGTCAGAATTCCAAAAAACAAAATGGCGGATCCAATATGGCGGAGCCTAATTTCAAAAAATCATTGGATCCACTCAAAAAGTGGTATCTAAGGGTTTTTGGAGGCTCTGACTCCGAATCTGGAGTTAAAATTTCGAAAAACTAAACGTACTTGATTCTATTAAGTCCCCTTGCCCCTCACTATTCGGGGTGCTTAAGTAAAGTGGGTCCCCTTGCATCTCACTACTCGGGTTGCTTGATTTGAATGAGTCCCCTTGCCTCTCACCCTTTTAAATGGTTTTCGCTTACAAATTGTCGTGAGTTCCATCTCTCTCTTCATCGGTCAATTTAATTTCGTCTAGCAGAATTTCAGTTTCTGAAAGATCAGCCTCTTCATCTTCTCGATCTGCTATATCGGAACTGAATGTTGCGTCTTCTGGTATCACATTTACTTGAGGCGCAGCGAGTAAAACTCTGACATTTTCGGAAATGGGCAAAAATTTCTTCTTCTAAAGTCGCGAATGAACACTGATCGCAGAATTGAGTGGATCGGAAGAATCTATTACTCTATAAAACACATCATACATATTAGCTTGGCGGTCGTGTTTTCTGCTGTGAAATTGTCTGTAATTCTTATAGTCTTTGTTGCGAGCTTCAAAAGCTCCTTCTCTAAGCATTCCTACTGATAATACGCTTGTTCTTATGATTGCAGCTTCGTGAATGAGTATCTTATGTAACGTTGAAGGCATAGGGTACCAGTTGCAGTGAGTTACGTATATTCGGTCAGTAGAAGCACAAAGTTTTCCAAACTCACGTGGATTTATCGGAAGCTGTTGTGATATAGCGGTTAAAATTGTTTTGAAATTACGAAGTAACTCACAGTCAAGTCCAAGATGTTCTGCAAGTTCATCTGTATTTCCAAAAGCTCGTCGAACTGTGTTCCCATCGTTCGTAGTACCAGAGCCTCCTGGTTTTGGTTTATCCACTGTCAATCCCAACTTTTTTTACAAAATCTCTTGAACCTTTTTTCCCGCTGAGCAAATATTTCTTTTTGAGCAGGAGACCTTACTTGCCAGACCTTGAGAGGAAGCCTGTAAGAAATGTGCAAGCAACATTCTAGTATCCTGATCCACGCATGTAATGGACTGAGTCCATACATCAACGAATTTACGTCTGGTAGTAATAGGCCCTTCAGCTAATTGGATAGGTCATTGAAGAGTTTAGGAGTTGAATGAGAGATGAGGCGAGTTTGCATGGATTTTGTCCCTGTTATTATGTTCAGTACTTTGCCGTCTATCAATGTTAAGAACAAAGAAAAATGGATTCGAATACTCCGTCTATCATCTAATGCAACTCTATGAGTTTCTAGATTGTCAATTTGATTCTCAATGTTCTTTTTTTGATTCAAAACAATTGCCTCGGTTTTCTTTAGTTTGCAGTATCTGAATAGGGCGACAAGATCGTGGCGATTGAGACGCTCTGTTATTTCAAAGAATAACATTGTCCGCATTGGACTATCTTAAAGGCATGAGAGAAGTTACAAACAAGCTTTCATCACTGAGACTCCCATTGCCTTCTGCTGATTTAAAAGATTGCTTGTAAGGTGAATGACCAGTACTACCATCCATACCCCACGAACACATCAACGAAAGATTCATTTCCGTACTACCCAAATTATGCATATGCTGGATTATGACTTCCCTTTGCGATTCCACAATCCTACTGGAAGTGTGATTCAACAAGGCCTGCAGAGTTACCTCTGCTTTTTTCTCCGAAATCGAAATGTTTTCTTCGGGTGGTCTACATTGCATCTTAACTTCTCTAACACAATTGTACGACGGCCAAATATCAGCACCACAGTTTTTGCTTTCAACCGTATATTTGTGTACACAGATTTAGTTAGGGAATTATCGAGAAGGAAAGTAAGAGATTCTTCAGCAGTCTTTTTTTTATTGGAATTTCCGCTGCCTCCAACAATTTTCTAACTTTCTTGGTTGCTCCAAGTTTCCTGAAACCTTCTTGAGAAAAGTATACAAATCTTTTTTATCAGTTCGATTTGCTGCATAACATGAAGCCATTAATAGTTTCTCCGGATCGTGCTTCTGTTCAGTACTGATTTTTGCAGATTCCCGCCGCTTTGCGCGATCAGATTTCCTATAAAATTCTAGGCTTGGACGACCAAGATGAGAAGAAGTCAGATGTTCCCGCTCAGTTTTTATGGTCGATAAAACTGGAAATTCGGAATTCAACCATTCAGTATTTTTCGTCTCAAACTTATCCATGATCCTCCTCGCAGCTTTGTATTTTTCAGTGCGTCTACTTTTGAGAGCTCTCAAAGGGGCTGTTAATCTCTCAACATCTGCACTTTCAATGTTATTGAAATTCAATTCCATTTTTGAGAAAATGTAGAAAACAATGGTTTCTACATTATCAGTTTTGAGGATTTCTCCAAGAACTTCCTTTTTAGTGAATTTCGTCATTTTATATGACAAAATGTTGAAATATGGAACACAATATGGGAGCGACAGTGACAAACAGGGAGAAGAGAAAAGAATAATTTGTTAACTTATTCAGAAAGTTTATATATTGAACATGTATATATTTTATACATCAATTATGTTCATTAATATTTTATTAATATCTACGCACGGAATGTGGACGGAAAGCGGATTGCCGAAACAAATGAGTTCGCACGTCCTCGTTGATGCGGCTAGGAAAACAAATGAAGGTAAGCCAGCAGCAGCGCAGCGCTCTACACGCCATAGCATGGTCGTGCGCGGCCATGTATATATACTATAAGCAGCGAAACAAATGAAAAGTAGCAAAAAATAGCACACCTATGCTCAAGTGCACATCCTAAGGAAGACATTCATATATTTTAGAACTCAATATGTTGTGTTATGTCATGTTATGAGCAATCGGAAGCAGGTGCTCTGCTGTATAATCTTGTTCTACATTCACTAATAATATGAGTGTATTAAATTGCAATTGACAATTCCAGATTCAATTGACTTCAGAGAAAGTTTGCACTTTGATTAATAAAATAAATGTAGGTGGAAGTTTGGAATCGAATTCTTGGAATAAAAAAACGTATTCCACGAACGTCAGTAGCATCACTAATTTTAGCAAGATTTTATACTTTGTGCCTATGTCATCGGTACAAAAATTCATCAATCAACGTATAATTGTCGTCAAAAATACTTCAATTCTTTCTCATTTTATCAGTCCATTTCATTTTTCCGAATTCAACAATCGACTTTTGGCCACGAAATCGGCTCTCCTGGCCCACTGTGTGTTGGGAAGTAACCAGCTTAAGCCTGTGACAATATTTCAAATAATAAGCATAAGGATTTTAATCCAAACTTTACAATTGAAGTTTAAGATTAACTTCACCTGGTTTCAAAAATCTGTATAACTTAATATTTAAAAAATTTAATTATATAAATAATCTTTTCACGGTTACAGATTAACTTTTTGGTTTAATATTGAACTTTTTCTGCAAAAATTCGGCTTTTCTGCTTGAAAATTTAAATGCTTTTTTAAAAGTTTGATTGTTTCGTTAAAAATTCGTATTTCTTTCTCCTAAGTTTACCTATTTGGTTATTAATGCAATTGTTTCGTTCTAATTACTTTTTAGATGTTAAGAATTCGTCTTTAAATGAAAAATTCTATTTTGCTCAAACGCAATATATTTTAACTTAAAATCTTGAGAGTGTACATTTTTTACAGTGTATACAATATGGTATTTACAATGAGCTTATTAGAAAGAATGAATGCCCCTATCATTCTCATATTTTCAAAAAATTATGAACAAATTTATGAATAGAAATCTTTCAGTAGAAGAAATTAATTGATTAATTTTTGTGCAGGAAAAATAATTTAATGCTGATGAGGAATACAAAAAGAAATGGTTGGAACACAACAAAATAATTATTAGTTTCCTTAAATTTGTTTTCCGCAGCGTAATTTCTTTAATGACTGGCTGAGACATCCAACAGATTAAAGCTATTAGAAAAATAATACATTAAAATTGTATCATCATTTTTAATCAAAAGTTACTTATATGGTTTTTAAATTACTTCGGATAATGAACAATTTTATTTATCGCTTTTTCCATATGGTTCTAAATTTGTCTTCTTATCGTTTGAAGTTAAATTAATTTGCGGAGATCTTACCTGCTGCATTATTTATTTTTAAATAGTTTGTTTAAAAATTTAAATTCTGAAAAATTGTTGTTGAACTCAGAAAATAGATTAGTTTTTTTTTAGGGCACAAGTTACAAATTATTGTTAATTTTGCAAAGCTTCTGTTTTCTCTTGGTCCTCTAAAATGCACAAATATGCGAATAACTACATTCAAACGATCAATAATTATTTCAACTATTTATTTATTATTTACGCTTCGGTTTCTCTTCTAAATGTTGTTCCAATAAATGCAAAGGATTTCGTTTTTAATTTTGTAAACCAAGTTCAAAAATTAATAAGATACAAATCATTTTCATACTTTACACTTTACAGTCCTTCCTATAATCTTCTCTTTTCGCTTTTTTAGAATACCTATTTTTCCCCGCTTTTTAATAAAAATTTCTCCTTTTTCTGAATATTTTGTTTAAATTTTTGTTGTGCTTAAAATGGTGCTATTTACTCAAACATTAATTTATTATTATGATAAAAATGCAACTATATTGTTAAAAACTTTTTTTTTTCAAAAATTTAACAATTACGTCAAAAGTTGGTATACTTCGATCAAAATTTTTCTTTTTGGTTGAAGATTCATCTCATTGGTTCTAAATTCTACTATTATTCTGAAAACTCGTATTTTTCAATTGCATTTCATTGTTTTCAATTCAAATGTTTTTAATATCAACAATTACTCTTTTTTATTAAGAATTCATCTTTTTTGTTTAGCAAATAAAGTACCTGGTTAAAAGCTTAACTACTTTGTTAAAAATCAATGAGCTTTTTTAAAATTCATAATTGTAGTTATTACCAGTTTTTTAACTTAAAATATAACTAGTAGACTTTTAACCGGTAGACTCTTTCAACAACAAAAAATGACCTTTCAAATTCTGACGGGGAATTTTCTTGAAATCGGTGGGAAAAAAACAATTACTACAAAAAAAGAAGAAGTTTAGACAATTTCAAACAAATTGGGTTTTGACAAAAACAATTTGGATTTTGTAACATTAAAAAATTTCTAGATATTCGAAATTCAAAAACTTATCAATTATTAATTACTATGTACGGAAAATTTTTAAAATGTAGAAAGTATTTTTTGTTAAAAATTTGACAAAAGTCATTTTTTCGTGATTCGCAATGATTAGCTAATTTTAACCTATAGCTTTTGTATAAAGTATCACAGATAATGATGTGCGCTTACAATAAGTTAGGAATAGATAATAATTGCCAATTATTTAAACAATTTTTATAAACAAATTCAAATTGTGACCATTTTCTCATGGATATCTCTGATTTTTTTGCGGAATCAATGCAAAATGTCTTGAAAAAGACTCTTTTCTGACATATTTTTAATAGTGACAGAAGCTGGTAATTATTTTTTTTTAATTTATGAACAAATGCACATTTTCACCATTTTTTTAATAGGTTAGATTTTTTTGCAGAATAAACTGAAAATGTCTTGGCAAAGACTACTTGCAAATAAATCTTTCTTGAAATAAAGTAAAACAAATGAAGCAAACAAAATCAGGAACGACTTGAAGTTACTGCAGCTACAAATAAACTGTTTTTGGTATCAACTATACCTAAAAATAGTTGAATGTAGCAGGGACAACTTCAAGTCGTTGTTGATTTATTTTTCTGCATTTGTTTTATTTTGCTTCATGGAAGACGTGCACAAATAGACTTCGTGATTCTACTGATTGAGGGAATCCTCCAAATTATTTTTTAACATGGAATACAGAATAAAAAATCAGAACTTATGTGACATCATTTGGAATAGCGATCCACAATCAAAATGTGACAAAGTAGATTTGATTTCGGATAATATTAATGCTACGTCTTCTCTTGATGAAAGTCAGTTAATGGTTACAAGAAAAAAATTGGGTAACTCTTTTATGCCTTTGTATAATAGAAAATGGAAAAGTGTCTGTAGGAAAAAAGCATCGTTTGTTCAAAATCATGCTGCATTCTTAGAAGCAGTGTTCGAGGTACCTTTTTCTTGCCCACCTATCCAAACAAAAGGTTTAACTAATGTTCTAAAGAGAGGAAGACCACGATTCTCATTTAAAGATGGATCCAAAAGATAAAGAAAAGGCGCGCCCAAGAACTTGCTTCAAATTATAGCAAGGAAGAATTATCTGAAGCACTTTCATTAATTAAAAATGAGTCCGATAGCGAATCTGGTACGCAATTTCGTAAGGAAGATGATGACGAAAATAAATTGCAAAGAATCTTAGCGATGTACGTAGATTTAGGTCTGTCGAAGAGGAAATACGAAAAGCTAACAAAGTACAATGAAGAAATAACTGACAATGATTCATATCCGCCGTATTTAAAGATCTCCGAAGCGAAAAAAGCTTGTTATCCAGGAAACGGTGAGCATGTAGAGACATGTAGTTTAGGAGCAAGCTTCCATTTCATAAGTTTACTGGGTCATACAGTTAAGCGAATCTTGTTGCAAATGGAAAAAGATGAACTCGCTAATCTTTTTGGTAAAAAACTAGTTACTCTTTTGGTAAAAAACTAGTTACTCTTTTGGTAAAAAACTAGTGCTTCTGCTTATCAGATGACACGGCAAAAGTGGTCAAAGAGAGTGATGATGTGGATGCAAATGATGAATCTTATAACAGTGATTCTAAGAGTGAAGAAATCATCACCTATCACAAGAGCCTTTTCACGGATAAAGCTTTCTTTTTGATTTTCTTTGTCCCTCTTCAATTAAAGGCAGATGATATTATTTAGACGAAAAAAACACCTTCATCTATCAATTTCTGTAAGACAATTACATTTGGAAAGTTATCTAATATTCTTACTAGACAGAAAGCATCTTCTCGCTGCAATATTTGTGGAGTTGGATCAAAACATGTTTACAGCTTACCATATGTAGCTAAAATTCCATGCAATTAAGCACTGTATAAATTTGGTCTCCCGACGTTGCATGTCTGGATTCGTGATTCTGAATATGTGTTACATGTTTTCTACAATATAGATTTCAAAAGGTATTCCACAAGAAAAAAGGAAAAGAAGGAAATGAAAAAATCAAGAAAGGAACGTATTCAAATACAATTAAGATCCAAACTGGGTTTAACAGTTGATGTCGTGAAGCAGGGTTATGGAATATCAAATACCGGAAATTTTGCCCGGTTTTTTTTTGAGGAAAAGCTAAATCGGTTGCTAAAATAACCCGTTTGGATCAACATCTCATCATCAGATTCTACGATATGTTAAAAGTTATAACGTTCGGAAGGATAGTTAATTGTGCGAAATTGAAGACTTACTGGTTGGAAAACGCTGATCTTTTCATAAATCTTTATCCTTGGTATAAAATGCCACCATCAGTACATAAGCTGCTTATTCACGAAAGTGATATAATTCAATCTTTAGAGCTACCCATTGATTGGTATTCAGAAGAGTCGCAAGAAGGAAACAATAAGATCCTTAGAAAAGTTAGAGCTAATAACAGCAGAATGTCTGACAGAAAAATGACAAACCTAGATGTTCTTCATCATCTTCTGCTCCATTCGGACCCTTTGATAAGCAGTTATAGAAAAGTAGAATCCAGGAAGATGAAACCTTTGTCGGAAATGGCTGAAAGCATGACAATCTTCAAAGAGTGAGCTCGATTCTTTCTTACTGAAGCTTGAATTCCTACCTAAAAACGGCCCTTTTCAGGTCCACATAAGTCAAAAATGGCTAAGAGTGTCACAATCTCCGATTAGTGAGCTCGATTTTCACTCACTGAAGCACAAATGTCTATAAACAATATGACAGCAAGGATTCTTTTGCAAGACATTTCAAATTGATTCTTGAAAAAAAATCAAGCCTATACATGAAAAAATGGTTAAAATGGGCAATTGTTTATTGAATTTGTTTAAATAATTATCAGTTTTTGTCACTATTAAAAATATAATAGCAAAGTGTCTTTTGCAAGACATTTCGAATTGATTCCACAAAAAAATCAAGCCTATACATGAAAGAATGGTCAAAATGTGCATTTGTTTATGCGCATTGTTTAAATAATCAACACTTTTCGATCACTATGAAAAATATTACAGCAAGGTGTCTTTGGTAAGACATTTCAAGTTGATTCCGCAAAAAAAATCAATCATATTCATGAAAAAATGGTCCAAATGTGCATTTGTTTATAAAAATTCTTTGAATAATTGGCAATTATTATTATATTTTTAACTCATTGTTTGTATTTCAGACATTGTTATTATTTAATTGGAAAATAATTTAGATTTTTGATATAAGAAAATAGAAATCTGGCAGCATAAATGCTCATAGAAAAATTCTTATATGTGAATCATTAGAAACTTAGATAAATTGTTACGGAAGTATGTTTTCTATGAGAGAATTATACATGAATTTGTTTTTACCTATTTCCGAAAACTGTTTTCAAAAAAATTTGTCTTTATTTTCACATGTTCTTAACTAATTTAATTTCGTGTAGGATTTTCGTTTACATGTTGTACTTTAAAATAATTTAAGATAGGGCGAAGGCGGCCTACTGGAATTTCCCTTCTTTCATCTTGTGTCATTGGAGTAATGGTTCCAGTTATCATGTTCATTTTAATCCGAATTTTTTCGCTTTTGCGACTTCGATATTTATATATTCCAGCAAGATAGTTAGTATGCTCCAATATTGCAAAGACATCGTCAGAAAATGTTGATAATACAATATGTTCTAGCCTCGGAATCGGCACATATTGATTTGGTCCTTCGTGCAATAAAAGTTCGCTATCTGCGGGAAAACAGTATTTTCGAAGTTCGAATCCTCGGTTCGGATTTAAAAGGGCAGTAAGTATAATAGAATGAAGTTGATCAAGTCCGTATCCCCTTCCGTCAGCAGAAGGAAGCCTGGTAGGAGGTGCCATGCACCTGGAAACAGGAGACCTGGACCTTTCACGAACAGAAGTTTCGGCAGGAGAAGACGTCAGCAGAGAATGAGCTCTGACAAGAGAAACATGAAATTAGCACAATTGTTTTTAAATTCGCATCAAGTTTTGAATGAATTTTTTTTTTAAAGGAAATGGTTAAAGATTAAGTGTTAAAATTGTATTGCTTCTGATGTAAAGTAACGTTAAATAGTGAAAGGCCAAACCAGTTTTCGAGAAGAATCATTGCAACATCTTTGAAATATATTGTCTTCGCAAAAATTTAACAACATTCTGAAATTCCTCAAAATTTTTGAATAGCTTAAATCCCTTCAAAATTTTAGAAATTCTTGAATATATTTTAAAATGACTCGAATTATTTCTTAATATGTGTCGTGGGCCGAAGAAAGGGGGCTTACTCTGAAAAGTGAGATTTTTCAGGACGAGCGGTTGAAGTTGACCCGACAGACGCAACTTTTAGAAGATAGTGAATACTCGCGAAATTTTCCCTCTCCACTAACCACTACATTCGCACGGAAAGAGATTGGTCGTAGACACGGCTCACGGACGGGGTATAGATGAGACGCGTAGATGATGTAGTGAGTGTTGGAAGGTGTTTCACGGAGTCTCGAGCTCTCAAGCCGATGCGTGGTTTCTCGAGTAACTAACAACTCAATTATATACTAACTAACAATACTAAATCTCGGATTTTTGTCACGTTGGTTTCATTAAAAAGTGCAGCCTAAAACTATAAAAATGTGAATAAACCTTGGTCTTACTTTTTTAGAGTAAGCCCCCTTTCTTCGGCGCACGTCACATATATCTTGAAATCTTACGGCAAGTGTTGGTTTTTTAGCTTTAAATGTTGAATGTAAGTTTGGCTTGAATGGAAAACATCAGAAAGGGTAAGGCAAAAACAGTTAATAAGTATGAACAATAGAAGGGATTAGGCTCGTTAATTGAAAGGTTGAAGTGGTCGATTGAGACGGTGATGGATAAATTAGGCACAAAAGACGAAAAAAGAGAGAAGAAAGAGATGCTGGTAGGACGCGAAATGTTGGGATAGTAAATACAGAATAAAAAGTGTGTAGAATTTGTAGCAAAGGGGGAATGAAAAATGCGGGGCAAACACGAAAAAAAATAGAATATGTAAGGGCTGGAAAGAAAAAGACAAAGGGTAAAGGACGAATACAAAAAAAGTAGAAAAAGCGATCAAAGGAGTTGGTTTTGGGATGTGATAAATAGGTAAAGAGGCGAAATGAGGGCGTGAATAAAGAAATGACAATGATGACGTGCACGAATTATTTTCAATTCTGTTTGCGGGAGAGCTAAATAGAATCAAGACGAAATAAGTCTAAACAGGAGATAGGTGGCTGGAAGTTAGAAACAAAGAGGTGTGGTACCGTTTGTCAAGAAAGAAAAGGAGAAAAATATATACGAGATCAGAGAGAACACTAGCATGTCAGTGGGCTATAAAATACATGAAAAGATTTTTTAAAAAGGTTAAAGATTCAAAAACAAACAAAAATATATCAAGCAACCAGATGGAATTTATAAAAAAGGGAGGACAACCTAAAGCGGATAGGAACAAAAGTTAATGATTTTAGGTAATAGCGAACTATACTCTCTAGCATATGCAAACAATGTAGATCTGTTGATTAATTTGTACTTGGAAGGTAAATGGAAATGAGAGTGGTGGAAATAAGATGCAGGTAACAAAAAGAACCGAATGAGCGAGTTAAGTAATTTTCCAAGTATATAGTATAAGCAGAAGAAAGTTTAATGACGATTCGGTAAATAATGGTGTGGTTGTTTGATAAGTTGGTTTGGGCGGTGTTGTGTTTTGGAGTGGAGTTCTGGGGATGGGAGGATCATGCGAAAGTGGAAAGCATGCATGAATGATTTTTAAGATGGGTAATTGTGGTTGGCTGGAGTTGTCCAAAATACATATTGTGGGAAGAATTAGGAATGGCAATAATGGTAACTAAATAAATTAATATAGCCTGGTAGTTAGAAGAGAAGCTTAAAGATAAAATTCTGAACAAGGAGGCGAGAAGGAGTTTGGAAATTCGAAATGGGAGAAAGAAAGGAAAAAAACTAGGAGGAATTAGATGGCGCGTTTCAACACAGATTTGTGTCCTCATCAAATAATTTTTCTTAACGAAAGAGCATTAAAGGGTTTTTGGATTGAAAACATATATTTATCTTTCTACTCAAAAAATGCTTCAACGATCTTCTGTTAAAGAAAATGATTTGACAAAGAAACAGGTCTGCGCTGAAACTCTTCATCTAATCACATCATAAAATAACTGTTTTTACTGTTATTATCCACTAACGGAATATTTTTTCAATTAAATATTCTAACAGAAAAAATTCTTGAACCATTGTATTAAAAATTAATTAATTGAATTAAACAAAAAACATCATACGCACGTATAACGGTTTCTAATAAGACTTTGAATAGATTACGATTTCTCCACTACTAGCATTGTCAATAAATGCAAAAGGCTTTCTTGCTACTTCAAAACGCCTTTACATGTATAAGCTGCTAAATAATACTTATAAGATAATTGGATATAATAAAATTATTAAACAACGATTACATAAAATCAATAAGAATTGAAGGTCAATTTAAAAGAATTCAGGATGGATTTAAAAAACTTTAAAAATCTGAAAAGACCCATTAAAAATTTGTAATAAAAGAAGAAGAACTATAGTGATTTGAGCAGTATCTTACCCATCAGTGTTATTTATATGCACAATTCTAAAATCATGTAAGATGCAGCGATTGGAGCCTACTGGAAATCCCACGACTTCACCTGATGATAATGGTGTAATCTGGCCGCTTTCTATGTTTATTTTTGCACGTGCTTTACGCCTAATACGAGGATTATATCTATATATTCCAGCAAGTGTATTTTCGCTTGTAAATATTGCAAATACGTCACCATCTTGTGTTGATACAACAATTTGTTCTTCGAGTGGCACGGGCGGATCGACAATACTACGTCTTTCGTTTACTTTAATTTCTTTATCCGACGGAAAAGTGTATCGTCGAAGTTCGTATTCCCGGTGAGGATATTTAGTTCTAATTAAACGAATAAATTGAAGTTGGTCCAGTCCATATTTATGTCCGTCAGAAGACGGAATTCTGGTAGGTGGTTCTATAGAGCTGACAGAAGGAGACCGGGACTTCACATTTTGAGAATGTTTGGTAGGAGTAGAAGATGATGAAGAGGGGCGATCAGATTCATCGGAAAAAGATGCACGATAAGGCGGGGAATCAAACTGTGAACTTAATTCTGTACAAAGAAAAAGACCATTACATTTTGTTTTAGGAACACAGGTTTTTGTATTTGTGGTAATAATCTACTAACGTACCGAACTAATACATTCTGTTCGCAGAACAAAGTAGTTGTGTGGTAAAGCTTTTGTTTTTTAATTATACACTCAAACTCCAAAGATAAGAGAAGTATAGGAATCATGAACTCCAAAGATATGACCGTAAGAACGGCTTCAGCTCCTCCGACATTGAGCATCTTTGGAGATTAAGTGTATTATTTTTTAATTCTTATTACATTTTTGGTTTTTCTGAAATGCCCATTCCATGTTCAAAAACTTGTAATGATTACTCAACAATCACCTAACATTTGTCTCCATAGTTCAGATTTAATGATTATGCTTTAACCCTGAGTTAATAAACTAAATACAGATTTCGAGAACAATTTTAATACATTTGGAGAAGACTTGAATTTAAGATTCTGGATTTATTAGTTTATTGGGAAAAGCTTGGACATTAAAGCTACACTGATTCCCAAAGATTGAATTTAATAAAGGTCATGTAAAAATAAGATCTCACAGAATTATAAAAAAAAATATGATAGTTTAAGAATTTTTGTTTGGCCTGCCTTGGCTAAGTTTGCCTTTCAGATTCAATTGATATCCAGTTCATAACAACTTTAATAGAATTTGAAGAATAATAGTAATTAGGATAGAAAATAATATACAATTTATTTTTCATCTTCAGTCATGAAATTTAAGTATTTAGATTTTTAAAGAATGATTAGAATAAAAATTTAACGCACATGATGAAACTCGTATTTTCAACTTTATGTTTTGGATTTTGAAGCTACCTTGAGATAAATATATCATACCTTTAATGATCTTTGGTTTATAAATTTAGGATAGGAATATTATTTTTATGTTGATTTAGAAAATCCTGGATTGTGAAACCTAATATCTCGATCATAGGGCTCAATATTGACAGATTGCTATACAAATTTTATTACGCAAGTTTATTTATCAGAAACTTTAAAAATTCTGATACGTAGGATTTGATGAAAGTCCTAAGTGGACAATATTTACTGAAATTCAAATAAGAAGTTTTTGAGAAAAAATGACAAGATATTATATTGGATACAGTTAGCAAAAACTCCTAAGACTCCAAGAACATCAAATTTGATTACAAGTCCTCTGGAAATAAAATTCAATAGAATTTTATTGGAAACTATTTACGAAAAAGTATAAGATTGCTGCAAAGGATAAAATTAGATTGAAATATCCAAGATTGTGAAAAAACTTAATTTACAAAAAAATTAATTTTTCTACAATAAGAAATAGTATATCGTGGACAAAATTCACACGATATCTTTATCATATTGCTATAAATCTAAAAGAAATAAAATATAAAAATAAAAATTTTTGGAAAGCGTCAGAGGTTCAAAAATTTTATTTCTGTAAGCAGTAAATGGAGTGCCCTCCCGCCCCTGCGAGTGAAAATATTTTTTTTTTACTAGGTCCCGCAGAGAAATTTATTTCTCGTACAGGCAAAAAACGTCGTTGTATTAATAAAAATAAGTTTAAATTGGATTTTCTGAGAAAACCTTTCATTATGGCTTTGTATCTTCACAATTCTAGTCGTTACGCTTTTATTAAATATCATCCCACTTCTAACTGAAAACACGAATACGAATTTTTTTTAAATGAAATAATTGGGATTCTTAATGAGGATATTATGCCTATTGATAAAAATAATAAGGATTTTTTCTAAATTTTTCAATTTAAGTTTAACAATAAGTAGTTTTTACCTCATGAGTATACCTAGACCTCTATCAAGTTTCCTAAATAAAGAAACATTAGCCTTCATTCAGATTGAAATAAAACCGAATTATAAAAAATTATTAAAGGCTTTGAAATTTGAAAAACTATTAATTACATAATTTTTATCGTCGACTGATTAATTAACAATTCATTTTCAATTTGTAACTATTATTTATGTGATTTCTTCAAATATAAACGATGTTTGATTAACGAATTAAAGAATTTTTCCATTATACGAGACTTTTTCCCTACGATTCAGCAAATAAAAAGTTGTAAAACTGTATGGAGACTGATATGATTTACAGATATTTAAAAAAATTCATTAACTGTACAAATATTAAAATGACAACTAAGAGAGTTCTTTCAAACAAATTTCACTTACTAGAAATAATAATTTAATAAATTATGCAACTGGCTTCGAAAATCTTCATAACTTTCAGTGTTTAAAAATTGCTTTTAATAATTCTTACAACTAATTGTTATTTTCAATATCACAATATAAAAATCTTATTACGTGAACGCGCGCATTGCGTTTTTGTATTTCCTGTTAATTTTAATATGAATCCGTTCTCAATGTAACAATAGTGAAACGAGACTGGCCTCAAAAATAAATAACAAGTTCAAAAATAGACCAGCTTATAAAAAAATAGAACTGTCTTCGCAAAAATTCGACTTTTTACTTAAAAATGTAATTACGCAGCCACAAAAAAATATTTTTCCGGTTTTTTAAGGTGTAACCATGTTCACTGTATATTTTTTGGGTCACTGAATCCGATTCAAGGTCCAATAAAACCCCGAAAAGTCAGGTTTTTGACATTGCCTCAAAAAACCTCATAATTTTTTTTTTGGATCTGGGCGTCAGATCATGTTTACTATGTATTTTTGGGGTCGCCTAATCCAAATTCTTAGTCTCGCGAAATTTATTCATCTGACTTACGATGGTCTGCATCCAGGGCACCCCCTCGTGGTGACGGCGGTAAATAAAGTGAAGTACTTGAACTAATTTTTGTTACATATACGGATTCGGATTCAGCGACCCGAAAACATATTATAAATATGGTATGACGCCCGTACTTGAAACGAATCCTTTATGTAGTTTTTGAGGTTATGTGAGAACCCAAACGTTCTAGTTTATTTGTGGACCTCGAATTCGGATTCAGCGACCCCAAAAGCATATAGTTAACCTCTAGACCCGGAAAACGATTTTTTTGTGTAGTTGTGTTATTTGTTTAAATGTTCCACTGATGTCTTGAAAATCCGTTTTTCTTCCTGAAAAGTTTAACTATTTAGTTATTAATGCAATTGTTTAGTTCCAATTACTTTCTTTGTATTTAGAAATTCTTCATTAAATTAAAAATTCTATTTTGTTCAAATGCAATATATTTCAACTTAAAATCTTATGGATGTTAATATTTTTATGCTAAATACAATATGGTATTCATAATCAGCTTATTTGAAAGAATTTCTTACCCTCGTATTATAATTCTTCATAATAATGAAGTAATAAACAATCTTATATTATTTTATATATTTTTCATGGTTAAATTTATAATTATTCAGGCCGAAATCAGATAGGGTTTGAAAAAAATTAGCAATTTTATAGAATTCATATTCCATATTGTGACGCAAAGAATTTTATTTTCGAATAGTTTAAAATTGTTTTAAAATTATTGATATTATATAGTATTATATTTACCAATATAACTAAGTGTAACCGTAAAGATGAATACCACATCAGAAACGATCCTCATTTCTTGCAATTAGAGGAAAAAATCATTCAGACGTTAATAACAAATTTGCTTTACAATGTATCAAATTTATATTCTAGTCTTTTATTAGAGTATATATCTGGTATTTTAATCGCAATTTCATATTTAATATTCGTCAAGCTGGTATCTCTAAGAGATCCATGTTTATATATGATTAAATAGTCCAAATAAAATTTAATTTACTTGCTAGAACCTATTTTGTAAATAGTAATGATATTTCTGCAAATACTTCTATAATAAAAACCTGAGTGTTAGAAAAAATGATCAAACATTATTTTCCCATACCTGTATCTTATCGTTTTAAATTTGTTTTCTGATAAGAATACATCAGTTTAGCTGTATATTCCTAAACTGATAAGATATAGTAATTGCCTAGAACCTTCCTTCATTTACGTAATTCTTGACTACATTCAAATAAAAATTTATGATATCAACAATTTATTTATTATTTACTCTTTGGTTTCTCTTCTAAAATTTGTTGCAATGATCGGTGGGGATTTTGCTTTTCATTTTCTAAGCTAGGTTGAATATTAACAATAGTTAAATCTTTAACCAGTAAAATTATTTCTTAACCAAAATCATTAATTTTCTGCCAAAAAATGATCAATTACAAAGTCTAACAAAATTTAAATGATTTTTGGAATTAGAAACTATAGTTTAGTGTTTCAGAGGATATTAGTGCGCTGAATCCGAACTTAGCTTCACAATTGCTTTATCACGTCAGGTTTTCAAGATATTCTTGCTTAAATGTGTGAAAAACATTGTTTTTTGGCGTGTTTGAGGTTATGTGATATTATAAGTTATTTCTTTACAAAAGTAGTAGGGGCACCTTGAAGTAAAAGTATTCCTCTTTCAAATGCCTCTGAGTTTGCTTAAATATACATTTTCTTTCTTTGCGATATGATAATTTGATCATTTTAGTTATTTTTATTAAAATTGTTATTGCCTTCTCCATTCCTCTTTCTCCTTCCTTCTCTTCCTCTTCGTCTTAACCAACACCCTCTTTACCCATGCTACTGCCTTTTTATCCCTACTTTTATCTAACACTATCTTCATGCTTACTCCAATCCTTTCCACCTCCTTACACACGCCCAACCAGTGCTCCACTTTTACATCCCCCTTCCCGCACAATTCACACATCCTCTTCTCTCTAAAAACAAAGAACCTATTATAATGTTCAATGCATCTGCATCTCATCCTCGCTATAAGTTCTTGACTTCCTTTCTTGCCTTTCTCACACAAATATTGCGCTCGTGAATTTGGCATATTCCAAGCATAGTTCCCGTTAAACGTTGACTCTCTTATACCCTTCTTCTTCTGTTTTCTCGTTCTCCACGCCATTCTTTTGAACAAACTCATATACCTTCCTTCCTCGTGCATCCTTCTCATTTCGTCCATCTGCAATTCATTAATTCTAATGTACCTTTCCCTTTCCACCTCCATCTACTGACCCTCAAGTATGTACTCTCTCTCTCTCTCTAACAATCCCTAAACAGCTTACTCCGCCCTCTCCCAAAAATTTCTCCAATTTATCCACTTCACATACCTCTCCTGTATGCTATTTTCCTCTTTACTTACCTTCCATCCCCATACATCCACTCCATTCAATAAGAAACTAATCACTAGCAAATCAAACAATTGTATTCTTCTTCCAAAATTATCTGCGAAGAACCTATTTCTCAAATCACACTTTTGCCTTATCAACACATTTGCCATTCTGACTCTCTTTTATATTATCAACCACTTCCCCATTTCTCCGAAACAGGAAGCCCAGGTACACAAACACTTTTACCTCCTGTACTTCTGTTCCCTTCCACTTCCACTTTTCTCCCTTATCTCTTCCTTCTCCTTTCCTGAACAGCATCACCTTCGCCTCTTCACATTTGGCACTAACCTATTTTTGTCCAAGCACCTTCTTTCAAAGTATTATCTCCTACAAAAACTCCTCGCTCTTTGCTATCAGCACTATGTCATCTGCATATGCGAGTGACTATAGCCTGACTCGTCGGATTTATGAAATTTAAAACCGTGGATTCAATATGACGGACAAAAATTTCAAGCTGTTTCACGATATAATAGAAAATCTTTAAATTACTTATATTGATAAAGGTTTATCAAATGGGAAAAGTATGGGGGACACCATAAGCTGCCCTTGGTAATATATTACGCGGCGAGGATGTGAGCTCAGTAACAATAATGTTACGAATTAATGTAACGCTTAGTACGTTTCTCTATGATAAATTTTAAGATAATTCCTGACATTTGTGAAAAACAAACCGGCAACGATACGTTAGCTTAAGTAATTTTGAACTTGGCAATATACTGAAAAACATTCTTAATTTTTCCTAATAGAGAAACCTTAGCTTTCCTTAAGATAAAATTAAAACTCTAAAAAGTCAGTTATTCTATTCAAAGTTCAAATTTTTTAAATCTTTTATTTGAAAACTATTTCATCCCTGCGGGTTTCATTGATGATTTCTCAATATAAATTAAAGACGTAGTTTTTTACTTCTTAGGCAAGTGAAAATTAATATCGTTATGAAATAAACAGGTTGGATTGTGTAACATCAGAATGTTTCCAAACATTCGACATTCAATAACGTTTCTCAAATGTAACCGATATTTGTTTTTAGGTTGAAAAAATATAATACCAATTATAACATAAAAGTATTTGAATTACAAGCGTCCATTAGACAAGACTTATCTCCTATGGATCAATAAAAGCAAGGCTGTAAAAACACGTGGAGATCGATAAGACTCACAGATACGTAAAAAAACTTGGTATAAATAAAAATATTAGAATTACGAAAATAAAAGTTTTCTCAAACAAATATTAATAATTAGAATCATCAATTAAATGAATTATATAACTAATTTCGAAAATATTTAGAACTCTTAGAATTTAAAATACTGTAATTATTAAATTAAAAATAATTTATATTTTTAATATTAGAAAATTAAAATCTGGCAACGTAGACGCTAGGATCTAAATAACCTGATATAAGAGATCAAACCTTCATATTCAGAGATGGATTTGGAATAGCTTCCACATGCTTTAAAGGCATTGTGTGAAATAGAAAATTAATTATAAATAAATCATTATAGACGTTTTTAATTATCATGGAAAGATGTTTTCTGTGAGAAAATTAAACACCTTTTTTTCTTTGTTTCCTAAGAAGATTGGTTGGGGCCAAGATGAAAGATAGAAGCCTTGAAAATCAAAACACATTGAGTTTTTATTATTCTTAGTAATTACAAGTTGCTCGTAATATTTTAAGATGGCTTTGGATCAAAAACTTTTATTTTCACATTTTCTGCAACTGATTCAATGACGCGTACGATTTTCGTTAACATGCTGTACTATAAAATAATTTGATATGGGGCGAAGGCGGCCTACTGGAGTTTCTTTAGTTTCATCTGTCTCCAATATGTCAATCTTTTCACTCTGCATGTTTATTTTTACACGAAATCTGTTTCCAAAGCGTTTAATATTTGTGTATATTCCAGCAAGACATTTAGTACTCTCTAATATTGCAAAAACTTCACCATCAAATGTCGATAATACAATGTGTTCTTGTCTAGGAACCGGCACGTATTGATTCGGTCCTTCGTGCAATAAAATTCCACTATCCGCTGGAAAACTGTACTTTTGAAGTTTAAATACTCGGTTCGGATTTAAAACGGAGGTAAGTATAATAAACTGAAGTTGGTCAAGTCCATATCCCTTTCCGTCAGCAGAAGGAAGCCTGGTAGGTGGAGCCGTACACCTGAAAACTGGAGACCTGGACCTCGAACGAAGAGAAGGTTCGGCACGAGAAGACCCGAGTGCAGAATGAGGTCTGGCAAGAGGAACACTGCGTTAATACAATCGCTTCTAAATTCGCATAAGGTTTTTAATTTTTTTTATTGACAATAAAATAGTTAGAGACTTAGTTTAACAATTTTAAATTTATGATATAGAATAAGATTAACTATTGAAAAGTCAATCATGTTTTCGAGAGCAATGATTTGAAAATTTTTAAATATATTGAATATCTTCAAAATTTCAAAATGTGATCTTTTTTTAAACTTAATTTATTTTTAATTATTCACGAAAATCCTGGCTATAATCCTAGCATTTAAGTCTTTGATTTCCGACATAGTTTACAAAAACCTTAGAGGCAAACTGTTTCATTTTCTAATTCGTGATTCTATACTCAGGAAAGCTATCTTTCTAGCTGAAAATCTCTCTTAGTGGAGTGGAAAACCTAAGCGATTATAGCATTCGGACTCGATTTCGAGAGTCAAACCCTCTAGTCTATTCGCCTGCGCTATAATCTGAGGGTGAAGCAAAACCCGGCTTCTGGAGTAAAATATACCTTGGCGACTGCGCGCCTGGATGCTGTGCTTTATACGTAGTCTTCCTTACCCGTTTTCTATATTAAAATGGGCTTGATTGAGGAGCTTACAATATTAATCCATAACTTTTTACATATACTATCAAGTGTTTGTTTTTTTTATTTGGTGAAGGGAATGCACGTGAGTGGATACGGAGAGAAGAGTGAGTACGGAGATCAGGTGTAAAAGAAGAAGGTTGGCTGACGGCAAAGGTTTAAAGTAGAAATTAGAGCGTGAAATGTTTTTGAGGATAAGAAGTAGTAAAGATAGTTGGTTGTAAAAGGGAGCAAGGGATATACGAGTTAGTCAGAAAACGTCAAGGAACACTGGTTAGGGAAGAATACCGACGTTGCAAAGTCCACAAACTTACGCCAGAGGGCAACAGTTATTGGACGAACTTACAAAACAACGGAGAGTAGTGAAACAAGTTGGGAAGATGTTAAAAGCGAGGTAAGTGGGAGGAATCAGGACGTTGATTGCTGCAACGGCAGCATTTAGGAAAGCTTTAATATGCCGACGAGGGAGGGGGTGGCAGGGAGAAACGAATAAAGCACGGACCATAAACGCGGGAGACCGTCAAACCTACAGAGCCTCAACAATCTAGGCATCGTGAGCTTGAATGGGAGTTTGGAAGAGTGACAAAAAAGGGGGGTTTAGTCAGAAAACAAGCAAGAGACTGGATATTATAAATGGGGATATGAATAGACAGGAGAGCATTGCAGAAAGACAGAGAGAGGATGATGAATAGAAAAATAGGGAGATAATACAGTTGTAAAAACGGGTAAACAACTAAAAAATCATGAACGAGTATTTAATGATGGAAAATGAGAATAGGGAAGTATCAAATGGTTTGATAAGAATTTAAAAATGAAAATGAAAGGCTAAAGTAGAGACTTAGTAGGATCAAAAAAAGATTAAAAGGGGAAGGAGACACGAAGAGAGAAAATAACATAGTAGTAAACGGATTGAACGTGGAGAGTGAAACAAGGGAAGTGAAAATAATGAATCTTGTGAAAGATATTGGAGTTCAGGTAAGGATAGAAGGAGCTAAGAGAATAGAAGGTAGGATGTGATTATAAAGAGTAAATCCCGGAAAATGTGAAGGTCTTAAAGGAGTTGAAAAGGATGTTACTGAAATATTATGCGTGAACGATGTAAGAAGCAAGTGTTTCGTCTGTAATTCAAGTAATGGACTCTATTTGAAAGTTTTCATTCTTTTCTTACAGATAATCCTTCACTGGGTTAAACAAGAAAAATAATTCACTATCAATTGCTTTGTTTAAAAATGCTTAAGTCAAAAAGCGCGACCGTTTTATTAATTCAACGAAACAAAAATATACAGGTGTTTGAGTGACTAATCTTGCTGCCAGCAATAGGCGAACTAAACTCCAAAGTACCGGAAATTGAAAAACTACAGCAAGAGTGTGTGAATCTGTGAGTGTGTGTATGTTTAATTTGAATAAGACTTGTACATTTAAATAAGAACATAATCACCAAAGAAGCTGAAGAAGGTCAGAAAATAATAAGGAGGCGGATGAAGCAAAATAAACAAATGTTGATTTCGTTATGAGGAGACTTGAATGCCTAGATTGGTGAATAAGGAGGAGGAATCGGGAATGAAAAGAAAACGAGACCCATGCAAAGACCTGAAAATATTGGGAGGCGAGTAATAGGTTACATCTTAACTGAAAAAAAGCGGAATATGATACGGAATATGAAGGTAGAGAATTACGATAGGTTCTAAACAGTTCCTGGTAATATCTATACTGAAAGGAGGCGTCAATAAACGTGATAGAGGAAAGAAGTAAAGACTGGGAGAAAGGAACACGCAAATGGGAGTTTGGGTTGTATATGAATTAAAAGAATTTAAACAACAGATGGAGAAAAAGAAGTTTAGTCATGAAGAATGTGAGTGATTAGACTTGTTAATCGAAAGGTTGAATTGGTTAAAATAGAATGCAAGAGATAAGATAAGCCCAAAAGAAGAAACAGAAGGAAAAAATGAAGGCTGGTGAGATTAGAAATGTTCAGAGAGTAAAGAAAGAACGAAATAGCGTGTAAAATAAGGTGTAAAGAAAAAATGAAGAACAAGGAGTACATCAGGAGAAAACGAGAAGAAAGGTGCTCCACGAAGAAATGGGAATGGGTAAGTGGACGGATTATTTAAAGGGAAAACGGAAAGAATTGTCTATAAAGAAATAAAGGAAGGAAAGGAAATAACAAGCGAAGAAGTGAATGAGGTAATAGATCGGATGAAAAGAAACAAGTCTACATATGAGGACGGCTCAGAGAACAAAGCGATGAAGTATGGAGGAGCAGGGGTAAGAAAAGGGATGTTTCCCTTTTCTCGTTTCAATGAGCTATAAAAGACATACCGAAATTCTAAAAAAATGGTTGAAGAGTCAGAAAGAACAAAAGGAACGAGCTAACGGCGTTAGACTCTGTGAACATAAAAGCACTATGGCAGGCAATAAAGAAGAGGTTAATAAAGGAAAGCTAGGCGCAGAGAATAAGACATTTTTACTGAAACTAGGATTAGGGTGAAGATAAGAAAGAAATAGTGCCAAGTATTCCGGACAGAAATAGGTCTAAGGCAATGGTGCGCGCCGAGTCCGCTACTTTCTAAATGCTGCTGGCAGAATTAGAGAAGGAGCTAGAAGAGGTATTTAAAGGGTTAGTTCTGGTTGCAGATTATAAGAAGAGAATGAGCCTAAGGATAAGAATTTTTAGAGAGTTGAGAAGTACTGTGATAGAAGGAGCACAGGAAAGTGTAAAGCATTCATGAGACATTTCTAAGGTAGGTAATGGGGTTTAGTTGGACTTGCCTAAGATAAATGTTGGGGGAAAAATTAGGAATGGCAATAATGGTAACAAAATAAATTGAAAGATCCTAAAGATTTATAGAAAAGGTAGGAAGGGAAGTGGGGAGCAGAGTAACACAACTATACTTGAGTTATTAGTAAAAAAAGGAGATAAGGGATAGAAAAATATTATTGTTTTTCGGTACAATAGATGACATATGATAGTCAAAGGGTTGATGGAACCAGAATACCTGCAAAAAATAAAAAAGGGAAGACAACTGTAGTAGGATGGTACAGTTTATAATGAAGGAAGGAGTACAAGAATGTAGATTATTAATAAAGGTGTAGAGGACAGGAAGATGGACAGTTCAGTTTGGATGAGTGCGCTAGAAGGATTTTGGCTCGTTATAGACACAGAGTGATGTGGACAAAGGCACTGGAATTAAATGATGGTACATAAAATGTTTATTATAAAAGAATTGAAAAACGGAAGACCTAGAAGATCACTTACTTTTATCATTTTGAAATTATTAGTGTTAATATTGAAGACATTTACTTTATCAGGAAAAAACCTCAATAACGTTAAGCCCTATCCCGTTTTTCTGTCACTAAGCGATTCAAAACGCTTTTTTCGACCTGTTAGTGACGAAGGGCAAATCTCTGTCATTGAAATGTGCACAGCTTTTACTAACCTGTCCACTTGCATGAAACGCAAAATAATCAATAATTGTTGAAAATCGATGCGGACATCGCTGCAAATCTTCAAGATTCTTTTACAACAATGTTGAATGTCCTTTGAAATCTTTTAAAATCTTTATAATATAGTCTTAAATCACGAAATGATAAAAAACTTTCTTACAAATCTTCCCTAAAATCTTTAAAAGTATATATTTTCAAATATTTGTTAAAATTATATTTGATTTCTTCTACAACTTAAAAAATCTTTTGTAATATTAACAAATTTTGTTAAGTATTCTCTTAAAATGAATTTGTCCATAGAAAGAATCATTATTATTTATATTCAGCAATTCTTGGGATCTGCGATTTCATTTATCAAAAGCAGCCACGAAAGTTGTAATTTTTTCTAGAGAATCTACTGTAGTGACTTGGAAATTGACTCACCCATCTCTGTGGTTTGTATGCACGATTTTAAAATCATATAAGATGCGTCGATTGGAACCAACTGGAATTTCCTCGACTTCAGCTGCTGTCAAATGAGTAATCGTGCCGCTTTCCATGTTTATTTTGACTCGCCCTTTACGTTTAATGGAAGGACTATGTTTATATATTCCAGCAAGTGTACGATCACTTGTCAATATTGCAAAGACATCACCACCATGTGTTGATAATACAATTTGTTCTTGGGGCGGCACGGGCGGAAAGACATTACTTCTTTCAAGTACCTTAATTGATTTATCTTCAGGAAAAGTGTATTTTCGAAATTCAAATTGCCGCTCAGGATTTTTTGCTGAAAATATGCGAATAAATTGAAGTTGGTCAAGGTCATATCCATGTCTGTCAGCAGAAGGAAGCCTGGTAGGTGGAGCGATGCGCCTGGAAACTGGAGACCTGTATATTGCACGAAGAAAGTTTATTATATAGAATAACATTAACCAGTGAAAAGTTAATCAAGTTTTTGAGAGCAATGATTTCAAAATTTTCAAAAAATATTGAATATTTTTAAAATCTCAAACCATAATCTTTATATTTTATACTCAAATTTGTTTTGAATTATTCACAAAAATCCTAGCTATAATCCTAGCACATAAGTCTTTGATTTCCGACATAGTTTACGAAAACCTAAAATGCTGAGTTTTTACCTCGCATTATAAGTTCAAAATTACAATTTTTTTCTTCTTTAAGTGTTTACCAAATCTCTACTCTATTCTATCATCTTCTTTATTCTTGCGCAAACTATTTCATTTTCTAATTCGTGAGCCTATTCTTAGAGAAGCGATCTTTATAGCTGAAAATCTCTTTTAAGAGGAGCGGAAGGCCTAAGCGATTATAGCAGTCGTACTCAATAACCACCCTTGATCCTTCAAGCTCACTGTGCGAGCTCTATAATGCCTTTTGGACTTAGAATCTGCTTTTTATAATTTTCTTTGGTTTGCGGTGGCCCCAGTTGCGTGAGTGGGAAACTTCACGACTGCGCGCCTACATGCTGTAATTCATACGCAGTCTTCCTTACCCGCTTTCTATATTAAAAGGGGTCTTCATTGAGCAGCTTACAATATTAATCCATAACTCTTTCCAATATACTACCAAGTTTTGGTTTTTTATATTTGGTGAAGAGAATGCGCGTGAGTGTATGCGAAAAGGGCAGTGAGTACGGAGATCAGGTACAAAGGAAGAAGATTGACTGAAGGCAAAGGTGTGAAGTAGAAATTAGAGGATGAAAAGTTTTTGAGGTTAAGAAGTAGTAAAGATTGTTGTTTGTAGAAAATAACAAGGTATAGACAATATGGTACAAACAAGTGGGAAAATTTTGAAATCGAGGTTAGTGGAAGGAATCAGGACGTTAATCGCTGCAACAGCAGTATTGAAGAAAGGTTTGAGATGCTGATCAAACAGGGGATGGCAGAGAGAAACGAATCAAGCATGAACCGTAAACGCGGGATTGAAATATAAGGTATAGGATAAGATAGGCACAATAGATGGAAAAGGAAAAGTTTAATTATGAAAAATGTGAAGGATTAGACTTGTTAATTAAAAAGTCGAATTGGTTAAAACAGAATGTAAGGGATGAGATAGGCACAAAAGAAGAAAGAGAAGGAGAAGAGAAAGGCTGATGGGAAAAGGAATGTTCAACGAGTAAAGAGAGACTGAAATAGCGTGTAAAGAAAGGTGTGAAGGGGAAATGAAGAACGGGGAGTATAACAGAAGAAAAAGAGAAGAAATGTCGTGAATGAAAAAACGGGAATAAGTGAGAGGAAAGATTATTTCAAGATAAAAAGAAAAGGATCGTCTGAGAAGAAATGAAGGAAGGTATGGAAATAGCAAGCGAAGAAGTGAATAAGGTAATAGATCGGATGAAAAGAAACAAGTCTACAGGTGAGGATGGCTTGTAGAACAAAGTGATGAAGTATAGAGGAGGAGGGGTTAGGGAAGATATGTGGATTGTTAAGTATTCTCTTCAAATTACTTTGTCAATACAAAGAATCATTTTTATTCATATTTAGGAATCCTTGGAGCCTGCGATTTCATTTATCAAATCGGCCACGATCCTTGTATTTTTATTTAGAAAATCTACTGTAATGACTTGAAAATTAACTCACCTGTCACTGAGATTTGTATGCACGATTCTAAAATCATGTAAGATGCGGCGTTTAGGACCAACTGGTATTTGCTCAAATTCAGCTGCTGTCAAAGGAGTAATCGTGCCGCTTTCCATGTTTATTTTCACTCGTCCTTGACGTTTAATTAGAGAATTATATTTATATATTCCAGCAAGTTTATCATTACTTGTTAATATTGCGAAGACATCACCATCATGTGTTGACAATACGATTTGTTCTTGGGAAGGCATGGGAAGATAGACACTACTTCTTTCGACTACTTTAATTCCTTTATCTGCAGGAAAAGTGTATCTTCGAAGTTCAAACTGCCGCTCAGCATTTTTAGCTGATATGATACGAATAAATTGAAGTTGGTCAAGGTCATATCCATGTCCGTCAGAAGAAGGAAGCCTCGTAGGTGGTCCTGCAGGAGAAAATGAACCGGCCGGAGAATTGTTTCCGTCAGAAGAAGAAAATGGGTTGCTTCGAGAAATACCGGAAGTAGGGGCGCCAGAAGGCAACAAATCAGACTCTGAACTTAATTCTGAACAAAAAAGTGATTATTAGGTTTTGTTTAAAAAAATTAATGTTTCTTTGTTCCTAATTCTAACCTACAAGAGCACCGAGGTTATACATTCTATTCGCAGCACAAAGTTGTTCTGTAGTCATGCTTTTCTATTTTCATGATAATATTTTGTGATTCTTACTACATTCCTATTTTCTCTGAAATTCACATTCGATGCTTTAAAATGTATTAAAATTACTGAACCGACTCTGGATATTTATTTTTCTCCTCCTTTTCGATTTAATGATTCTAATTTACTCCTGAGTTAATACATTAAAAAAGATTTCAGGAACTATTTACTATATTTGGAAATGACTGAAGGTATGGAATGGTATGAATTCAGACCGGTTATTTTGCTGGAAAAAACTTTAAATTTGAAGCTACGCTACAAAAAATATATTATACCTTTTCTAAAATTATATTTTTATAAAAAAAAGATCTAACAATCGCTTCACTGGGAAACGAACCGCAGAACTTTCGATTGCTAATCGGGTTACATCTGTAGAAATCGACGGTAAATATTCTGCTCATAATACAGAGTTCCTTTTGGATTATAGCTATCCACTTTGAAACGCAAGCTCAAATTTTCCTATAAAATTATATCGTATAATTTTCTACCAACAATTTGTAATTGAAACTTTTTTAGATTTGGAAACATAAAATATAGAGGATTTCTAGATAGATTGAATTTGTCAGAAAGACTAATTAAATTTTGTAGATCTTCCCACAGCTCTAATTACTATTTCGAATTATTTACTACCAATTATGTAAATCTTTGAAAACAGTTTCTTGATCTACTCCGCTATAGTTTACTTGTCAGATTCAATTGATTTCCATTTTGGATGAAATCAAATAGAGTTTGAAAAATTATTGTTATTAGGATAGAAAATAATTTTAAATTGATTTTTGGTCTTCAGTTACGAACTTTTAATATTTATATTTTCAAAATATGATAGAAATAAAAAATTTAAGGTCATGACGGACTTCGTATTAATAACGTCGCGATTTGAATTTGGAAGGTAACTTGAGATTAAGTTTATTCTAAACGTGCTTGCACATCCAGTGTTTTGTTTAAATATTTCGTAGATAACTCCTGCTTATTTTTTTACAAGATAGAAATAATCTTGGTACGTGTTTTTGAAAAAAATTATTTTTTGTTTTGTAGCAAGTAAAAATCTCATTTTTCTCAAAAACGACGCAAAATATGAATGTGCTTTTTATGATTCAAAATTATTCCCCTTATTTAAATCTATTGAATGATCTCCTTTCTTGTTGCTCATATAATATATTTTCACTAATTTTTTTCACCAAAAGAAATATAATTAATCGCTTAAAATGGGCTAATGTAACATGTATTTTAACAAACTTCCAAATTTTATTTTGTGATTATTTTTTTTGTTTCAATAAGAATGTATAGTGCTTGATGCAATGCAAGTATTTGAGTTTTTATGATACAAAGCGAAGGGAAATTGGTTTTTATTTCTAAAATTCAAGCAATCTCATTCTCCTCAACTAAAAATGTAACTTTTTTCAAATACGACCCTAAATATGAATAAAAGTTTCTAATTTAAAATTGACCGAATCCTTGAAGTGTATAAAATGCAAAATGCAAATGATTTTATCGACAAAATTTTAAATCTTTTTCACTAAATGCTTCTTTCGTTTATTTTTATCGCGTTTTTTGATTTATTTGGAACAATTGGTAAAAAGATACACAAAGATATACAAGAACCTGTATAGGGTTCCATATAGGATCCTATGTACTCTTTCGTATTTTCTGTCCTTTTTCCAAAAATTTGTTTTTCTATTTTTATTTGATTTTTTACGTTTGATAGAAAATCCACTCGTCCTATCTAAAAATTATTAATAATAAATTTCTAGATCTTCTTAGGCGAATAACTTTTGTCTGTCAATTTTAGTTCGTGCCTTGTATGATTTTTAAAAAAAAATTTAATATTTTTCTTTTGGATAAGAAAGTTTCGCCTCATTTTTTGGTAGCTTGTGTCGTTAATCCAATAATTTTTATTTTTTTATTTTTTATGTTTTTTTTTTGACTAGAAACAAAAACTACGCGTCCTGTCGAATAGTGATTTATAACAAATTTGTAGATCTTTGTACGGCGTGCAATTTTAGCTTTTCTTTCCTTATTTTGCACAGTTTGGCCAAAAAATTGAATTTTTTGAATTTTCATTATTTTTGGTAAAATCAAATTTTGAATTTTCAACTTTTAGGTCAAATTGAAAAAGTTGTTATGATAATCTTTTAGGGCTTTCAAAAATCATCGTTTTTCTTGACTTTTTTTATATATGCGTTGTTTGGCTTAAAATGCTTGTTTTATTTTTTTTTTATTTTGAACATGCTCCAGCTCTGGTAATTTTCTTTTTTTAGAAAAAAGTCATTGATATAAATTATTTCAGTTTCTGAGTACTATGAATAATCGCATATAGAATTTGGAAATCTTGAAAAAATTTAGTATCAAAAATTTTGAAAATGCGCTCACTTTTTTAATTTTGATGCAAAATAATTAGTTTACGAACTTGTTTTTTCTTGTTAGGCCTTAAAAAAGTTTGCCAAACCAGAATCCAATTTGATCAATTTTTCGAAAGTTGACGTGCCTACAGAATACAGTCTACAGACTGCAGACAAACAAACAGACGATCTGTCAGACAGACAGACGATCACCTTCGTAAAAATCTTTTTACTGACTCAGGGGGTCTTAAAACGTGAGATATTTGATGAAAACCAACAAAGTGAAATCTTAGATCAACCCAATACCTTCTCATTAGGATGAGAATGTAAAAAGAAAGGCTCAAATTACAGAAGAAAAAGAAAACCAAAGCAATGAAGTGAGGTATACAGAAAAAAATATTATAAAAAAAAAAACGAGTAACTCAATAGCAATTGATTTATTAAGTTTAAAATATTATTCAAATCCTTTCAAAAGATAATTCAAGTATTTAAATGTTAAGTTTTAGTACTCATTTGTAAATGTTGTGTGCAAATAATAAATATTTATGGTAATTTATCTGATATTCTTTGTATCCAATATTAATTCACCTTATACTGTGGAAATTCAAGTTTTTATAATTTTCTTCTTTTTTATTTGTTAATGCATTTTTTTATTAAGTGCCGGCTAAAATTTGTGGACCACGACGTTCAAGAAACTGATTAAATCAGATACTTTTATTTGAAACGTAACAGCTACCTAATTATAAGCATTCAAAGTTAGATAGATCTTTAAACCTATACGATTTTTCGATAGATAGACTATTATAGCGACACTCTCGATTCGAAAAAAATATAAGCCCTGTATTGATATTGGTTTGGGATTTCTAAATAGATAGCTTTGATAGAAAAGTCAATCAAATGTGCTGATAGATTTTGATATGTGAAATTGTGTTGATTGAATTAGATAGGATCTTCACATATTCTGCTAAAAGAATTTAGTTCTTGAAGTTTAGTTGATTCAATTTTGTAGGATTTCTAAAAAATTTCCTTATAAAATCTACTTTAAATTAATTTCTCAAAATTTTTGTTGTTGGAGTGTTTGGTAAATGAGCTTTAAGTTCAACAAAGACTATAAGTTCTCTAATATTTTCACCAGAAGAAAAGACCTATTTGGAAAACAAGAGAGAATAGAAAATTTATCTGGAAATTTTTTTTATGGAATTTAAAAATACATTAAATAATTGATTTTTGAGAAAATAATGTAAGAAAAATAGTTAATTGAGCAGATAAAGTCTTCCTGCAGCTTGAATTAACATTCTGAATAATTAACTTTTCATAAAGAATTAACGTTCTTTTCGGAAAAATTAAAATAGAGTTTTACAAATAATAGTGGTTAGGATAGTATATACATTGGGATACACAAATTTTTATTTTCTGAATGTCTAAAAAAGTTTTAAAGATTGCTTTGCTTTCATTAAATATTATGAAATTTCTAACTAAAAATAAGTGTGCTTATTTTTTCTTAATGAAAAAATTAAGAATAATAATCAGCGCGCCCATTTGTGTGTAAAATTTGACCCCCCCCCCCCCAGTTTTTGTCAAATGTCCACGTTTTGAGACCCTCTGAAACCGAAAAACAGGTTTTTACGAATGTGTCTGTATGTCTGTCTGTATATCTGTCTGTCTGTATGTATGTACGTCTGTCTGTGAACACGATAACTTTCGAAAAAATCAATCTATTAGATTGCTCTTTGGCACACTCGTTTAGTGTCCTAAACTAAAGATTAAGTTCGTTAGCCAGCTATTTTGGATAAAAATTCAAAAAGTGGGCACATTTTGAATATTTTTTAGACCACTTTTTTAAAAAATTCTAAAATTCTCTGTAAAGTTATTTAAAGTATTCAAAAAGTTGATCAAATTATTCTAATGACTTTTTTTTTAATGAAAAATTACAAGAGTTAGAGCATTTTCAAAATAAAAAAAACAAATTAAAATGAATATTTTAAGCCAAACAATGCACGATAAGAAAAAAATTCAAGAAAAGAAAAACGTGGCTTTTCGAAACCCCTACAAGCTAATGATTACAATTTTTTTAATTTGGTCAAAAAGTTGAAAATTCCCAATTTGATCGAACCAAAAATGTTTGAAATCACATTTTTTCAAGATTTAAAAATTCTATGTACGGTTGTTCATAGTACTCGAAAACTCAAACAATTTACCCTATGACTTTTTTCTATAAATAGAAAATCATCAGAGTTAGGGCATTTTCAAAATCCAAAAAAAAAACTACAATGAACATTTTAAGCCAAACAACACATGATATGAAAAAAAGTCGAGAGAAACAAAACTTTCATTTTTAAAGGCCCTACAGGATTGTAAAAACAACTTTTTTAATTTGTTCGGAAAGTTGAACATTCCAAATTTAATCCTGCAAAAAAAATAAGAAATCCACAAATTGCATTTTTGGTTAAACTATGCAAGATACAAAAAAAATGAAAAAGCTCAAAATCACACGCACTGAAAAAAACTACAAATTCATAATGAATCACCTTTCGACACAAGTTACGAAAAAAATTAGACAAAACTTGTTCATCTGAAAAAGAGCTATAATTTTTTGTACGACACGTATTTTTTGCTTTAGTCGTCAAAAATAACATTCAAAATAAAAATGTTAAATTTTTTGCAAAAAAAAAACACAAGGTATACACTAAAATTAACAGACAAAAGTTTTTCGCCTAAGAAGATCTATCAATTTATTATCAATCATTTTTCGATAGGACGCGTAGAAATATTTTGCGAAAATAATAAGATTAAAGATAAAAAAATTAAATTTTTGAAAAAGAACAGTCAAGACGAAAGAGGGCATAGGCTCCAATATAGGACCCTATATAGGTTCCTGTATTAGACCCTATGCAAATGCGCAGTAGTTTTAATTTAATCTTAAAAAACAACATTAAAAATAAAAAATTATAAAAACAAGGAAATAAGAATTATTATGATTCAATTTTTATGCATATTATGAATTGTAATGATATACATTTATTGAAATGATACATGTTTCAGAGCAGCTTAGAATACAATTTCAAGCAAAATAAGAAACAAATAAAAAAATAATCATGATAAATACAATTTGATTTTTATTTTGCAATTTTTTAATAAGTAATTCCAGGTAGAGTTACATAAAAAATGTATTATAATTGATATAAAAGTGTTGTATATAATGCAAAAAAGTTGACATGTTGGACAAATTCGAGTGCGAAGCACGAGATACGTGATGAGAATGTGTTCGTTAAAACCAAAAGAGCTTTAACAAAAGACAGTTCAAAATCACAAAATTACAGTTATCTGTCCGTTCACCTTTGATTTTAAAAGGTCCGTGCCCGAATGCGGAAGAAATGCAAAGACCAAGTGCAGAGTGCGATTGCCATCAGTCGCATGCCGTAGGTGCGCTCAAATTCTCTTTTAACAAAAGAGAATGCACAATTACAAAATTACAGTGGTGGATGTTTTGAGTCTTAATTTAAAAATGTTTACGCAAGAATGTTTGAAAATATAAAGACCGAGTGCGTGGCGCGAGTTAAATAAATAATCGAGCGCGAAGCGCGAGAACCAACAGTTGCGCGCTGTAGGCGCGCCCAAACTTGCGAGCGAAGCGAGCCGCTCGCTCAGCGCACGATGAGAATGTACCCGCGTAGCGGACAGATTTTTTGAAATTCGGAAGGTTTAAATAAGTTCGGCAGCAGTAATTGATCCGCCATCTTGAATTTCGAACATTTGATTACACATTCGTCATCAGCGGCCCCAAAAATTCTTAATTGCGAAATTTTATGAAACTAGGAAATTTTCAATAACTGCTGTCAGCCATACTGGATCCGCCAATTTAAATTTAGAAAATCTGATTTCGGATTCGTCATCAGTTGCCCCAAAAACCTACATGTGCGAATTATTGTGAAAATCGGAATTTTTCAGCCATTTTTGGTAGCTATATCGGATCCTAAATCTTGAAATTTGGAAATCTCATTTCGGATTCGTAATCAGCTACTTCAAGAATACCTATTTACACTTATTTATGTAAATTTATTTTAAAAATTTTCTTTAATACAGAAAATCAGGAAGAACAAAAAATTGGCTTTTATCCGCCATATTGGACATCGCCATCTTGAGTTTTGGAAAATTAACCTATAGAATCAAGATTTGATGTGATGACAAATTCATAGTTTTTGTTCAATAAACGACTATAATTATCTCAGTTTGAGTTTTATTTCAATTTTAAATACGAGTTTTAAAATTTTAGGAAATCTCACTTTAGAATTCATTGTCTTAACATTTTTAACAATCTATTCCGTAACAGAAAATTTCGAGGGAAAAAAGTTTGGGAAAAACGAACATTTGGTCGTTAAAGGGTTAAGTTTCCTAAAAAACTAACCCATAGCTTTTGTTTGAGATTAAAATAGATCCGAAAATTTTTTAATTTTATTTAAAGTTTTGAAACATTTAAAACTGTTAATGACATATTTTTTATTCCCGAGTCTTTTATTTACAAATTCTTAATATGAAATAGAGACAACTATTTTTAATTCAGAAACAATTAAAAATTATTGGCGTCTTTGAATAGAAGATTTCTAGACATTTGAAATTAAATCATTTCTAAAATATTAAATATGTAAGTTATTCAAATGTAAGTGATATTTGATTAAAGATCTTAAGGCTCTCGGAATGGACGGAATGGGGCGTTGACCAATTAGAAACGTTCGGCGGAAATAGTGTCATTCTCATGCCGAACTGAGTCGAATTCAGCCGAAGTACTCGAAATTTTAAATTTCGCGCCAAAGGGCGTTCCGTTTTTTCCAAAGTCGTCAAACATATCAACCGAAATGACCGTAACCTGGAACGACCAGAACACCAATCACAAAGCTTCCACGGAACGTTTCTGATTGGTCAACGTCTCATTCCGACCATTTCGAGATCCGAACAATCTGGTGCATGGACTAAAGCCTAAAAATAAGGCTATTATATAAAACTTTTCTTTTACAGGCCAGCAAATCAAAAGTTTTAAAAATGCGTTGATACAGTTAGGATTCACAGTATGTACAAAAATTCGGCAATCATTAAAAATTGAAGTTACGAAAATAAGAGTTTTTACATTCTTATCAGAGAAGGTATTAGATTTGTGAAAAATTTGACCCCCCTAGTTTTTGTCAAATTTCCACGTTTTGAGACCTCCTGAATCCGAAAAACAGGTTTTTAAGAATGTATCTATCTGTATGTCTATCTGTCTCTCGTTATGTCTGTCTTCATGTCAGTCTGTCTGTGAGCACAATAACTTTTGAAACAAATTAAGCTATTAGATTGGCTTTCGGTGCACTCTTTTAGTGTCCTAAGCTAAATGCCAAGTTCGTTAGCAGAAATTTTGGATGAAAACACTAAAACTGAGCCCATTTTGAAAATTTTTGAGTGCGAATTTTTTTATGATTCAAAAATTCTGTGTACAGTTGTTCATAGTACTTGAAAAGAAAAATGTTACTTTTTGATAGCCCCACAAGATTATCATATCAACTTTTTGATTTTTTTTGAAGAATTCCAATTTTTACCGCACAAAAACTAATCAAAAATTGCATTTTGCGGTCAAACTATGCAAGATAGGAAAAAAATGACAAGACAAACATTGGGCACCCACTATATATCTACACATTTTTTATTAAACACTTTTTTATAGGACACATAATTTTTGTTTCATTTATGAAAAAAACATTGAAAATACAAAAATTAAAATTTTCGAGACACGACACAAGCTAAGCCAAAATAAATAGATAACATTTTTTCACCGAAGGTAGAGCAAAAAATTTTTGTAGATGCTTTTTTTTGATCAGAGAAAGTATTAGATATGTGTAAAATTTGACAACCCACCCCCGCCCCAGTTTTTGCCAAATCTCCACGTTTTGAGACCCCCTAAATCCAAAAAATAGGTTTTTATGATTGTTTCTGTCTGTCGGTCTGTCTGTATGTATTTATGCCTATCTGTCTGTCAGTACGATAACTTTTGAATGTAGCTGATTAGAAATAATAATTTAAGCAACTTTCAACTAATTTAAAAAATCTTTAGAACTTTAATTCTATAAAAAAATGATATTACTAATTTTACAAATAATTTTTATTTTTAATCTTGGGAAATGAAAATTTAATTACGTGAACGCGCGTATAGCACGTTTCTATTTACTGTAAATTTAAAAATAAATCATTTATAAATTTAACAATAGTGAAAAGTGGCTATCTTAAAAATAAATTACAATACCTAAATTATATGCAACAAATTAGTTGAATCCTCATTAAAAAAAGAATCTTTTTCAACTGGTTGCATTTTTAGACAAAAAAGTTGGTTGAACTGTAATGCTGGAAAATTTGTCTTTTTTGTTGATAACAAATTATGTAAATTAAAAATCTGGTGAATAAATTTATTGTTACGGAAAAAACGCACAGGGACAGCGTTATGGAAAATTCCGTAACGTATATTTTTGACAACAAATTAAATTGTTTTATTTAAAATTCGCCCTTATGGATTCAAACTTTATATTTTATGGCAGACAAATCTTATTCTCTTGGTTGAGGATTTATTAAAGATGAAATAATTAGTAAAAATTAATTAATTAAGTATATCATTATATTTACCAATAGAACTAAGTATCGCCACGAATCTGCAAAACACAGCAAAAACGATCTTCATTTTTTGCAATTAGAGGGAAAACTGATTCATTTAATAAAAAATTTGGTTTATATTTAAAAAATTGTTCTGAGAAATAAAATTTAGCTTACTTCATAGAAAATATTTCGTGAATAATAATTATATTTTTTCGAATAGTGCTACGATAATGATTTGAGTGTTTTACAGAAAGACCAAACATTTTTTCTTATCGCTTTATTCTTATCGCCCGTATTTGTTATTCACATCGCTAACGTGACACGATATCAGTGAATCATTTTTTAAGCTTATATTTCGATATTTTAGGTTTTTCGAATTCTGACGAATTAGTTTTCTTTTTGTCCAGAAAAAATAATAAAAGTTTTTGGTTTTATATTACTAAGATAAGAAAGTAGGCCGGTAATTATTTATTAATGAAAATAAAATTAATTTTAATTTTCTGAAGATATCATCCCTTATGACTTTTCAAAACCTTGCAGCGAACATAATGAGCTTTCGTAAATTAAAATCAAATCAAAATTACTTTTTTCCTAAAGCGCAAGCAAAAAAACAGACGCATAGAAAAACTACATTTTAATAATCAATAATAATCTCAACTATTTCTTTATTATTTACACTCGGATTTCTCTTTTAAAGTTTGTTGTAATGATCGTTGCGAATTTTTGTATAATTTTATAAACGTATTTCAAGCATTATTAGGTTTAAAAATCACTTACATATTTCAGACTTCACACATTTTCCCATAATCTTTTTTTTCCTTTTTTGAATATCTATTTTTTCTCAGTTAAAAAAAAAATTTTATCTTGATCCTTCGTTTAAATTGGTTGTTTGTTATAAAATTTTACTTTACAGTTCAAAATTAAATTATTACATTTTTTTCAAGATTCATTTCTTTGTTTCTAAATTATACTATTTTGTTAAAGATTCGTATTTTTTTATTGCAATCAATTGTTTTTAATTGGAATTTGTTTCTTATGGTTAAAATATCAACAGTTACATTTTTTCATAGAGAATGAATTTTTTCGTTTAAAAATTGAACTACCTAGTTCAAAGTTGAACTACTTTGTTAAAACTTAATGCTTCTGTGAAGGTTTATCATTTTAGTTCTTACCATTTTTTAAACTAAAAATATAACTTCAGCATCTTTATTTGAAAATCTATATTATTATTTGAAAAACGATCTTTTCTTTCTGAAAATCAAACTATTTAGTTGAGGATTCAATTATTTTGCTGAAAATTCGTTTGATTTCCTCTGTACAAAATTTGTCTCATAGCTTTAAAGCTTAATATTTTAGTAGAAAACTAAATTATATAGTTGAAAATGATTTTTTTGTTGAAAATTTAATTATTTTGCGAAAAAGACGTATATCTTATTTGGAAATTTATTTCTTCTTAAGTGCTATCTTTTTTTTGACTTTCGGTTAACGCGTATTGCCCACCCTGAGCGAAATTGATCGAAATAAAAAGCTTTATATCTCTGTAAAAAATTCATGCAAATTTTAAAAATCGAAAAGAAATAATAAATAGATGTGTGTTTGTATTTTCTTTGAAATTAGCCCAAGATGACATTTTTTTTATTAATTGGTTTCAAAGTTAAGAGATTAAAAAAGATTTTTTTCAATGTATTTATGAAACATAAAACATAACATAATATAGCTGCAAATTTGTTAACTATATTCTTTTACGTTTAAAATTTGAAAATAATAATTCTAAAACAAAAATTGGTAATGTATGAAATAAAACAAAATTTTTTCCAAAATTATTTTTTCTTGAGAAATACTTATTCTACCTGTGAAAACAAAAAATTTTCTTTTTTAAGTTTTTTCCCTATAATTCATAGATTCCGAGATATTTGCATTGAAAAAAGTGCTTTTTAAATAAAATGTAACTTTAAAACGACTTCATAAAACGATATCATCTTAGGCTCATTTTAAAGAAAATGTAAATACGCATCTATTTCATTTTGATTTTTTTTAATAAACAAGTTCCTTATAAAATTATACAGAGATATCAAATTTTTCATTTCGATCAATTTCGCTTAAGATGGGCCAAAACTCGTTGACAGGGATTGTATTTTGTTTAATATTATTTTTTACATTAAAAATAATTGTTTCAGCTAATAATTTAACAGTTTAATTTTCAGTTTTCTCATTTATCTTTTTTATTTCAAAATTCTTCTTTTTTACTGAAAAATTAATCTTTTTGGTTGAAAATTAACCTATTTAGATACAATATTTTGTATTTTGTAAAATTATTTGTTTTCAGTGAAAATCTAGCTCTTTCATTTCTGTATGTAAATTTATCTTTTTCGAATGAAAATTCATCTTTTTGGCAGAAAATTCATCGATTTGGTAAAAAAATTAAACTATCTTTTTGGAAAATTATTGTTTTTGAAGAAAATTAATTCTTTTGTTTAAATAATGATGGAGGGGCGGAAAATTCCACTGTTTTGTAAAAACTTAATGTATCCTTTGGAAAATTCATCTTTTTTCAACCTGATGGGTAGAAAATTCTTTTCAATTTTTTCATTTGAAATTATTCTTTTTAACTATTTTAACTATTCTGGCGAGAAATACAACTATCTCTTTGAAGAATTAATAATTTTGTAGAAAATGGACTTCTTTTTTCATTCTGACTGGTAGAAAATTCTTTTTATTATTTTTTTTTGTTAGAAATTATTTTTTTAACTATTTTGACCATTCTGGTGACAAATTCAAGTATTTTTATGAAAAACTAATGTTTTTGTAGAGAATTAACTTCTGCTTTCAAAATAATAATGAGGGGTGGAAAATTCTAATGTTTTGTAAAAACTTAATGTATCTGCTGGAAAATTTATCTTTTTTCATTCTGACTGGTAGAAAATTCATTTCATGTTATTTTTTTTTAAATTATTTTTTTAACTATTTTGACTATTCTGGTGAAGAATTCTACTATCTGTATGAAAAATTAATGTTTTTGTAGAGAATTCACTTTATTTTTCAAAATAATAATGCGGAGTGAAAAATCCTACTGTTTTTTAAAAACTTCATGTATCTTCTTGCAAATTTATCTTTTTCAATTTGATTAGTAGAAAATTCTTTTTATTTTTTTATTGGAATTTTTTTAAAAACTATTTCCACTATTCTTATGAGAAATACAACTGTCTCTTTGAAAAATTAATGTTTTTGTTGAAAATAACTTCTTTTTTCAAAATAATAATGTGGGTTGTAAAATTTTACTGTTTTTCAAAAACTTCATGTATCTTCTTGAAAATCCGTCTTTTTCATTCTGACTGGTAGAAAATTCTTTTTATTTTTTTATTTGAAACTATTTTTTGAACTATTTCCACTATTTTGGTGAGAAACACAACTTTCTCTTTGGAAAATTAATGTTTTTGTAGGAAATTCACTTCTCTTTTTAAAATAATAATTTCGGGTGGAAAACTCCACTGTTTTGCAAATTCTACAAGTATTTTCTTGAAAATTCCTCTTTTTCATTTTGACTGGTAGAAAATTCTTTCCATTTTTTTAAAAATTATTTTTTTAACTATTTCGACTATCCTGGTGAAAAAATCGAGTATCTCTTTAAAAATTGATGTTTTTTAAGAAAATTCACTTTTTTAAAAAATAATAATGCGGGTTGGAAAATTCTACTGTAATGTAAAAACTTTATGTATCTTCTTGAAAATTGATCTTTTTTCAATTTCATTGGTAGCAAATTCTGTTTATTTTTTATTTAAGATTATTTGTGTTTCAACTATTTTCACTATTCTGGTGAGCAATGCAACTATCTCTTTTGAAAATTAATGTTTTTGTATAAAATTCACTTTTTTTTAAAATAATAATGTGGGGTGAAAAATTCTATTGTTTTGTAAAAACTTAATGTATCTTCTTGCAAATTTATCTTTTTTCAATTTGATCGGTAGAAAATTCTTTTCATTTTTTCATTTGAAATTATTTTTTGAACTATTTCCACTATTTTGGTGAGAAAGTATTTTCTTGAAAATGCGTCTTTTTTATTCTGACTGGTAGAAAATTCTTTTAATTTTTTTTTAATTATTTTTTTTGGCTATTTCGACCATTCTGGTGAAAAAATCAAATATCTCTTTAAAAATTAATGTTTTTTAAAAAAATTAACCGTTTTTTTAAAAATAATAATGTGGAGTGAAAAATTCGACTGTCGTGTAAAAACTTCATGCATCTTCTTGAAAATTGATCTTTTTTTCAATGTCATTGGTAGAAAATTCTGTTTATTTTTTATTTCAGATTTCTTTTTTTTTCAACTATTTTCACTATTCTGGTGAGAAATTCAACCATCTCTTTGGAAAATTAATTTTTTTGTATAAAATTCACTCCTATTTTCAAAATAATAATGCGGTTTAAAAAATTCCACTGTTTTGTAAAAACATAAAGGATTTTCTTGAGAATTCTTCTTTTTTCATTTTGACCTGTAGAAAATTCTTTTTATTTTTCGTTAAATATATTTTTTTGATTATTTCAACTATTCTTGTGAAAAATTCAACTATTCCTGACAGGGTCTACAATTCATCTGCTGTCCTTTTGGTTACAAAATTAATCTTTTTTTTTCTCGTTAATCATTCCGTACTGGTATTCAGCTCATACTGGCATCCCCAGGTTTTACTCAGCTTTGTTGCGAAAATTCCTAAGGTTTTTTGTCGTAAATAATTAGAGAAATACCAGAGTATCCTTATCAGAAGAAGGAATAAGAAGTTACCGGATATAGGCACTTTTTGTGGGATAAAGTAAAGTCAAGTCAGTGAAGGAAGGACCCAGTCCTAAATCTGGCACAGCGATTTCGATCTAAATCGAATCGAGTGTGTGGCCGATAAAAGGGAACATAATGACAGTACCCTCCCAGTGCGATTCGAAGTACATTTATCTTTCTGCTGGCACGGTGCTTCGAGGTATGCTCCTGCCAACTCCCCTTGCGGCTGCAACGTACCAGCTTCCGCTCTTGTGCTGTTGATGGAATACGTGCGTCGACTGCTTCTAAACTTTCCTCTTCTTCCTCTTCTTCTTCTTCCTCTTTCGTAGCCACCGCCCTGCACAAAGTCCACATATCCGGTTATCTGCCACTTAGGGATTGTCCATAAACTGCTTTACCAATTTTAGGCCCCCGTACAGTGGGGCTAAATGAGGTTTCCGTGGACAAATTAACTTTTATCCCAAACTTTTCGATCAATTTTGATTTTTTAAAAATTAAAGATCATGAAATTTCTAGCAAAGTTGTCTAGGCATATTTGTAACCCGTCGAGTACACACTGGGTCATATTGACCCTGTCACCTACTTTCACCGACTACAGTTTTAGACCATTTTTGTAGCGTGCCAAGTCCTCAGCCGTCATTGAGAAGCAATTGAAATCGAAGAAGGCTCAATGTGACCCATGTTTGTACTTACCGTCGAATATAATAAAATTTGGATTTTTTGTTCTCATTATTTATGAACGTTTGTTAGTGAAAAAGTGCCGAAACTGTTTTTAAAGTTGCCACAAGGCTTCTACTCCTATAAGAGAAAAACAAGAATCTAACGAACAAATTTGGACCACAGCGAAAACAAAAACAAGAACAAAACACTCCTATTGTAATCTAAAAAAAAATTTTTTTAAATTAATTTTCGGACAAAAATAAAAAAGCGGAAAGAAAAAAGAGAAGGCTTGATTTGAAGAAGGATTTGCTTCTTAGCGCCTATATTATTCTACTTATTCTACTATTTATTGTAATTTGATGATAATAAAAATAAAAAAGACGAAAGAAAGAAAAAAAGAAAGAAGGGAATGTGGTTTGCTTTTCCTCGTTTGACTTTCCTCTTTTTTATTTTTGTCCGAAAATTAATTTAAAAAAATTTTTTTCAGATTACAATAAGAGTTTTTGTTTTTGTTTGCTTGTTGTGATCCCAATTTGTGCGTTCGATTCTTGCTTTTTTAACAGGAGATTGAATCAATTTGATAATTGGATGTTTAATGGTATTTTTAATTTAAATTTTAATCTTATTTGAATTTCTGAAATTTTGAAAGATAAAGGCACAGTGTCCATCCTGCCAGCGACCAATGTGCGATGACCAATGTGCGATTTTTTACACCTTACAGATCACCTTTGTCAATATATGAAATAAATACCTTTTTTAAGGCACAAAGTAAGACTATTTTTTATCATTTAAACATACTTTGAGAGTATTCACATTAATTCTTAGCTAAAAATATTTAAAATAAAAAAAGTTCTGATTTTTTTCATAAAACTTCATTTTTTTCGAAACTATTTCTTATCGCGAATTTTTTTATGTATGTGAAGAATTTTAAATACACTTATAATACTCATAAATTACTTTGACATACTTGTAAGTATACCTCTTAATTTTGTTTAGTTAAAAGGTTCAGTAGTTGTGAAGTTATAGACAACCAAAAAGTGAACAGGGTCAGTTTGACCCAGTGTGAAGTAAATATTCAAAAAAATAGATGTGTACTCGAAGGGTTACAAAAATTGTGTATTTTTTTATTTAACAATAAAAATTCATTTGAAACATTTTGGAGATGCCTATTTGATGGAATTAATCCAAATTATGTGGAAGTACACATAAATAGGAGAAAAACTTGTTTTGAATGATGTTTAGTAGTATTAGATATTTTAAAAATTGTTTGCAATTTTTATAATTTAATCAATCAAGAAAAGTTAGATTTTCAGTATAGATGATATATAGGTACTTCAGGTGTGTGTTTTTAAGTGTAAGAATTAAGAAAAAAAATCGATATGAGTTATTAAAAATAGAGACCATTTATTAATAATTCAAACAAATTTCATAAACAAATGCATAAACTCATCATTTTCAAATATATTTGTTTCGTTTTTTTTAATAGAAATAATAATAAAAAAGTCAAAACTCTCAATAGAGCGCCTCTCAAGGCTGTAGGGGATATTTTTCTCGGAAGCGCGCTACCCCCACCAACGGTCTCCGTCCCTCGAGACATTTGCATTCTCTGCCTCTGAATAAGGCGCTCTTTCCTGCATTAGGATGGTCCACAAATATGTTGCAACATTTTTTTTAATCTAGAGGGCAAGCTTGCTTCAAAAAAATTTCCATTTTTATTTAATTAAAATGGGGAAATTTCGGATTTTCGGAAAATTGAGCTCATCCTTCGGAGTTTGATCGAAAGTGCCAAATTGTTTAGGGATTCAAGAGGAGTTTCTACACAATAAAAATAAAAATTAATAAAAATAATTACTGGTGGACAATTTTGATATCTCCTAAGACTTTTAAAATAATTTTTTATTGTTTAAATTAAGGTAACTTATTAAAAAAAGTATTTACTCTTTAGTTTTTTAATTAAAGATCGTAATTTCTGAATTAAATACAATATTTGGCCATTTTTTGAATATTAGTTTTGGTTCAAAACACGAAATAATTATGTAAATAATTAATCATAGTTTATTTTCAAAAATTTCTGAAATTGAGTCAGAAATATCCCATTTTTTCGCAGCTTGGTATCCTATGCTACTTTTTGTGAAATAATTAAATAATTTTTGTGCATTTATTCAAAGGGTAAACAAATTATATTTGTTCAAATCATTTTTATTTGTTTAAGCACATTTTCCGAGAACTTTAACAACTAATATAAAATAGGATACATGTAGTTATATTTCTGACTATATAGTAAATAGAAATAATATATTAAACATTTTTTAATCGCTTTAACAACTATATTTTTTTTTTACAATTACATTCAATCCCTTTTTAATTTGAAGGAAATTCGAAAAATTAATTCCTTGTATAAAAAATAATATGAAACTTTTAGCAGAATTTAGTACACCAAATCATTTAATGTTATGCTTACTTAATAAAATATGATTTTTTGAATATTTAAAAAACAAATATAGTTTAAACAAATTCAATTTTTTTATACTATTGAGAAATGGTTAATATAATCTTCCTATAGAGTATAAGGTCCAAAATATGATTTTATATTTTCTTTTTCTGAAAATGAAAACTTTGGGGGGGGGGGCATTTAATTGATTGTCTTAAAATAGCTAAATTTATCTACTAAAAATCAATAAGTTATACATTTGTTTATTATGTTTTTTAACAACAATCACTAATTGTTTAGTAATCATGAAAAATAACTGTAAAGAGCTACTAGCAAAACATTAGGAATTTATTTATCTGAAACAACGAAATTTATATGTTGAAAAATGGCAAGACAATGAATTTGCTTATTTTATTTGTTTAAACAAATAGAAATAATTTTATATTATCATTAATTATCAAATCGAAAGTTATATTTCATATATCTATGTTGATTGAAAAAGAAACTAATTCCTTACACTGAAAAGGACGCATTTGTTAAATATTTTGTTTAAGCAAATATCGCTGATTGTCTAAAATCAAAAAATCTCAGGAATTGGATAAGTTCCACGATATGGCATCTTCGGAATTAATTTCAAGAATTCTTGATCTCACCAATGTTTTTTCCCCTGACACCTAACCATTTTTCTTTCCTTTTTTTAATTTTTCTCTAAAGGAAAACGAATTTTTTTCTCTTCTTTTTTAGGGCAAAAAAGGAAAAAGTTTTTTTCTTGGATTCCATTGGGAACATTTAATGATGGTTGTCCAAATTTCGTTGTTAGATTCTTGGTTTTATTTTCAGGAATTCTTTACATTAACTTGATTATTGGAAATTAGGAAGGATTTTAAGTTTGATTTAAATCTACTTTAAATTTTCAAACTTTAATCATCCGAATTTTTTGTGCTCAGTTCCCCTTTTTGATCACGATTTTGT
>NC_046666.1:23349822-23396482 GCF_010883055.1 Belonocnema kinseyi
CCCCCCCCCCCCCCCCTCCAGTTCCATCAAGAAATGTAGCCTACAAATTTATAAATCATAGGAACCATTGCGATTTTTCGCAAAAATAAGGTAATAATGGAAATATAAATTCTTTTAAATAATATTAAACTTTGAAGCACACCCCTGTTTTTTCGACCACGGAGCACGCTGTGGGTCTGGGAGACCCTGCGCACTTTTTCGTAAACTACCATTTTAAAACTACTTATCCGATCAACTTGGAAAGTTCATCTCTTGTGTTAAATTGTAAATACTTAGTTTAAAAATTCATTTATCATTAAGACTATATAGTTTTATTGAATATTTATCCTTTTTATGAAACAATTTATAGTTTCTATTTGAAAATCGATTTCTTTACATTCTTATCAGAGAAGGTATGAGATTTGTGTAAAATTTGACCCTCCCAGTTTTTGTATGCATGTCTGTGAACCCGATTACTTAAAAAAATTAGTCTATTAGATTTACCTTTGGTAAACTCTTTAGGCGTCCTAAACTAAGGGTCAAGTTCGTTAGATAGCCATTTGGAATACAAATTCAAAAACTGGGCACATTTTGAATATTTTTGAGACCACTTTTAAAAAATTTTTTAATTCTCTCTACGGTTATTTACAGTATTTAAAAAGTAGAACAATTTATCCCTATGACTTTTTTTCATAAAATCAGAAATAATCAGAGTTTTAGCATTTACAAAATTCCAAAAAATACACGAAAATGAACATTTCCGGCTAAATAACGCACAATATGAAAAAAAGACAAGAAAAGAAAAATGTTGCTTTTTGAATGCCCGACAAAATTATCGTAACAACCATTTGAATTTTTTTTTTAATCAAAATTTCATATTTTGACGGCATTCAAAATAATTAAAAATCCAAAAATTACATTTTTCGGCCAAACTATAAAAAATACGATAAAACATGAAGAGGCCAAAATTTTGAATTTGAAATAGATCTTTAATTTGGTATTAACCACTTTTTAATAGAATGCGTAGTTTTGGCTTTAATCATGAAAAACATCATTAACAGTAAAAAAAAATCTGCCTGCTACGATGGCACTTTCTAATCACAACTCTTGTCTTTCAATTTCTTTTTCGTTTCATGTGTGGGGTTTCAAAAAATTTCATATTTGAATGTTTTTAATGCTTTTTTTAACGATTAAAACCAAAAACAGAAACTAATAATAAATTATTCATGACATATAAATCATTTTGACCCCCCCATTTTTTTGACAAATGTCCATGTTTTGAGAGTCCCTGAATTCGAAAAATAGGTTTTTACAAATGTCTCTGCCTGTCGGTCTGTCTGTCTGTATGTCTGCCCGTCTGTCTGGGAGCACGATGTCTGTGAGCACGATAATTTATCCTAATGACTTTTTTCATAAAACCAAAAATTACCAGAGTTAAAGTATTTACAAACTATAATTCGTCTTCTTTGGTCAAAAATTCATCTTTTTTATTAAAAAATCATATTTTTGGGTTCAATTTAACTTTTTGGAAGGAAAGTAATCTTTCTGTTCAAAAATCGATATTTTTGTTGAAAATTGAACTACTTGTATGAGAGCTGAAAATGCTTGTTGAAATTTCATATTTTTCCAAGGTGCACCCCTTTCGTTTAAAATTTAAATTTTTTCTTGAAAATTCGTAAATATGAATTTTTAACAAACTTTTTTAACTCTTGCGCAATTAGTTCACATTTTTATTTTTAAAGAATAAATTTTCAATCAAATATTAAAAATTGTAATAAAAATATTAATTTTTCAACAACATGATTCATTTTCTTCAAAAAATTGAAATTTGAACCGAAAATCTTTAAGTCGAAAAAATCAATTTACGAATGGAATATATCAATTTGTTACTTAAAAGGATGAATTTTTTAAAGAAATATCAATTTTTAATAAAAAAAGAATTTTTAACTAAATAGTTACAATTTTAACAACAGAGAGGAACTTTCTAAACCAAAAGATATATTTTCAAAAAAATAGTTCACTTTTCAACCAAAAAGATTAATTTCCCAATAATAAAATTATTTTTTCACCAGAAAACACAATTATTTAACAAAAAGCTTCGACTTTTTAACAAAACTGTTGTATTTATAAGCCAGATGGAGAAGCTTTATACAAAACAGTTGAATTTAAACCCGAAATATGATTTTTTAACCAAATAATATTCTACTGAAATGTTGTGTCATTAACTGTGTAAAATTAATTAAAAACCCAACAGTGGCATTTTTAACCACAACTGGAAATTTAAATCCAAAAGCTATGTTTATAATCCAAAAGATTAATTTTCTAAAAATAAAACAATTTAATTTTGAACCAAAAAGGTGAAAATTGACAAATATCATTTTTTAGGAAACCATTTTAAGTTTGAATTGAATAATTCAACAACAAAAAAATTAATTTTGAACAGAACAATTGCATTTTCTGTCAGCAAGTTGATTTTTCCAACATGAAAATTATTTTTGACACACTTTTTAACAAAACACTTCAATTTCCAACAACATCAAACATATGAATTATCAACCAAACAGTTAATTTTCAACCGAATATTTTAATATTCTGTAAATTTGTTAAATATCCAACCAAAGCAGATTTATTTATAACAACATATTTGCATACTTAAACAAAAGGGATGATTTTCAAACCAAGAAGAATTATTTTAGTTCAAAAAAGAAGAATTTTGAACAAAATACAGAAATTTTTAAATAAAATATCTGTCCCGAAAGTTCGAAAGGTTTCACTTTTTCCAAGAATAGGTATTCGAAAGACGTTTTTTTGTTAGAAAAAGTGTAAAATGTAAAAAAAATCCACTTTTTCCAAGTAATAGGTATTTAATTAAAATATTTAAATTATAAAATAAATTCCATTTACTATTTCAGAAACCTTACATTATCAAAAAATTCACAAATTTTTTAATCATATTTTTTATTTTAGACATTATATTCAAAGGAATTTAAAGGAATCTGTAGTATCATCAGAGATGGTTACCATGAAGCCGTAGATACCTTTTTGACCTCTGTTAAAATTGAAATCAGCCTATTGATCACGTTCGCTCTTCAAATAACAGAAAATACTTGACTTCATTTTTAGATAAGATGGGAGCTAAATTTTACAAAAATTAACAAGATTTTTTCTGAAAAAAGATCTTCTCTCGCCGCTTTACTTGGATTTGAAGCACAGAACTTTTGACTGTCATTCGGGCGCCTTGCCATTAAGCTATAAGCGAGATTGAAAGAAGAATCTGGCGTGTGATTCGATTCTCAGTGGAGCGACGAGAGTAGATCTTTTAGCAGAAAAAGCCTTTTTTAAACAATTTTATTTTTTATTTTCCATCTTGAATAAAAATAGTATGGAGTATTTTCTGTTATTTGAAGAGTTAACTTGAGCGATAGTTTGATTTCTATTTTCACGGCGGTAAAAAAGGTATCTACACAGATTGATGTTAACTATCTCTGATGATGATACAAGTTCCTTTCAAATTGCTCGTATCATAAATGTAACAACTTTCTTAAGAAAGCTTGTCATTCAAAAAAAAATATTTCTTTTTAAATTTCTCTAATAGCTTCATGGAAAAGCACCCGAACGGCAATCAAAAGTTCTGTCGTTCGATTGCCACTAAAACAACGAGAAATGTTTGTTGAGAGTTGTTGTTTGTCTTTCTTCAGACACAATTTTATGAAACAAAATTTTTTTATTTTATTTTCCATCTTGTCTATAAATGAAGTTAAGTATTTTCTGTTACTTTAAGAACTAAATTGATCGATAAGTCGATTTCTATTTTCACAGGGTTGAATAAGGTATCTACACTGATTGACGGTAACCATCTCTGATGATAATACAGTTTCCTTCAAATAACTCGTATCATAAAATTCACACTTGACTTGAGATACTTTGACAGATGATATGACAATAAATTTCTAATCCTGTCTACGTCGGGTTTCATTAAGCGATCATGTAGTATACTGTCTTCAAAAGGTCTCTGCATCCGGAATCCTGTTAGCCGGAATTTCATAGGATTTGTAATGCGTTTAAAAAAGTTTCTTTCTTTTTTTTCATCAATTAATCACCCTTGAAGGTTCTCTTTCTCAAGAGCATTAATCTGAAAGAATAATTTGAATCATTTAAAGTAAAGTTGGCAAGGCAAACGCTGAACTAGTGTAACTTTTTTGATTTGGTTCGAGTAGCAACTCGATTCATCAACCAAGAGGAAGTAGTAGAAGGGTCATAATCTGCATAGTAAAGTTAAAGAGACACTTGGAACTCTCGTTATCCGTGTATACTGTACTACTCAACACAAAGGCTAAAATGAGCTTTCTCAGAGCAGTAGGATCCCAGAGCCACTCTTTACTCTTTACTCTTCAGGTGGCTGTTTCTGAAAGTTGGTATTCGAGGCACGGTGTAAAAGCTCGCTCACGCTCAGCCTGATTTGTTATTGTAACACCCGCAATGGTGTTTGCCTAACAAATCCTTAGCCATGTCAAGTCGAGTCGGGTGGCCTGGCTCTCAGCGCCCTCGGGCGCAAAATTCAGACCCCTTGGAAAAACAGTGCGTTCTCCTCGAGATCGGAGTCGCTCGAATCAGCGAGCCGCATAAAGACTACCAACCGTAACCTTACCAACAAACTTACCAAACTAACCGTCCGACCACAGCAATTGCAAGCCTGGCATTCTAGCAAACTGTGCCGCCGGCAACAGACCTCCCTTTAAATCTTTCCGCCAAGCAACCTATATTTCACCCAGCGATAAATCAGCTAAGATTCTGGAAATTTACGCGCGACCTGGATCCACCGAGGCTATCATTCCGAGGAGGAAGCCGAGGAAGGGAAGTTACAACTTACCAGTTACTAGTTACAAGTGCTTCTTAGGGTGGAGTAGGTCGAAACGATTATGCAGATCGACGATTGTAACTTGAGAAAGTTCTTGAGTGGATATGGATAATCTACTCGTAAGGCTTGAAAACTGCTTTCGGACTTAGCAGCTTACAAGATCTTCAGAATAGTTTCAAATCGATTCTTGTTACTATGAAAATTAATCAGGCTGACAAAAAAGATACAAGTAATTTTTAATTAAATTTGAGTTTTATAATGTTCTGATGAAAAACTAATTTATAATTCTTTCAGCAGCCTATTTTTGCAAAGTTCTTTTATTGAATAACACGTCTGACGTAATTCATTGTTTTAAACTTAAGGAAAAGTTCATTGTTTGCAGCTACATTTTTTCGAATTTTCATAAATTTGTTTAATGACTAAATGAATTCAATTTTATTTTTCTTAAAATAATCAGCGGAATTTCTTAAAGTAAAACCAACAATCTAACGACCGAATTTTGATAAAGTTAAAAAAATGTTTCAGTTGCAATTTGAAAAAACTAACAAAATTTTCCTAAAAAAGAAGAGAAAAATCTTTCCTCTTCGGGCAAAAATGAAAAAGAGGAAAGAAAAATTAGAAGGCAACCAACCAAATCCCGTTTATTCTCTTTCTTCAAATTTCTATCATTCACAAAGGGACTTTTTTTCTTCTCTTTTTTAGAGAAATGTTTGATTTTTTTCAAATTGAATTTCAAACATTTTATGGTAGTTTTCACATTTGGTAGTTAGATTCTTGGTTTTATTTTCAGAAATTCTGCATATTAACTTCATTATTGGACGTTCAATAGCATTTTAAAATTAATTTTAATCTCATTTAAATTTCTTAAATTTTAACATTGGAGGTCATTTCAATTTCAGGCATATTGATAACCAGTTTGCATTTTTATCCTCACTTGATTCTTGGCTGTCGATTCTAGAGTGTCAAGGAGAGAGCATCGTGGTTCCGTTGCTGTTCTTGCCTGCTCAAAGTTTTATTTTATAATTTGTTCGGCTTGGTAAGAGTGCTGTATGAATGCTGAAATGTTGGTGCAAATTTTTTATAAATATTTTTTATTGTGTTTTAATAATAATAAAAATTAGAAAGGCAAAACTTTTTTTTTCTTAACTTAAAAAAAAGAGAAGAAAAGGGATTTGGTATGATGCCTTCCCAATTTCCTTTCCTCTTTTCTGTTTTTATCCAACAAGGGATTTTGATCTTCACTTTTTTCAGAAAATGTTTTAATTTTCTCAAATTGAAGTAAGAACATGTTATGGCGTTTGTAGAGATTTGGTCGTTAGATTCTTAGTTTTATTTTTAGGAATTCTGATCGTTAACTTTGTCATTGGACTTTAAATAGGATTATCAATTTGATTTTAATCTCATTTAAATTTGTTAAATTTTAATTTAACTCACTTAGATTGAAAGTCATTTCTAATTTGGGCGTTTTTATAACCGGTATGACTTTTAATCTTTATGTGAATATTGGGGTTTGGAGAGAGCATCGTGGTTGCCTTGCTGTTCTGCCTGCTCAAAGTTTTATTTTATTAATTTTTTGCTTGTTAAAAGTGCTGTATGAGTGTATGGTGAATATTTTTTAAACATGTTTTTTTGTGGTTTGATAATAATAAAAATAAAAAAGACGAAAGAAAAAATGTTTTAATTGAAAAAGAAAGAAGAAAGGGGATTTAGTTGGTTGCCTTCTCATTTTTCTTTTCTCTTTTTTAGTTTTAACCAAAAAGAAAAATTATTTCTTCTCTTTTTAAAATTAAGTTTTTTTTCTCAAATCGGAATTTAACTTTTAGGGTGGGTTAAGAATACAAAATTTCAAAAATCGGAAATTGAACTATGTTAAAAATTAACAAAAGAGGACCTCGAGATATTTTAATCAATTTGAGTTTGATTGACAAATGCCTTAGTTTTGTCCGTTAAAGAAACGTATTTTGAACAAATTCGTCTTTTTGTTGTTTTCATATTTCTTTCCGATTTTTACAATTTAGTTTTCTCAGGGGCCTTATAAGCTGATCATAAACCAGTTACCAATTTTGAGATATTTTTTATTCCCACTCTTTAATAGATAAAATTCGAATCTAAAAGGATAAATCTTTAAAAAAGCAATTAAATTTTTGATCATAAAAGATAATCTTATGAAAATCATTTAATGTTCAACAAGGATTAAAATTTTATAAAAACTTTGCATCTTCGAACCAAGGAAATGAGTTTTTTAAAAGACAGTTGAATTTTTAACCCAAAAGTTTATTTTCAACATAAAGCTATGAATTTTCTAGATCAAACAAAATTTCTACGAAAATATAAATTTCCAACCAGTTCAATTGAAGCAAAGAATTTCTGACAAGAAATGTGCCTACAAAGTTAATCTACTTTGTCAAAAATGAAATTTTTTTATTTTTTGTAGAATGTTGATTTTCTTGTCAAAAAATTCATTTTTTTTTTGTTTGTAAAAAATTGATTTATTTGCTTAAAAACTGATCTTCTCGTTTAAATTAAAAAAACTTAGTTGAAACCTAATATAATTTAAAACAATAACATTTTTGTATGTGTTTAACCTTTTGGTAGCAGAATTATAAATTTTCGATGAAAATTCTTTTTTTTTTGTAAGAAAATAATTCTTCTTTGATGAAAATTCTACGATTTCATTTTTGATTCTAAAAAGATCTTTCTTTTTGAAAAATTCAAGCTTTTATTTTAAAAGTAATTTTTTATTGTTGAAAATTCGTCTTCTTGTTGAAGCATGGAAATATTGCGTTAAATTTCAATTTTCTTTAAAAAAATCATCGTCTTAGCGAAAAACATTTAACGGTTTTTAAAAAAATTCTGATCTTTTTTGTTTGAAACGTGATCTTTTCTTTGTTGAAAATTAATTTGTCAACCTAAAAATTTCATGATGCCATTTTTGGTTAGTTTAAAATCTTATTCAGTTAAAGGTTTAAGTTTTTACTTTAAAATTATTCTTTTTCGATTAAAAAATCAGTTATTGGTTTGAAAATTTAAATATTTGGTTGAAAATTCGGTTTTTTATTCATTCCACTAATAAAGGTTTGATTTTTATGTGGGAAAGCCATATTTTTTAGAGAAAATCAAATTTATTGTTAAAAATGTCTGAAATCGTTTAAATTATTTAAATTCCTGGAATATTCTAAATTCTCTGCATCCCTGCCAATTCCCTTATTTAATTTAAATTCGTCAAATTCCACTGAATTTTTTGAAATTTCTTTATTCGTTGAAGTATCTGAATTCCTTCAAATCCCAAAATTTACTGAAAATTTCCTAAAATTCTTTGAAGTCACTCTGTCCCCTAAATTCCCTTAGCATCCTGAATTTTCTGAAATGCTAAGAATTCTCCGAATTCCTAAACTTCCTTCAACATTCGGAATATGTTAAATTTCTTGAATTTTCCCAACTCAAAATTCCTTGAGTTCTTAAAATTACTTTTGTGTTAATTACAATTTTGAATACTCGAAATTATTTAAACATTCGGAATTCCTAAAAAAATTCTGAATTTCTTAAATTCTCTAATCTCTTTAAAATTCTTGATTTACCAGCAGACCATAAATCCCCCCAAAATGTTGAATTCTAAAATTTCTTTAAGTAGTGTGCATTTCCAGAATTCTCTGAATTTTTACAATTTTCTGAATTTCCAGAATTCTCTAAGTTTCTACAATTCTCTAAATTTCTTGAATTTTCTAAATTTCTACACTTCTCTGCATTTTCAGAATTCCCCGAGTATCAATAATCCTCTATAGAAGTAGAATTCTCTGAATTTCTTAAATTTCATGACTTTTCTGAATTCCTCGAGTATTTGGAATTCTAGGAATTTTTTGAATATTCAATATTTAGGCAAAACCCTGAATTCCTTTAAATCACTCAACTGTCTAACGTTCTGGAATTATTCATAATTCCTAAATTATCTGAGCATTTTGAATTCCTCAAATTATCAGACTTCTCTAAATTTATAGAATTCTCTAAAATTCTCGAATTCTTTGCACTTCTTGAATATTAAGAAATTTTTAAATTCCGTAACCTAATTGAATTTTCTGAATTTTCTGAATTTCCTGAATTCCTTGTATATTCGAAATGCCTGGAAATCGACGAATTTCTTTAATTCCCTGAACTCTCCCCATTTCTTCCATTTTCCTGCAATCCTGAATTCCGTGAATATGGAAAATTTCATTAGTTCTCTAAATCCCCTCAATTCCTTGATAATGTTAAATTTCTTAAATATTTGTAAGCCCTAAAGTACCTAGACTTTTTCCAATCTTATTTTTACTTTAAATTTCCTAGAATCCCTACTTATTTTTAATTTTTATTCAGAAGATTTGCAAAAATTCGAAATTATTTGAAATTGGATAAAAACGTGTTGAACAATTTAAAGAGAAGAAAAATTACACATATATAGTATTTGTAGAACTCAAAAGAAATAAAAAGAAGCAAAGAAAAAATATTAAAAGGAATATTTCTTAAAAGATGATAACTAGTCAGCCGAAAATTTGTAGCGGCACTGCGGTATGCCGCTACGTTGCTGCTGTTTTTTTAAGAAAGAATCGCAACCTTTTTTTGCCCTGCGCACAATGAGACAAAGAGCACAGTTTGCGGACAAAAATCGACTTGCAGTGCAATTCTTAACGGACTTTGATTTTTTTCTTTGAGAAGTGACGATTTTTATTTTTACTGAATGGAAATTTGTTATAATTTTATAAACAAATTAATTAACAAAAGTATTTTCTTAGTGATATGCAATGATTAACTAATTTTGACTCATAGCTTTTGTATTAAGTATCTTAGATAATTATGTGCAATATAGAATAAGTTAAGACTAGCTAATAATTGCCAATTATTTAAACGATTTTTATAAACAAATGAATATTTTGCCAATTTTATGATAAAAAAGCTTAACTTTTTTTAGAAAATCAACTTAAAATGTTTTTCCTAAAACTACTCGCTATCATATTTTCTATAGTCACCGAAAAATGTAAATTATTTAAACAATTTTTATAAATAAATGCACGTTTTGACCATTTTAGGACGAAAAGGCTTCATTTTTTTTGCGGAATCAAATTAAAATGTTTTGCCTGAGAGTCCTTGCTCTAATATTTTACATTCTGACCAAAAAATTTTTATTTTTTTAACAATTTTTATAAACAAATGCACATATTGCCAATTTTATGATAAACAGGCTTAACTTTTTTTCTATAAAATCAACTTAAAATATTTTTCCTAAGACTCCTCGCTATCATATTTTTCATAGTTACCAAAAACTGTTGATTATTTAAACAATTTTTATAAACAAATGCACGTTTTGACTATTTTATGATGAAAAGGCTTGATTTTTTGTTCGGAATAAAATTAAAATGTTTTACCTAAGAGTCCTTGCTTTAATATTTTACATACTGACCGAAAAATGTTTATTTTTTAATTAATTTTTATAAACAAATGCACATATTGCTTATTTTATGTTAAACAGGCTTAACTTTTTTTTAAATCAACTAAAAATGTTTTTCCTAAGACTCCTCGCTATCATATTTTTCATAGTCACCAAAAACTGTTAATTATTTAAACAATTTTTATAAACAAATGCACGTTTCGACCATTTCATGATGAAAAGGCTTGATTTTTTCTGTAGAATCAACAGAAGATCTTTTACCTAAGTTTCTTGCTATCATATTTTACATAGTGACCAAAAAATGTTAATAATTTAATCAATTTCTATAAGGAAATGTGCATTTTGATGAATAGGTTTAATTTTTTCAGAATAAATGCGAAATATCTTGAAAAAGAATCCCATATTTTCCCCTCACATTTTTTCAAACCCTAAGAAATTATTCCAAAAACAATAAAACAATTATTTTCTTCATGCATTTTACATGGGAATCTTCAAGTCAAAACCGTCACCTGTTAAAATCGAAAAATAAAAAAATAAAAAATTAGAGAATTTCTTTTTTCGGATTTGGAATGAAATTGGGGGATCGTTTCCCTCTAAAAAAGAAAAGCCTTTTCAAGCCACCATAGTGCTGCACACTCAGAAAACTCTGTAGGCCAGAAATTCTAGGAATCACTAAATCGTGACTAACTAAATCGAGAGTCTAGTGTAATAATTTAAAATTTATCAGAATTGTTTGATGAAGTGTGACTTCTTCCGGAGAATTTAAATTAAGGTTATATAACAGGGAATATGACAGAATTTATGAGAATTAAAAAAAATGTAACAGAATTTAAGAATTTACGATTTTTAACAATATTTTTATTGTTCAGGTTATATCAGCGGTTGAATATAAATTATTTTATAGCTACTTTTAAAAATAAATCTTCAACAAAATACTGGAATTTTTAACAAAAGAATTGAATTTTCAACATAATAGTTAAATATTCAACCTGAGAAGACAAATGGCTAACGAAAAAGTGTCATAGTTTATATTTTAATTGCAAAAAAATGAAATTTATACAAAAGAAGAATTTTAAAACGAAAAAGACGAATTTTTTACGAAAAATTATTATTTTTAATTATTTTTTTGCAAAAAAAACGCAAATTTTTAACTAAAAAATATAAATCCTGAAAGATTAATTTATAACGAGATAATTAAACTTTTAACCAACGAGATAACTTTTCAATTTAAAATATAAATCTTCAACCAAAAAAGCGATTTCTTAACAAAGCGATTCAACCAAATCTTGTAAACAAATTAGGTGAATTATCAAGCAAGGGAGAACTATTTTTAACCAAAAAGTTGCATTTTCATACAAAAAATGAAATTTCTTCTATAACAGATAAAAATTTAAATCAAAAATGTAATTTTTCAAAAACATAATTGAATTTTCGGTAGAAAAATATTTTAGTCGAGTTTTCACGATCAACCTATAAAAGCATAAGAAGAACTAATTTTTTACCAAAAAAATTGAATTTTCAATAAGAAAAATGAATTTGTAGCCAAAAAGGATGACTTTTTAACAAAATTGTTGAATTCTCTAGCAAATAGTTACAATTTGTTTAGAAAATATGAAATTTATTTATTTATTTTAACTCAATAACATCAAAAATTGAATTTTTTAAAAAGAAATAATTTTCTACCAAAGAAATTAAATTTCCAATTCAAAAAGACGCATTTTTAACCAAAAAGGATGAATTTTTAACAAAATTGTTGAATTCTCTAGCAAATAGTTGCATTTTTATCAAAAAATATGAAATTTATTTATTTTAACTCAGTAGCATCAAAAATTGCATTTTTTAAAAATCAATAATTTTCTATCAAAGAAATTGAATTTTCAATCCAAAAAGAAGAATTTTTTACCAAAAAGGATGACTTTTCAACAAAATTGTTGAATTCTCTAGCAAATAGTTGCATTTTTATCAAAAAACATGAAATTTATTTATTTCAACTCAGTAGCATCAAAAATTCCATTTTTTGAAAAGCAATAATTTTCTATCAAAGAAATTAAATTTTCAATCCAAAAAGACGAATTTTTAACCAAAAAGGATGACTTTTCAACAAAATGGTTGAATTCTCTAGCAAATATTTGCATTTTTATCAAGAAATATGAAATTGATTTATTTATTTTAACTCAGCAATATCAAAAATTGAATTTTTAAAAAAGAAATAATTTTCTATCAAAGAAATTGAATTTTTAATCCAAAAAGACGAATTTTTAACCAAAAAGGATGCCTTTTTAACAAAATTGTTGAATTATCTAGCAAATGGTTGCATTTTTATCAAAAAATATGAAATTTATTTATTTATTTTAACTCAGTAACATCAAAATTTTAATTTTTTCAAAAGAAATAATTTTCTATCAAAGAAATTGTATTTTCAATCCAAAAAGACGGATTTTTAACCAAAAAGGATGGCTGTTTAACAAACTTGTTGAATTATCTAGCAAATAGTTGCATTTTTATCAAAAAAATATAAAATTTATTTATTTATTTTAACTCAGTAACATCAAAAATTGAATTTTTGTAACAACAATATAAGCTTCTACGAAAAAATTTGAACTTTCAATAAAAAAAGACGAGTTTTTTCAACCAATAGGGATGAATTTTTAACGAAATAGTTAAATTTACAACCAAATATGTAGTTGCATTTTTATCCAGAAAGATTAATTTTGTACTAAAACAGATGAATTTGTAATAAAAAACAATTTTTTTTTACAATTGAAACTTTCATCTAGAAAATATTTTATTTCAGTCTTCAAGACTAAAATATAAATTTTAAACAGAAAGTAAATTTTCTACACAATACTTAAGTATTCAAGAAAATAGTATAATAGTTTAATTTCTAACCAAACAGTTGCATTTTTATCAAACAAAGATTTAACTTCTGCTTAAACAGGTAAGCTTTAAAATAAAAAAGACAAACTTTTAAAAAAAGGGTATAATTTTCAACCGAAAAGTTAACGAAGAACTTCAATTTTGTATTAATTAAAATAAATTCTGCCCGCGTAGAAATTTCCCCGGTAGGCCCTAATACAACAAGGTTTCTGATCGGATCCTGGCCGGGCTACCCCTGGCTGGGTTTCATGGACAGGGACCGGGCGGGAGTCGGTCGGGCTGCATTTTTCTCGAATCACGTAGTCTGTCGCCGGCCGGTTACTGGCCAGGACAACCCTGGTTATATCCCATGGTCAGGAGCTGGTTGGGCACTGGTCAGGTTAATGTTTTTGTAGAAATTACACATTTTTTAAGAGCTGTCATATTATCAAAGACGTAATTATGGATGCTAGATGAATTATTATTTGAAAATTATAATTTAAAGATTTAGTAGATCAGTGAAACAAAAATGAGCTTTTTTAAATTCTTTAAAAAAATATATTAAATTTTTTCGAATAATTTCACATTTTAAATTAAACTGTTATTGATTCTACTATGTGAAACAACAGAAATGATACAATTTTTATAAACTTCTCTATATTCAGACAATGTTTAGCCTGTAAAATTTCAAATTTACCGTCATATGTAGCTTCTGTGTCTGTCTTCTGCATAGACACTCAGTAATTTTCAGTTTCGCACCTGGAACGAAAATGCTCCTTGCACACACGTTGCGTCGTCTCTTCGAAGTTCGCAAATAAAATCGAGACTCGTAGTTAAAATCAACCTTATTTCAGTAATTAGTTTGAATCCCCCACTTAGTGCGCAAATAATTATTATTTTGAATTAAAATATAGTCTTGTGTATTCAGTTTTTACTTTCTTCCTTCCTAACCTTAAATCACCACGTGGTTTCCAAATTGCTATGAGATTCTATCATCAGGGAATAAAATTCTACTCCAATCTTCTTACCAGAATTAACTCACTTGATTTGACTTTTAAAGTTCACCATAATCTTAACGATGAGCTTTAAAAGACAAAACAAGTAACCAATTTCTCGCCTGAAGCAACATTTCTTTACCGCTTTTTGGCCGGATTACCCAACCGGATCCCGGCCGATATTAAAACCGGGATCCGAGCAGTTTACCGTGACGTTTTTAGCCGGATCCCGGACAGATTCCCAGACTAGCGCCAAGCTTAAAGCGGGGCTATCCGACTGGGACCCGACCGGATTCCTAACTGCATTGCTACACGGGCGATATTCTCATGAATTCTTAGAGAATTTATTTCTCGGTTATAGTCTCTGTTATATTTTTGGTAATATTCTCATTCTCGTTACAGTTCTCAAAACAATATAACAGGATCAGAACTCTACTTGTCTTGCATCTGACGTTATGTCTCACTTATGTTAGATAGCGGCAAAGATTTGATAGCAGGAAGGTTCCTCGAAAGCGGAAGTTGCATGTGACGTTTAACGTAACGCCAATAACTCACCTACTCTAGATTAGAAGTGGAACTTGTACCCTCCTGTGTTTCCCCTAAAGCGCGCCCCCATCGTCGCCAAGTCCTCTTTCCCCAACAGAAGCGGCTCATCCCGCGTCCCATCCACCAAGTTTTCGAGGGGATGTTAGAGAAATTACAGAGAAGTCTAGCTAAATTCCGTACCCGCGGGATCGGTAATTACTACGAGAAGCCCGACTCGATCATTAATTTACCTTCAATTTCCAAGGTTATACTGCTGCCTCAGTTGGAGCGCGAATAGTATTTTACAAAGAATGCGAACTGGACGTGATTGTGTTCTATCAAAAGAGAAAAAGAAAATTAGGGCTACAATTAAAAGAAGGTAGGATGAAAAGATAAAGTGGATGAAAGAAAGCATGTAAAAAAAAGAGGGATGTAAAGAGGGAGTTTGGTCAGAGAGGAAAAAGCTCGAAGATTTAGTCTCTTTTCTCAATAGGTCTCTGAAATTGCGATACAGTGGAGGTGGATTATTTTGGATCATAATGGATTACGCTGGATTACCTCTTTATACAGAATTACTCGGATTAGATCAAATTATCGTGGATTACTGACGCAGATCTTCTAATCAAAACGGATTACTTTTAAATAAACTTGTTTAATTTTGAATAAAATAGATTGAGGTTTAAGGTAGCTGTCGTGTGAAACGTCAGAGATATGAGAGCCAGATAGATTTCTTGATTTTAAGAAATAAAATACACTGGAACCGCGATTATATCCTCTCTCACTTATATCCTGTCGCGCTTATATCTCTGTATAACTCTCATTTATATCTGCTTGGCATCCACCACCTCTCAGTACCACGTGACAAACGAGCCAATCAGAGTGCAGCGCGGCCATTTCCCTTTCGCTCAGCAGCATTGGTGGGATTCCCTTCCGGGAAGATAAAAGTGAATGTTTGCGTTTACAAACGTCGGATATAAATGCGGTTCCAGTGTATTATAAATGATGTAATTTCAATAAAAAACATTATTTTTTATAAAAAAATGTTTTAATTAAAAAGAAAACATTAATTATAATCATGTTTTTTGCAATTAAATTTTTTCTGACCATCGCACAGTGGGAGAAAAAGCACATTTTTACACAAAAATCGACTGACAGTGCAATTCTTAACGGGTTTTGATTTTTCTTTTTTAGAATTGACCGTCAGGCTTCCAGGTATAACATTTAGCTGTGAAATGTTTAATTTTGACTTTACGGAAATTGGTTATTTAACAACAATTTTGTTGCTGAACTTTTTTATGATTTCTTCTAAGACTTTAAAATTTATTAAAAAAGGTCATAAATCAATTTAAAAACTAATTCCAAATAATTCAACGATGTGCGCTTACAATAAGTTGAGGATAGGTAATGATCGCTGGTTATTTAAACAATTTTCATAAGCAAATGCACATCTTGACAATTTTTTGATAAAAAGACTTTATTTTTTGCGAAAACAACTTAAATTAACAAGACTTAACTTTTTTGGGGGAATCAACTTAAAATGTTTAGCCCAAGACTGTTTGTTATCATATTTTTCATAGTGACCAAAAAATGATTATTATTTAAACAATTTTTATAAAAAAAGGCTAATTTTAACTATTTTTTAATAAAAAGGCTTGATTTTTTACGGAATCAACTTAAAATGTTTTTCCTTAGACTCCTTGCAATCACATTTTTCATAATGACCAAAAAATGTTAATTATGTAAATAATTTCTATAAGCAAATGCAGAGATTCTTTAGAGAGATTTTTCGAATTAATTCCGCAAAAAAATCAAGCCTATTTATTGAAAAAATTATCAAAATTTGCATTTATTTATAGGAGTTGTTTAAATAATTAACATTTATTGGCCACTATGAAAAATATGATGGCAATAAGTCTTGAGAAAAACATAAGTTGATTCCGTAAAAACATCCAGTCTTTTCATTAAAAAATACTTAAAATGTTAATTTCTTCATAAAAATTGTATAAATAATTAAAATTTTTCAGTGACTATGGAAAATATGAGAGCAAGGAGTCTTAGCCAAAATATTTTAAGTTTATTTTCTAAAAAAAATTAAGCCTTTTCATCATAAAATGGCCAAAATGTGCATTTGTTTATGAACATTTTTTAAATCATAAACATTTTTTGGTCACTATGGAAAATATGATAGGAAGGAGTCTTAGGCAAAACATTTTTAGTTGATTTCGCAAAAAAAAAAACAAGCATTTTCATTATAAAATGGTCAACATTTGCATTTTCTTATCAAAATTGTTAAATTAATTATCAATCGCTAGCTATTTTTAACTAATTGTAAGCACAAATCATTATCTTAGATACTTTATACAAAAGCTATGGGTAAAAATTAGCTGATCATTGCAAATCACGAAAAAATTACTTTTGTTAATTAATTTGTTTACACATTATAAAAAAATGTTGGCCACTTTATCCCACTATAAAATTATTTCTAGTTAGTTTTTACATTGATTTGTGACCTTTTTTAATGAATTTCAAAGTCTCAGAAGAAATGGTATCATGAAAAAGTTTAGCAACAAAAAGTTGTAAGTTTGTTGTTAAATAATAAATTCCTGTTAAGTCGAAATAAAAATAACACATTCAAATATAATACCTGGAGGCCTTGCGGTCAATCCTGAAAAATAAAAATCGTAATCCGTTAAGAATTGCACTGTCATTTTAAGATTATTTAGTTTTTTTTTTAATTGGAAACAGAAAAAATAAGCCTTCATTATGATAAAGAAATAATTTTTGAAGAATTTGTCAGAAGCGATAGGCAGAAAAAATTCAATTGCAAAAAAACATGGTTAAAATTATTTTTAAAAAAATGTTTACACTTTTCATGAAAGAATGTTTTTACTTTAAATGACATAAGATATAATATTTTGATTTTTAAAATCACTGAAAAAAACTATTCTTTTAGATATCTGAGTTTTTGTACGACAACTAACTCAACCGATCATTTGAATTTTGAACAAAAAACGTGAATTGTCAACCAAGAAAATTAATGTTCTATCGAAAAAGAACAATTTTTAATAAAATACTTTCAAAAAGTTGTTGGATTTACAACTAACAAAGTAGTTTAGTTTTTCACCAAAAAGATGATCGTGCATATGAAATTATGAATCGTGAGCTTTAATAGTTACGTTTTCAATTAAAAAATAAGTATTTAACCAAAAAACCACAATTTTATAATCAAAATAGTTCAAATTTGAAGAAAATAGACTAAGTTTTTAAAAAATAGGTACATTTTCAACCAAAAAAATGAATTGTCAACTTGAAATTAATTATTACTATTATTATTATTAACTTTTACTAGTTACATTTTTAACCAAAGAAATGAATTATGAACTACACTCATGAATTCTTAACCAAAGAATAACTTTTTAGAAAAATTTTTGGAATTTTCTACAGTTAAATTAATTTTTTAACAAAAAAAGTATCTAATTTTCAATAAAAAAAGCAATATAATTCAACCTAATAAAAAGAATATTCATAAAAACGGCTGACTTTTTAAACAAAAATGATGCCTTTCAATATAATTGTTAAATTTTTTACTGTTTATATTGAACTTTAACCAAAAAACTTTTTCAACCAACTAACTTGAATTTTCAACGGAAAAATATCATTTGCCCACCAAAAATTAAACAGCTAAATTATTAGATAATTTATTGAAATTATAAATATCAACGAAAAGATTCAACGAAAAATGTAAATTTTCTACCAAGAAAAATAATTGTCTACCAAAAAATATAAAGTTTTAATAAAATACTTTTAACAAATTCGTTGAATTTTCAACTAAAACAATAATTAAATTTCTAAAGAAATAGTTGAATTTTCAATAAAAAAAAATTAATTTGTAATAAAAAAGACTTTTTAACAAAACTGTTATCTTTCTACAAAATAATCAATTTTAAACCAACAGCGAAATGTATTAAAGAAAAATCTCAACGAGAGTTTTTTACTATTTACATAAAATTTCAACAACTAAAATGTATGCTCAACCAAGAAGATTAATTTTTTACCAAATAAGATTTTTTTAGATACAGGAATTTTCATCTAAATTCTTGATTTTTAAATTTTTCAAACAATTAGTTGAATTTTAAACTGAAAAAGATGACCTTCCCACTAAAGATTGAAAAGGTTAGTTTTCCAATGAAAAGATTATTTTCAAACTAAAAGAGGGGGACTTTGAATAAAATAGTTTCATATTTAGCTAAAGTGGTTAATTTTGAATTTAAATTATAAATTATAACTAAAAAGATAAATTTTTAACAAAAAAATTTAATTTTTAACCAAAAAGGATACTTTTGGAAAAATATAACTAAAGTGGTTAATTTTCTAACAATAAAGACAAACTTTAAAAAAAACATGAATTTCAAGCGAAATAGTTAAATATTTAGTGAAAAAAATACATTTTTAACAAAAAATGGAATGTTTTTTCTTCTAATGAAAATAAATAAATTTAATAAAATTGTTAATTTTAAAAAATAAAAATGGTAACTAACTAGTTTACCTTTTAACGAACAAATGACTGATTTACAACTAAAATCATATTAATTTACAACAAATAGTAAAATAGGCAAATTTTCAGTTAAATGGAATAATTTTCAACCAAAACCAAAACAATCTTTAAGAAGACGAATTCTCAAGAAAATTATTACATTTTTTACTAAAAAAAGTTCGAATCTCAATCAAACACATAAATTTTCAAAATACAAGAATTAATATATACCAAAAGGAAAAATTGTTTCAAAAATACATTGATTTTCAACCAAATATTTGAATTGTTTGATAATAAGTTTTAATTCTTATAATGTTTTTTGTAGAAAATTTGTGTTGCTTAATTAAAAATTCATGTATTTTGTTGAAAATTAATCTTTTATTAGTAAAATCTGAATCTAGTTGTAGATTAATCTATTTTCGTAAAATGTGGCTTGTTTTTTGAAATTTTCTATTTCAATGCAGTTGAACTGTTGTTTTATTTAAAATTAAAATACTTTTAAATTAAATATCAGTTGTCACATTTGTCATTTAGAATTCATCTTTTTTGGTCGAAAGTCGAATTAGTTTGTTAAAATTTTATTTTGCTACGCTTCATTATTTCAAATAAGAACGTATTAATTTTTTTTGGTCTGTTGTTCTATATATGTTTATCGATTAAAGAGGTCAATTTCTGATAAAAATTATAAATATCAACCAGGAATATAAATTACCAACGAAAAAGTTGTCTTTTCAATCACAAAGGATACTTTCAAAAAATGTAAGCAAAAAATTTAATATTTCGCCGAAAAAGGCAATTTTTTATTAAAATAAAGAATTTAAAAACAAATAATTAAATTTTAATGAAAAAATCCATCTAAAACAAAAAATGAAATTTGGTTTATCACAATAAAAAAATTAATTTTTTGCAGAAAGAAAATCATAAATTAAAAAAAAAAGAATATTATTTTCCTTTCCACGTCACATATTATTTTTCTCAAATTAAGTTTTCTTTAGTTAAGAATTAAACTATTAACTATTGGCAAGTTAAAAATTAAATTGTTTTTTGAAAATTCGCATTTCTGGTTTAAAAATTACACATTTTGAACAATTTAAACAATTAACAGAAGGCAGGATAATTAGATAAAGAAAGGATGATAAAGAGTAGAGGTAAAGAGGATAAAAAACGTATATAAAAAAGATGAGAAGGATTTGAGGAAAAAGCTTGCTCAGAGAGGAAAAACTCGAACATTTACTTTCTTTTCTGAATGGGAATCCAAGCTAAATGCAAGTTGCTGGCTGGGAGGGAATATCGATGGAAGTCTCTGAACCTCCCTGGAGGCTAGACACAGCCTGGAATTACTCCGAGGTTAGAGAAATAAACGCTTTACGCTTTTCCATGATTCTCCATGTTTAAGAAGACGTTTGGGCAAATACACAACTAGTTAGTTGAAATTGAAGTTCACTATTTATCTCAGGCACTCGATTTTACTTACAATTAGGGAGATCCATCAAACTCTCTAAATTCTAGATAGCATTGCTCACATTTTAGTGATATTATCACTCACTCAAAATTCATTTGACTTCTTTCGAATTCTTTTGAATTCATTTTAATTCTTTTAATTTCTCTCAAATCTTTTGTAATTTTTTTTATTCTCCTAACTTCATGAAGAAGGTAGCAAATATGTTTAGTAACTAATAAAATCTGCTTCATTATATAATTTTAAATTAGTTTCAACTTAATGTGAATCCCTCTGCATCCTTTAGATTTTATTCGATTTTTTGTATTCTGTTTAATTTTATTGACTTCCTTAAAATCTTTTTAATTTCGTGGAATTTTATAAATTCTACCTTTCTGAAATACCTGAAATTGATAAATTTACTGAAATTCTTAAATATTGCACATTCCCTGAATACTTGAAATACTTAAAATCCTGGAATTCTCTATATTTTAAAATCTGAAATGTATATTTTGCTTCTATACACGGGATTCCATGAATTATTTCAGCTCCATAAAATCGAAAAATTGTTGAAATTACTTGAATTAGCTAAAATCCTTAAATATTCTAAATTCCTGAAATACTTTTAATTCTCTGAATCCCTTGCATTCATCAAATATTCTAAATTCCTGAAATTAACTAAATTCTTTCTAGAATATTAGAAATTATCTGAATTGCTTAATTTCTTTACGATTCCTTGATTTTCACTAAATTCTTCGAATTTCTCTGAATTTCAATTCTCATAATTCCTTGAAGCTTCTGCATTCCCGGAAATTCTTAAATTCTCTGTAATCTAAAATCTAGAATGAATATGCTGATTGAATACGCAAAATTCCCTGAATTATTTCAGTTCCATGAAATTTTAGAATTCCTAAAATTCTCTGAATTAGCTAAAATTCTTAAATATTTTGAATATCTGGAATTCCTTTAATTCTCTCAATCCCTTAGTTTCCTTGAATAGCCTGAATTTCTCTCAATTTCTAGATTTGCTCTAAATTTATCGAAATCATTCGAATTTCTTGAATTCTCTAATTTCCTGGAATTACCTGCATTTCCTGCAATCCTTAAATATGCTGAAAATATGCTAAAATACCTTGAAGTCACAGTATTCCTTAAATTCGTTTAGCATCCTACATTTTCTGAAATATTCTGAATTTTCTGAATTCCTAGACTTCCTATAATATTCCCAATTTATTAAATTCCTTCAACTTTCCTAACTCTGAATTTCTTGACTTTCTAAGATAACTTGAATTTTCATAACTTTTCGAATTTTGACAATTCTCTGAATTTCCAAAATTCTCGAAATTATCTGGATGTTTAGAATTACTTGAATTTTCGGAATCCATTAAACATGTTTAATACTCTGAGTTTCTCTCTATTCCTTGATATCCTCTAAATTCATCTAAGTCCTCTGAATTTTCTAAATTGCTGTGAAATTTTTGAATTGCTAAACTTCCTTCAATATTCCGAATTTATTAAGTTCCTTGAATTTCCCTAACTCTCTATCTCATGAGTTCCTAAAATTAGTAGAATTTTCTAAATTTTTTAAATTTTCATAATTCTCTGAATTCCTTTAGTATTTGGAATTGCTGAAAATCTCTGAATTCTTTAAATTCTCTCAGCTCTGTGAAATCTTCACATTATCCGCAAACCATAAATTCCCTAAAAGTTCTAAATTATAGAATTCCCTTGAATACGGTGAATTTCCAGAATTCTCTGATTTTTCAGAAATCTCTGAATTTCCAGAATTCTCCTAATTTCCAGAATTTTCTGAATTTTCAAAATTCTATAAATTTTCAGAATTCTTTAAATTTCTAGAATTTTCTGAGTTTCTATCATTCTCTGAATTTTCATAAACCTCCGAATTTCCATAATCCTCTACATAAGTGAAATTCTCTTAATTTTTTTTAATTCCTTGTCTTCTTTGAATTCCTTGAATATTTGCAATTTCTAAATGTTTTTAATATTTCGAATTTTGGAAAATCTCTGAATTCCTTGAATTCTTTCAGTTCCCTTAAATCCTTTCATTATCTGCACACTATTAATTCCCTGAAAATTATCAATTCCAAAATTCCCTTAAGTACTGTCAATTTCCGGAATTTTCAGAAATTTCTAAATGTCGAGAATTCTCCGAATTTCCATAATTCTCTGAATTTCTAGAATTCTCTGAATGTTTAGAATCTTCCGGGTTTCTATAATCCTCTATATAAGTAGAATTCTCTGAATTTCTTAAATTCCTTAAATTTTTTCATTTCTTGAATATTGGAAATTCTCTGTGTTTTTTGAACATTCAGAATTTAGGAATAACACTAAACTCCTTTAAATCATTGAACCATTCAAAATTCTTGAATTACTCATATTCCCTAAATTTCCTGAGCATTCTGAATTCCTTGAAATATCAGACTTCTCTAAATTTACAGAATGCTCTATAATTCTAGAATTTCGTGTATTTCTTGAAATTTCCGAAATTCCTACGTCCTTTGATTTGCTTAAATTCGTTAAATAATTGGTAACATATAAAATTCCTGAAATATTCAGAATCCATTCAGAAACCCTAAAATTCTAAAAAGACTGCAGATACCTTGAATTCTTTGAATATTTTTATTTCCTAAACTTTATGAAATTTTGCTAATTTCCTGAATCCCTTTAACGTTCGAAATTCCCCAAAATCGACGAATAATCAGAATTATCTAAACCCTCCGAAATCCTTGAATTTTGTGCAATCCTGAATTCCGTGAATATTTAAAATGGGTAAAATTTCATGAATTATCTAGGCATCCTAAATTCCTTGAATATTTCAAATTCTTAAACATTTTTAAATCCTGAAGGGTCTAGAATTTTTTCAATTTTCTGATTTCTTTAAATTTCTTAGAATCCTAACTTATTTTTAATTTGTATTTATAATATTTTTAAACATTCGAAATTATTTGGAATAGAATAAAAACGTTTTCAACAATTTAAAGGGAAGAAAAATTACACATATATAGTATTTAGAGAACTCAAGAGAATTCAAAGTAATTGAAATTTGATTTACATTATAAACCTATCAAGAAAGTATATATCTTGTACCGAAAGACAATCCTCATCAAAATACGTTAAATATATTTTCAATAAAAATTGAAAAATAAACTGTTTAGCAGGTTTGAAACCAAGTGTTTTGTGGATCAAAAGAACCAGAGAGACAATTTAAAAAGGAATATTTCTTAAAATATGATACTCTATCTGCGAACACAATTTCGATCGTGTTGTTAAAATCATATTCGTGAATTTTAAAAATAAAAAATAGGAAGTTACTAGCAAAATGGTCGATGAAATAACACTTTTTACTGTTAATAATTGAAAAAATACTATAGAACTTCTAATTTTAAGCCTAGTCACTTTTTCAATTATTCAGCTCATAATAGTATTCAGCTCATACTGGTATTCAGCTCACGCTGGTATTCAGCTCATGCTGGTATTCAGCTCATTCTCATATTTACCTCGTACTGGATTTTACTACTGTATTTAAAGCTACGAGAATTTGTGAGTTAAAGGAAAACGTTAATACAGTTTAATCCCAGCTTCCACACACTTTACAAAAATCCTCGAAAGCCGCTAAATTAATTCCAAAGAGAAGAAAATCCTAATGAAAAAACTAGAAAAACACTCATATGTAGCTAACACTATTAAAAGCACGAAACCGTTAGTAATCTTTTGTATCCCTTATCCGATAGTGTTTTCCGTTTCCGCTTCTGTACGAGACTCGTGCAACGGGAAATTCAGAAAAATATGAGGTCGAGTCCGAAATAAAGAAAATGCTTTATCTACTTTCCTCTCGATCTTTTTTCATTTACCTTACCGTCTACCAGGATGCTCTGTCCAGTACTCAGAGTCCGTTGCGAATCTTCCCCCTTTTTTCAACCTCGTATTTCTAAGTAATTACCCCCCCCCCCCACAGCCGACCCTTTTTTCTTCGTCGTTTGCTAGTAAAAAAGGTTTTTCCTTGGTAACTCTATCGGAACATATTTATTTAAAATAAAAATATTTTTTGAACGAAAGTTCGCCCTTTCGCAACAAGTCATCTTATTTAATTAAAAGTTCATTAGTTTTCATTAAAAAATCTACTTTTATATTTTCAGTACAGGATTCATCTCTTCTGAGCAAAATTTTAATTATTTTTTTAGAAATTAAACTATTTTTTTTGTGCTTTAGAATTAAAATATCTTTTATTTTAACTGTTTGATTAAAAATTAATCAGTTCTTCATAAAGAATTTCTTTTCATTGATTTTGTTGAGAATTAATATTTTTCAGTAAAAAATTAGCTACCTAGTTAAAGGTGAACCATCTTGTTGGAAACTCATTTTTTATTTGCAGCATAACCCTGTTAGTTGAACTAATAATAATTTTTTTTTTAAATTGTTTCTTCTTTCGTTAAAGTTTATTTTTTCAACTTAAAACTCAACCTATCCATTTAGTTGAAAATAGATACTCTTAAGTCAAAATCTGAACTGTTTCGATAAATCTTGTTGATTAAAAATTAAACTTCTGACGTTGAGAATTCAACTATTTAGTTCAAAAGAAATCTTTTTTCATTTAGTTCATGACAATTTTTTAGAAAAGTGGACTATCTTGGGTTAAAAATTATTATTATTTTTCGGTTTGAAATGTCTTTTTTTATTGAGTTAAATCTTCAACTAGTTGGCTGAAAATTAATTTACTTTGGTTAATCTTTGTCTTTATTGGTAAAAAATTTATATATTAGGGTAAAAATTTAACATCGTGTTCAAAAATAACCTTTTCCGCCAAAACATTATACTTTCAACGTAAAAACTCAATTAATTTTAAAGATAATTTTCTACTTATTTTCCAAATTCAAAGATTTTACACGATTGTTTTGTTTAAAATTAACTTTTTACTTGAAAAATCATAAGATAGGTCTAAAAATTCAACTGCTTTGTATAAAATTCTTCTTTTTGGCTTTAAATTTAGTTTTTTTTCATTAAAATTCATTGTTTTAACTTCAAATTTAGCCAATCCAATTTTGGCAGTAAATGTATGTTTTTTACGTGGAAATCAAAATACCTTGCTGAATGTTACCCTATATTAGACAAATTTAAATTGTTTGTTAAAGATTCATTTCTGTGGTCAAAGATTTAACTTTTTTTCTAAATTTTTATTTTTAACTGGTTAAAAATTAATTTTGTAAACTAAAAATTAAAATGCACCATTTCAGGTTTAGAATAAAGTTTCTTGAACGAAAATTAAACCAACTGCTTGAGAGTTGAATTACACTGCCAAAAAAGTATTTTTTGTTAAAAATTCTTATGTTTGACATGAAAATGTCATAATTTAATTAGTTTATTTTTCTTTAAATTGAAACATCTTTGTGGTTTGAAAAGTTAACTCTTCTCTTTAAAATTTTTCTTTTTATGGGAAAGGTTAACCTTTTTCAGTTAAAAATTGAGTGAGTTTCTACAAGTTAGAACTATTTTCCTTAAAATTAACTTTTCAGTTTAAAATCCATATTTTTGGGGTAAAAATTCGATGGCTTGAAAATTCGTTTTTTTTGGTTTGAAAATGATTTTTTCTCCAAAAATTTGTCTATCCCATTATGGGTTCAAAATTAATATTTTAATTATGAATTCAAATACCTGGTTGGAATTTTAACTAATTTTATGAAAACTTTATTTCTATTAAAGACTCATATTTTTCATTTAAAACTAAACTTGTTTGTTAAAACTATTTTTATTTTTCATTAATTTTTATAAGTACAAACTTAACTGTTCCATCAATAGTAAAAAATTTATCTTTTTAGTTGAAAATTCAACTGCCTGGTTAAACATTTTAATTGAAACTTGAACGGCTGGATTAAAGATTGAGGTATTTCGATTAATCTTCGTTTTTTTTTACAAATTCATGTTTTGAGTTTCAAAATTCAGTCATTCGATTGCAAATTGGCAGTTTTTCTTAATTTTTATTTTTGAGTTCGGAATTCAACTTTTCTGTAGAATTTATAAGATGTTAAGTTCATAATACAAGCGGAATTGATAACATACTTACGCTGACAATAGTAGCGAAATTTTAGCCATTCTAGTTTTTTGATAGAGGCAGAGTTGATTACCTTGCCCAAATTAAAGAACCTTTGTAGTTGAGAGTTAAAAAAGCCGGTACATTTGTTTGTAAATTTTTAGTTCTATTTGATTTATAGTTAAACTTTCATAAAATATTATTTTATGTTGAAATTTTTTATTTGGGCTTAGAAATTTCACAATTTTTGGTTTCATTCTATTTCCTTAAGTGAAAGATCTCTTTTAGTCAACAATTCCAACCTTTTCTCTTTGAATATTTGAAATGAAAAAATGAAATATTTCGATAAAAAATTTTAGAGATGTTGCATCTACATTAATTATATAAAAAAAATGTATTTCCTTATTATATTCCTATTTTCTGGAAAAATCACCTTTGTTTTCCTTTTTGGAGAACATTTTTAACTGTCAGGTCTAAAGCAATTACCCCCCCCCCCCCACAAAGAAACCTTTCCTCTTCTTCATTTTCTGGATAAAAAAGTTTTTTCTCAGTAACTCGATAAAAAAACAAAGGATCTGAGGGTATGGTACCCTAGTTTCAAAGGTCCTCAAGTGCCCGTGGCGAAAAGGAGAGAACCTTATGAAACTTGTCTGCCTAATGTGCTGGAAAATATGTACACTTGCATGCGTCGTCTTGGGGAGAACTTTTAACTTTTTGTGCGTCAAAACTCGTCACACTCAGGCTTTATCTTTCATCGTGCTAAAGATACGTTAAACTGAGTTTTTAAAACTTTTTTCAAGGTCAAATCTCAACTTTCTTTAAGCTTTCTTTAAGTCTTCTATGTTTTAATTAAAGTTAATTGTACATGCATTCAAGGATTAAAGCTCTTAAATACTCAAACTCGTTTCAAAAATTTATTACACTTTAAATACATTTAAAAAAATTTCTGACATAATTATAAATTTATATTGTTAATATTAGGACATAAAAATTCAGGAAATTAACGCCCATATCTCGCGTGTGCATTTACTGTTGGTCATATATTGTGTTGGATGTTGTAGTTAAAAGAAATTTAATTAATTAATTGCTACTTCATCTTTACGAAAAAAATAAAATTCGATTTGGTGGAAGCAGTAAATGGGTCACTGGTGAACTTTCCTCGTAAAGTTTCTTTTCCTGTTTGATATGATTTATCGCCTACAGATCAGGAAATATGAAGTCGTAAATTTTTTTGATAAAGTAAGATCTCGAGATTGGTAAAAAAATTGGTATTCATAAACGTTTTAAAAATAAAAAAAGAAGAATTTTTGCAAACATATTTTACTAACTCAAATGAAACATTTATTAAATTATTTAACTCGTTTTAAGAATTTTTAAAGTTCTTAAAATAATAAAAAAAGAAGTTATTAGGGATTTTTAGTTTCGGATTCGAAATTCAACAATTTAATATAAAATTGAACCATTTGATTAAAATTGGACTACTTTATTAGAAATTCCTTTTTTTTTGAAAATTGAATTCTTTTTGTAGAAAATAAAACTATTCCCTGTAAAGTAGCAGAATCTTGTTAAAAATTTTATTTCTAATCTCATAATTTAACTGTTCTATTTTCGGTTCAAAATTCATCCTTTGCAAATAGAAAATTTAACTATTTCGTAGAAAATCAATACATTTTGTAGAAAATTCGTCTATTTGGGTAGAAGATTAATCAGGTTCTTTTTGAAAATTCACCATTTTGGTTAAGGATTCAACTATTTTATTGAAACTTCTTCTTTTCTTAACACTAACTGTACTGCTAAAAATGTGTCTAGTTGAAAATGACTTCTACTACTTGAAACGCCTTATGCCTGGCCTAAATAAAATTCTTCTATCTTACATTTCATATACAAACTATGGCTTACTAAAAACTTTTTTTGAAGCTAACTATACTGCTAAAAATATATGTCTAGTTGAAAATAACTTCTACCACTCGAAACGCCTTATGTCTGGCCTAAATAGGATTATTCTACTTGTTATTTCATATACAAACTATGACTTACTGAAACCTACTATTCCACTTTATTTTAAATTAACTATTTCAGTAAAAAATTTGAAATAATGCTGGTTCGGCTTATCATATTCAGAAATTTCTCCTAAAATATGACCTTACACAAATTCAGCAGCCTTTATACAGTCCTGACCTCGCCTAAAACCAAGGCCATATTTTACCAGAAATTTCTAAATAAGCTGCGCCGAACTCGCTTTATTTCAGATTTGTTACTGAAAGACCTAGATTCATAATTAAGTAGTACATATATGTTTCAGTGAGACGTAATTCGTATCAAGTAGTATATGTTTTTTGAGATCAGGCAAAGAGATTTCAAGTAGTGTGGCTAGTTTTAATACTTGTTAAAGATTCATTATTTTGCGTGCAAATTCTAAAGTATTGTCGCAAAGTAACTTTATGTAGAATATTATTGTTTTTGAAAATTCAACTATTTAGTTGAAATTTGAATTATTTTGGCATATATTAAAACAATTTAATAAACAAATTATTTATTTGGTAAAAAATTCTTGTCTGTTATGTGCATTCGTCTAATTTGGTTAGAATAGTAAAAATACTCGACTTTTCGTTTGCCTGACTTACAGCAAATTACTATTTCAAATTCCTGGCTTACTGAAAACTACTTATACTACTTAAAACGCCATAAGGACGACTTGAATATTTTTCTACCTTTTATCCCATATTGATGCCTCAAAACGACTCAAACTACTTCACACCTTTTTTGTCTGCTTTAAAAAAACCTATTCTACTTGAAGCACCTTGTGGCTGACTAAAGCAGGCATACATTACTTTATTTCGAATGCAGCTATTTGAGCACAAAAATCGAAAAAACAGGCATATTCAGTGCAGCTTATTCCGCAATTTCTGGTTAAACACGGCCCTACAGAAACTTCAAAGCTCACATACATTTGTCTGCTGGCTTCATGCTATTGCTTTTTGCTTTTAAAATTAAAGTATTCTTATGGCTTTAGAAAACAAATACTTGGAATGGGATAACATCGCCATGGACAAGAAATAACTCTTAAACCGGGTACAACATAAGGTAGGATACGGCATTGAAAAATAAATATTTTTTAGATTCTGGAGGATGATACAAGTAATAAATGGTTTAGAGCGGACATTATTTTAACGATATAACGATATAAGAAAAGAGAAAAAATATATTATCCTGGTACAGGGAGCTTTGCAACAGCAATAAAGTCAGTGTTCGTGAAATATTGGCGCTCAAACTGTTATTCGATAAGTTACTGTTGCGCCATAAAGAATCAATTTGTGTGCTATAAAGAATAAAGTGACCCTGTCTAACGCTCACATCAAGAGCTGCCAGGTCATCTGGCCGTCCGTGGTTTCTCTCCAAAACACACGAACCATTTTTCTCATTTCGCCTGACAAAGAGGGTTTACGAGGAGAGTTCACCAGTGACCCATTTAGTGCTTCCGCCAAGCTGAACTTCATTTTATTCATAAAGATGAAGTAGATATTAACCTGATTTTTGTTTTATTTCAACTTAAAAGAGAATATATCAATACTAGTAGTAAAAGGACGTAGATACATTCAAGGCCGAGATTATCGATCTGAAAAATTTATCGGTTGCATTTTCAAAGAAATAGTTAAATATTCAAACTAATGAAAGACATTTTTGGTAAACAGTAGAATTTTTATCCCGAAACTTATAGTTTTCGAAAGTAATGCTTATTTTCAGTAAGGATGAATAATTTTTAATCCGGGTGGATTAATTCTCAACAAAATAAATGAATTTTCGACAAAAAAATATGACTAAAGAAATATTGGGATTTTGAATTAAATAATTGCTCTTTCAAAACAATAGCTTTATTTCTTACGACAACAGAATTTTCAAGCAATAAGTTTCATTTTCTACAAAAAGGTGAATTTTCATTAAAGTACGAGAATTTTGACCAAATGATCAATTAAAAATGTATTTTATTTGATCTTTTTTGGTCAAGATTTAACTATTTTTATAACAGCTTTTTTCATTCAGCATTAACTTTTTAACTGAAAATTGAACTGTTTAATTTTTGGAAAAATGTACCTATTTCGTTGAAACTTCAACTACTTTGTTTGAGGTCAAAACCCTTTCATAAAAATTTGTGTTGATGGTTGAAAATGAAACTAATTTTTTATATTTATTCTTTTAACTAGAAATGCATTTTTTTTCATGTATAAATACTAATTTTCTAACTGAAAATTGAAATATTCCTTTTTTGGACTATTTGTAATTTTTCAGTTGCTAATGAAATTAGTATGAATTTCAAAATGTATCTTTTATGGTTGAAAATTCAACTATTCGGTTGAAGAATCCTACTATTTCTTTTACAGTTAAACTCCTTTATTAATTTTTTTAAATTTAACTGTTTCATCAAACACTATTTTTACATTCTTATCAGAGAAGGTATTAGATTTTCCTATATTTACCCCCCCCCCACTCATTTTCCAAATGTTCACGCTTTTTCAACCTCTAAACCTAGTAAATAGGAGTTTTCGAATGTGTCTATATGTATGTATGTCTGTTCGTATGCATTTATGCATGTTTGTTTGTAAGCCACTAATTTTGTATAAAGCTTCAACAAGTGAAAGCCTTTACCAATTGTTTGTAATACTTTTTTTCAGAATTTAATAATTCTATTGACGGTCATATGTAGTACTCGGAAACTCGAACAATTCATCCTCACAACTTTTTTGGATGAAATGAAAATTAACAAAATTATAACAGTTTTTAAATATAAAAATTTTAAATGAACGTTTTATGCCAAAAAGCACCAAAAAAATTAGGAATAAATAATGTACCTTTTGCCATCAAATTACGAAAAATATTACGAAATGAAGAAATTCAAAAACTAAAAACATAAAACATAAAACATAAAAACTAAAAGCTAAAAACATTTGATGAAACTTCTTTAACCAAAAAAAAAAAGATAAAAATGATTTTTTTATTAAATGTTTTTGATGAAACGCGTACTTTTGTTTTTAATGGTAGAAAATAAAATTTTAAATTTAAAAATAAAATGTTTAGACAATTGACACAATCTTTGAAAGAAATTAGTGATAAAAGTTGCTTATCTAAAAGCAGCCAAAAATTTTTAATTAAAAATTTGCTAATAGCGCGCATTTTTGGTTTTAATTATAAAAAATAATATTAAAGAATAAAAATCATAGTACGATGTATAACAAAAATAGACAAAAGTTGTTAAGCCAAAGATATGGATGCATTTTTCAATAGTAATTTTCATACACGACGAGTACGTTTTATTTAATTCGTAAATAATAAATTAAAATAAATTCATTTTTGGAAAAACGACTCGGGTGAAGAAAAAAAATTGAAACCAAATTAGCTCAACAAGAAAGATCTACAAATTTGTTATAAACTCTTGTTGTAAAAATATAATAAAAATAAAAAAATGAACTTTTTGGAAAAAGGACACATGCTTGAATAACATTTCATTTAACAAGACATTTATTTTTGAAATTGAATTTACGGAAGAAAGAAACCGAAGAAGACGAGGAAATAAAAAGAAGTATGTTTTAATAACAATGCATATATTAATCGTAATAATATAAATAGGTTGTAATGATACATTTTTTATGGTCGCTAAGAATTAAATATAATGTAAAATTACAAACAAATATCAAAGTAATAAAGAAATATACAATTTTTAGTGTATTTTGCAATGTTTGAATAACACAGGCCAACAATTCTCAGAACCAGAGACCAGACCTACTATACCTTTTGATAAGATTTTTCATAGCCGAGATATGGCGGATTCAAATATGAAAAATTCCACCCCCAAGCCCGGTAACTTTCGAGCCCATAACCTGAGACTCCCATAACCCGATTTCCTCTACCCCCAAACCCGGTTACGTGCGTATCATTGAGCTTAAACCCCTACAATCCAATTTCCTTAACCCCCGATCCTTGTTACCTACTCCGCCCTAACACTTCAAAATGGCGGATCCAAAATGGCAGCCATATTGAATTTTCAAAATCTGACTTCATATTCTTAATGAGCAACCTCAAAAACCTATATATAGATTTTCTCGATCGAATACGATCACTTATAAATTGGGCTTATAGCCTCACATATGCTATATAGGGTGTTTTAACGTTGTTACGAAACTGCGAAAATACTTAACTTGAATCAATGATATATCGATGAAAAAAAAAGCTATCTTGAATCTGAAAAATGGATTTCAGAGGGCAAGGGCATCCTTTGTGATGCTTTCGCCCGTTTTTGAAAAAAAATTTATTCAAGATGCTATGTAACCTCAAATATAGCAAAAAACGGTGTTTTTTGCACTTTTAGGTTACAATATCTCGAAAACTGAGGGTGATGGAATTTTTCTGAGGTCGGATTCGGATTCAGCGCAGCAAAAACCTTCGGGTATACTAGGTCTGGTCTCTGGTTCCGGACCTTTGTCAAATTTTGTCGGCCTGTGTAATCAATCCCAGGCAAAGGTACCTAAAGAAATTAAGTGTAAATATAATATAAGAGTATTGAACATTGTGTAAAAAAGGTTATAGATATATATTTTTTGGACAGAATCAAGATCGAAGCGCGAGACACGTGATGATAATGTTTTCGCTAAACCTGAAGGAGCTTTAAAAAAAGAGAATTCAAAATCACCAAATGAAAATTTTCGATGCTTTGATCTTTAATTTTAAAAAGTATATGCACAAGTGTTGTATTTGTTGATAAAAATTCAACTATTTGTTGTGAATTCATGCACTTTAATAAGAACCCAACGTCTTCTAAGACATTTTTTTCCAGCCTTAGAGTGTTCTGAATCTTCCACAAGAATGAGTAGTAACTAGGTTAATCTATAGAAACATTTTTTGAAACAAAAAAATTAATTTAAAGAGCCATACAAATTTGTAGCTGAATATAAGAAACCTTACACTTTACACAAACCCTGCCATTTTAATTTTTCTAAAAAATGCCCTTTCTAAGAAATATTTGTTCGTCTTTCAAGAGGATTCGAGAGGGTAACGGTAAATAGTTATTTTTAAAAAGTAACTCACCAAACGTTAAAGTCAATTTAATTTTAAGCCATATACGATGTTTGGTAGTAAGAAATTATTCAAGCCAGCCACAGGAAGTTCAAAGTAGTATAAGTATACTCATGAGATGTCAAGTAGTAGAAGTTAAATTATTCAGACAAAATAATTGCAAATTAGTACAGGTAAGCTCAAGTCAGATTTGACGTTTTTAAAGTCTCGTACGTCATTTAGATACCGATATCTAGAATGTCAAATAGTATAAGTTAATTTAAGTCAGATTGAATTCCTTCCAAATAGTTTAAGTTAGTTCAAGTCAGAAATGTATTTTTTTATCATTCTACGTATTTTAAAGTAATTGTTTATATCAAGTATAAGAAGCTTATGTATGTCAGACAAAATACGCTTAAGGGACTTTATGTCAGCTCAAGTAAGACCTATTTTTAAAAGCAGTGTACGTATTTTTAACTGAGACACAGTTTATATTAAGTAGTATAAGTCAATTTGAGTCAGGCAAAACATTCCAAAGTGGTGCAGGTCAGCTTAGGGCAGAATTTAGGAAAAAGTGGTGTACGTATTTTAAAGTCAGGCATCGTTGTTGATGTCAGGTAGGGGAAGTTAATTGATGTCATATAAAATTCGGTCAAAGTAGTGCAGGTCAGTTCAAGTCCGATTTGAATTTTTAAAAGTGTGTGCAATATTTAATGAATTAAATCTAGAATTTCAAGTTGTATAAGTTGATTCAAGTCAGGCAAAATTAATTACCAGTAATTAAGGTCAGTTAAAGTCAGGAATGTGGTTTTTATATCATTCTACGACTTTTAAATTCATGGCTTTTCTCAAGTTGAAAAAATTTACGTAAGAAAGCGTTTAAGGAAGTATATTTCAGCTCAAGTAAGACGTTTGTTTTTAAAATTAACGTACGTACACGTAGTTTTAAGACATACATGTAGGATGCCATTTGGTATAAGTTATTTTATGTCAGACAAACGACGCTTCAAGTAGTAAAAATAAGCTTAAGCCAGACCTCGTTTTGAAGTAGGGTAACACTTTTAAGTCAGGCAAAATTGATTCCAAGTAGTAAAAGTTGATTTTGAAGTTGATTTTTCGCTTATTGTAGAGGCGTGTTTTTTAGGATGATGTACGTTTTTTTAAAGTCAAGAATATGGATTTTCAATAAGAAAAGTAAATTTTAATATAGCTATTTCTTGGAACGTAGGGTATGACGTTTTTTACAATGGCAGTGAATTACTCCCAATTATGAAAGATGTTTATCGACTACAAAAAGCTGTATATAATTATACGTCATTTCTTAATAATGTTCACTCAAGCAGTAAAGCCAATTTCAGAGACTCTAAAGTTTGAAGCGTTCATCCTGAAAGATTGACGCTAACAAGCATGTCAAAGCGAGACAAAGGCGGCGAATGAAAGGGAAAGAAAAAAGAAAGGAAAGTAAAGAATGAGGATAAGAACTGGAGAGAATTTAATGTGTGTCGTTTTGCCTCGCGGCGACCTATAAAACTTAAATGCAGAGAGAGAGAGGCTACTATGAAAAAAAAATATTCTAAGATGGTTAAAAATGATTTTAAGACAAGGAACAAATTCCCTACTCTTTTCGCCCTTCTTATTCAATCCTGTCCTTTCATTCGCGCTCGCACTGAGGAAACGTTCCGGAAACGGATGCAATGAAACACGAGCAAAATACCCGAGACAAAAAGGACCAGCCATCGGTTGCCGACTGTATCGAGACAAGGATCACGTCGCGAACGTGGCTGCGTTAATAAAGAGAAAACATTTGTAGCACGTCGATGAGAGTCTGTACTTAGTTTCTTTCCACAATTTTAAAAGATGTTTTATTTTTATGTTTCCGGAAAGAATAAAGCTGGCATTAAACTTTGATACCATAGACTTATGTTAAATATTATTAGTTTCAATCATTTTCTAGAAATATTAAATAAACTTCTACAATGATGTAACTTTGTTAAACACGTTATTAATTATTTCTATATTCTATCAAGAAGTGATATTTAACGAAATTGTAGATCTGTTTTGGGATAACCATTTTTGTTAATTCATCTTTTTTCGCATCCTACATAGTTTGTCTACAAAATGGAATTTTTTAATATTTTTTGTGCAAGCAAAATTTGAATTTTCAATTTTTGAAGAAAATCCAAAAATTTGTTATGATAATCTTGCAGGGCTTTCAAAAAGAAATGTTTTTCTGTCCTTAATTTTTTTCATATTGTGCGTTTTTCCGCTTCAAATTTTGATTTTCGTTCGATAAGAAAAATTTTGAAAACACTATAACTCTGAAAATTTTCTTTCTATCGAAAAAAGTCATAAAGATCAATTGCTTTTTTTGATACTATGAATATCCGTACATAGACGCAATCGTGAAAACCTGATTTTCGGATTCAGGGGGTCTCGAAACGTTAAGATCCGTTAAAAAAGTGTGATGTCAAATTTCCGACAATTCTAATTACTTTCTCAATCATAAATGATGGAAATGTAAAAAGATGAAATGTCTATCAAAAATGTGAATTTTCAGTAACAATAGAATACTTAAATTTGTAATTAAAAATTTCATTTTTGATAAAAAAAATTTTCAATCAAATAAATTAATTTTCGAAACAACTTTTGAATTTTTAAAGAAATTCTAAATCAAGGAAATGATTTTTCCAACAACAAGGCTAATTAGATAACAGAGCAATTAATTTGCCATGAATAATACTTTTGTAGTTTTTTTTTGTTTGAATTGTGAAAAATAGCATTAGTAACATTTCAAAAAAAGTAAATTTTTTGAAAACCTTCACATGAGACGAAAAAGAAAATTAAAAAAATAAGTTGTGATGAGAATGTGCCCATGCAGCGGGCTGATTTTTTATTGTTAATATCGTGTTTCACCATTAAAACACAAAATACAGATGCTATCAAAAAATTATCTATAACAAGCTTGTAGATCTTTTTTGAATGCACAATTTTTGTCTAGTCACCTTTTTACCCATTTTACACATTTTAACCGCAAAATGTAATTTTTTTATTTTTCCTTCTTTTTATTCTGTCAAAATTTAAATTTTAAATTTTTTTGAAAAAATTAAAAAGGTCTTTAAACAAGCTTGTAGGACATTATAAAAAAAAACATTTTTCTTTTTCTGACATTTTTTCATATCATGCGTTATTTGGCTTCAAATGTTGATTTTCGTGTTTTTTGAAATTTTGTAAATGCTATAACTGTGGTAAATTTTGGTTTTATAAAAAAAATTCATTATGATAAACTGTTCGTATGATTGAATACTATTAATATCCGTGCAGACAATTTTTGAATTTTGAGAAAAGTGGTCTTAAAAATTGTAAAAATACGCTCACATTTTGAATTTTCACCCAAAATGGTTGTCTAACGATCTTGACCTTTATTTCAGGACACTAAAAGAGTATACAAAAGGCCAATACAATCTGTTAATTCTTTATAAAGCTATCGTGCTAACAAACTAAAAATCTACAGACAAATACACGCACAGGCAGTCAGACACATCCGTAAAAACATGTTTTTCGGATTAAGGGAGTCTCAAAACGTTTACATTTGACACAAACTGGGGGGGGGGGTCAAATTTTACACAAATCTAATACCTTCTCTTGATGATAATGTAAAAAGACCTCTACCCAACCCCACTCATGAAGAAAATATTGCACACTTTAAGATCAGCAAAATTCATTTTAAAATTTCATTTAAATTAGCTTATTTAAAAAGTCCGCTGGAAGAAAGTTCAAAACCTATAACAGTATTCACAGTACCTGGAAAGGGCATGTATCAACTTAAAAGGATGCCATTTGGTCTGACCAATGCTCCTGCCACTTTCCAGAGACTTCTAGACAAAATTATTACTGCACATTTAAAGCCAAACGTTTTCTGCTATTTAGATGACATCGTTATAGTGACTCTAAATTTTGATGACCATTTAAATACTTGAATATTGTAGTAGATCAAATAAATGATGCTAACTTAACGAACAGTCCGGACAAATGCGAATTAGGCTGCTCGGAAATAAAATATTTAGGGTTTAAAGTAAACGACTACAAATAGATGAGGGAAAAATTCAACCAATATTAGAATTTCCGTTAACCTAAAAACATTAAACAGTTACAGCGCACAATAGGGATGGCAAGTTGGTATTTAAAATGTATACCTCATTTTGCCGAAATAATGGAACCAATGAATAGTTTACTTAAAAAAGCTAAACAATGGGATTGGGGATAAGAACAAGATGAGGCCTTTCAAAAAATGAAAGACCTTTTAACATCAGCACCCATATTAACATATCCAGATTTTACACAACCCTTTCTACTCGAAAACAGGGGAAAATCTCGATACTAGTCATCCGAAAAAGAATGCCTAGAGGTAGTTTTGCCCATCAGAAAATTCAGGCCCTATCTCGGAGGTTACAGCTTCAAAGTGATTACCGACAACTTAGCATTAAAGTGCCTTCATTACCTAAAAAACCACACTGGCCGATTAGCCAGATGGGCATTAGAGTTACTAGAATATGATTACGAAGTCATTTATCGTAAAAGCAGTTCAAATATCGTCTCTGATGCTCTGTCGAGATCAGCAGAATCAGCAAAAAAGATAGAATTAGCGTTAGCTTGTAGCGTAGAAAAACCGAAGGCATATGTAGACGACAAAACAGATGACTGGTACTCCACCAAAATCAGACAAGTTAGAAAAAGACCCGAAGAACATGAAAAATGGCGAATCAGAGATTCACAACTCTATTTTCACAGAACTGACCTACTATATTACCAGACTCAACCCCTTAGAAATTAGTCATACCCCAAATCTTGAGACGTCAAGTTTTACGGAAAAATCAAGACGAAACCCAGGCAGGATATTTAGGCTCAGAGAAAACTTACGCGAAAATTTCCGAACATTACTTCTGGCCAGGGGTATATTCGGACGTGATCAAATACGTAAAAAATTTGCAGACTTGTCAAAGAGTAAAACCAAGTAACAAAAGTAAGATTGAACTCATGGTAAAAGGGGTAATCGAAGAACCATGGACCATGGTAGCAGCTGATATCATGGGTCCCCTACCAAGTTCTAAAAAGACAAAAAAATCAATAAATTTTCGTGTTTGTAGATATTTTCACAAAATGCGCTGAAATAATCTAGATAAGTAAAGCTAACGGGACAACAATAGTATCAGAATTCCGCAAACGTGTCATTTCGCGCTGGGGAACAACTAGGATTCTCCACACTGACAATAGCACGGAGTCTGTCAACAGAACTTTAAGAGAACTAACCGACAAATTCGGTATTAGGCATACTAGAACCCCTTAATATTACCCCCAAGCCAACCCAACCGTGCGTTACAATGGGACAATTAAACAAATTTTTAAAACCTACCTAGATAGCGACCATTCCACCTGGGATGAACACATAGATGATTTGCAGTTTGCGATAAACACTAGCAAAAACTCATCAACACAAATAACCCCAGCATTTTTAAGTTTAGTTCGTGAATTAGAACCAATTCAGTCACTGAGAAAAAATATTAAAAATGATAGCGAAATAATTAGACCAGTAGAATTTAAAATAGGAGGCAGGGTCCTGAAAAGGGTAAACAAACTGTCAAAAAAAGCAGATAAAAAGGCAAGCAAACTATATGAAAAATATGAGGGTCCTTTTATTAGCAAAAAGACAATTTCTCCAACTATATACGAATTAAAATCCTTAAAGGAAAAAGGATAGGTGAATGGAACGTAAACGATTTTAAATTAGAAAATGCTAGTACAGATATTAGCAAACTATGCAAGTGGCTATAAATGTAGCTCTATTTTTAACTATTTTATTTAACTGTCTTTACCAGACTTTTGGTTTCCCGTTTCCCAGTTTCCCTCCTTCATTCGTAATACTTTTTGGTTTGATTAGTTATCTTTTTAGTTAATAGTTAAAGTACTTCTCTGAGATGTGACAATTTGATTAATTGTTGAACTATTACCTTAAAAATGATTATTTTAAGGATCTATAATTATATTCAAATATAAATTCTACTTTTAAAAATTTAACTATTTTGCTAAAAATGATTAGTTTTTGTTTTGTTTAAGAATTAAATTAAGTTTAATTAATTAATTGCATTAAAAATGAATTACAATTAAAATTTGATTCGGTATCAACTACTTGGGTTGAAGTTGAACTATCTTGCAAAAAATTCAGTTTTGAAAATTACATCTATTTTTAAGTGGGTGATCTCCGGAGAGTCGTGGGTCCGGTACCTCTAGAGAAAAAGGTTTTCTCTAAGTACTTAAAGCTGTTGCTCTTGGTGGTTCGGAACCCACCTTAAACTGTAAGTCTCCCTTCCACGACTAAGTAGGTGTGTGAGGGGAGTGTAATGGAATAGGGAAGAAGGTGCAAGACAAATGTAAACCCTTAGGGGACACATCAGAATCTTTCTTTCCTAATTACATCTGTTTTGGCTGAAAATAAACTATTTTCATCAAAACTTTAATTTTTCAGGTTTTCAAATTACTTTTTGTCTAAAAAGAACCTGTGCCTTCATTAAAAACACAACTACATTATTTTTTATCGTCTGGGATTTAAATCTAATTTTTTAATCAAAGAAGTGTCACGTGTTACAAAACATTTGCGATTATATTAAATATTTGGAATTAAATTACTTTAAGGAATTATAGAATTTTTTAATTAACTGTAAAATAAAATACACAATTGGAGAAAAACCAATCCTTTCTGTACGACTTTTTAAAAACTGATGTAACCAAGAATCCGTTTATGCGAGAAATTACGGTGACTGAGAATACGAGAAGGACTTCAAAGCCGTTCAAAGTTACAACTATTTGAACCACAGAATGTTGGACAGCATTTACTGTTTCCTCATGGTGAGCTTCAAAGTCCTAAATCACGGAGAAACGACGCAAAGCAACAGTAACGCGTAAGTCTTCCGTATTCCTGGTTCGAGACATTTCCGGAAAATTCATGAATGTAATGCAAAATCCTTATTCAGCACAAACCTACAAAAGTTGAGCATAAATCATTTACAAATGTTGTGAATATAAAAACTTAGTTTAAATTTTCTTTATATCTGATTCAATTGGATTCTAACGGCCATTTTTAGCAGTGTTAAATTTTTTCAAATATCCAATTACGCTACTTTTAAAAGGGGTTGTAAAAAGAAGTATCGTAAAGCGAGATTTTTATGGATTATGCTTTAATTATTTATAAATTGTATGGAGATTTTGTTGATAACTTTCTGTTTTTTAGCAGAACACGATCTGAAAAATTCACAAATTTTGATCCACAAGTTTCTTTGATGCTTTTAAAGCAGATCAATTAATGATCAATTTATCTATACATTTTTTTAAATGAAAATTCATAAAATGTCGACCGAATAATTAAATAATCTTAATTTAAAGAAAAAATTTTTGAATGTAAAAAAATAAAGTCTAGAGGCACCGAAATTTATAGTCCGGCAGAAAAAAATTTCAAATTTTTCTCCCTTTCTGAAATGCAAAAATTTCATAAATGTTGCTTGGTGGTCCTTGTAAGGTGTGCATTTTCGAGAATTGAAAGATAAAACTAACCAAATCTACAGGAATAATTGCAGAATGAAAAAATTAATGTTTAGAATTGAAGTTGAATTAGTTTCAAAGTCTGTTCGCTTTTCTGATTTTAAAATTCGAGAATTTAGTTATTGCTTTTACTATCCACTGAAAAATCTTTCGTAGTTAACATTTTCCTTCAAGAACTATATTATTTAGCTAAAATACAATTATTTTATTGAATATTCAACAATTTTTGTAACATTAATTGTTATTAGTAGAAAATTTGAATGTTTGGTTGAAAATTCGTTGTTGGGGGTTGTAAATTAAACTACTCAATTTCGAATTTTAACTAATTCGCGTTTTTGGCTTGAAAATTGAATAATAAGATTGGATTTCTTTCAAGTACCTTAATTCATCTATAATTTTAATCTTTCATCAAAAATATATTACTAATTCTTGACAATCCAGCTACTTAGTTGTAAATTATTCTGCTTTGTTTGAGCAATTAATTTATTTTTAGTTTGAACTGAAACCACTTGGCTGAATTTCTTCGCAACAAAAGTATTTTTCGATTAAAATTTTTAATTTTTTTGTTGAAAACTACTTTTTTGGTTTTATAAAAAATTCAAATCTTTTGTAGAAAATTGATGTTTCTTAATGAAAGTTTTTTTTTGCTTTTTTAGACAACATTATTCTTTGCAGTCGCAGCTTTAACATTTTAGTTAATAATTTATCGCTTTGTTGATCATTCAATTGCTCCATTGAAACTTTTCTTTTTTATATTAAATAATAATTTTTTCACTGAAAATTTGTCCATTTTCGTTTTGTTGAAAAATTTATATATTTATTTGAACATTGCAATAGGAACTATTACATCTTTTTATTAAGAATTTATCTTTTGTGATTGAAACTTCAACTACATCTGGTTAAAAATCCAACTTCCTCATTGTTTTTTCATGTTTTGGTGAAGACTAATTATTTTAGTTTTAAATTCATTTCCTTGTTTGAAAATTTGACTAATTTGTTAAAAATTCCCTCTTTTGACAGAAAATTTACTTATTTAACTGAGAATTCAACTGATAAAATTTATTGTATTTGCTTAAAAGTCTAGTATTATTTTTTTTTTGCTGATATTTCATCTCTTTTGGTTAACATTTTTTATTATTTAGTAGAAAACTTAATGGGTTTTTTTTTTAATTCTTTGTTTTTTATATAAAATCCAAAAATTTGGTTAAAAGTTTAACTAAATATTTTTTTTATTATGAAAATCCAATGAAATTGATGAAAATTGGTCTTTTTTATTGAAAATTCATCTCTTTTGGTAAAAATTCAATATTTTTCTGTCCAGAATGCAACTATTTAATTTAAAATTAATAATTTTTGGATGGACATTAGAATACTCTGTTGAAAATTCGTTTGAGAGATTTATTCTAGTCCTAATTATTTTCTTTTAGTTGGGAAATGAACTATTGGTTAAAGGTTAATGTATTTTGTTGAAAATGCAGCAAAAAATGTAGCTAAAAAAGTGAGAATTGTTACTTTTTTGCAAAGGGGGCTGAGAACAAGTCACCTTCAACCAGGGTAATTAAGGATCAACCTTTAATTATAAATAATTTCAAAAAGGAGAGCTTTTTAAATTTATTTGTAGGATACCCCTGTAGAGTACTCTTAAAAATAGTTATGAATAGTATACAAAATTTAAGTGCTTATTCTGATTTTTTGTAAAACATGATCTAAAAAATTCTAGGAATTATATCTATAATAACCTCGGTTGGAAGTAATCTTTATCAAGTTTCCTATTTGCTTTAAATGCTACTGAAAGTTTATATCTTCCACTTGTCTTGCACAATTCTCTTTCTTTTGACGGTTCGCCTTAATTTTTCAAGATCGTTACCGGAAGTAGGGAAAGGGATTCTCGTGAAATGCCCTCAGGTCTCAGGTGAGGCGACCAAGCGATGCGTAGGTCTGAGGCAGTTAAGATTTAATCTTACACTCTTGGCAAACTGAAGAAACCAACCCTGCCAGATGCGAGGTTTACCATCCTGTAAGTATGGATTTGCACCATTCCTCTCACCACAAAGTCTGATTCTTATCGATTTTAGCCCACCACCTCCAACCGCGGTGATGATGCCTATTTTCCAAGACTCTGCATCGGAAGATCCTTGAAAAGCCTCTCAATGGGTTCGTGCGCCTCGACTCGTTTTTATAGCTTTTGGAATTTCAAGTAGTTTAATTGTTTATACATCATACATGTGGGATTTCAAGTAGTATGAGTAGTTTCGAGTCAGGCATGGTGCATTCGAAGTGATCTAATTGTTTTTCATCCATATATAATGTATTTCAGGTAGTATAGTCGTTTTAAGTCAGAAAGGATGGATTTCAAGTAGTGTAATTGTTCTAAGTCAGACATGATGTTTGTCAAGTAGTATAATAGTTTTTAAGTCATAAATTCGAGATATTAGGTATTAGAAATAGTTTTAAGACAGACTTGGTGCATTTTAAGTAGTATTATTGTTTTTTGCCCAGAAATGTTCAATTTCAAGTATTGTCATTTTTTCTAATCGGAACGAACGGATTTCCAATAGTAAAAGTATTTTCAGTCAGGTAAGGTGCATTTTAAGAGTTTTAATTTTTTCTGATCCCAGCATGATGCATGCCAAGCAGTGCAATAGTTTTCGAGTCAGAAAGTCGGGATTTCGAGTAGCATAAGCAGTTTGAAGCAAAAATTCGTGCATTTTGAGTAGTATATCTTTTTTGTCCAGACGCAATCCATTTTAAGTAGTATAGGTGTTTTAAATCAAAATAAATTGCATTTTTAGTAGTGTAATTGTTTTTAGCGAGACAAAATGAATGTAAAATAATATACATAGCTTTAAGTCGTACAGTGTGCATTTGAAGTAGTATAATTATTTTTGATTCAGATGTGATGAGTTTCAATCAGATTAATAGTTTTTTTACATAAAAATTTGGAATGTAATAAGCAAAAGTAGTTTTAAGCCAGAAGTGGTGCTTTTCAAGAAGTATAGTTGTTTTTCATCCAGACACTTTAAATTTCTTGAAGTATAATTTTTTAATCAATAAATAGTGTATTTCAAGCAGTATAATTGTTCTTTATCCAGATATTATAGATTTCTAGTAGGATAGGTTTTTTTAGTCAGAAAGGCGGAGTGGCAAGTAGTATAATCGTTTTTATGTCAGAAATTTAGGATGCCGAGTAGCAGACAGAGTGCATTTTCAGTAGTATAGCTATTTCTAATTTATATGCAATGAATTTCAAGTATATTCATATTTTTTATATTATAAATTTGAGATATCAAGTTGCAAATGTAGGTTTCAACTAGAAATAGTGCATTCAAGTAGTATAATTGTTTTACATTCAGACATTATGGACTTTCAGTAGTCTAAATGTTTTATGTCAGTATAATTGTTTTAAAACAAAACAAATGCATTGCAAGTAGTTTAATTGTTTTGTGTCAGGCATTATGGATGTGAAGTACTATAAGTAGCTTTAAGTCAGACAGCGCGCATTTAAAGTAGTATAATTATTTCCGATTTAGATGTGATGAATTACAAGTAGATTAATAGCTTTTAAATTATAAATTTAGGTTATCAAGTAGCGAAAGTAGTTTTATAACATAAATGGTGCATTTTAAGTAATATAATTGTTTTTCATCCAGACATGATGGATTTTCAGTAACATAATTGTTTTATGTCAGAAATGAGGGATGTCAAATAGTATAATAGATTTTGAATCAGAAATTCGTGACATCCAGTAGTGTAAGTAGTTTTATGCCAGGAATTCTACATTTTTAGTAGTTTAATTTTTTCAAGCAAGAAAAGATGTATTTTAAGTAGAGTAATTGTTTTAAGTCAGGTATATGCATTGGAAGTAGTATACTTGTTTTGATTCAGATATGATGCACTTTAAATAGTATAATAGTTTTCAAGTTATACATTTGTTATATCAAGTAGCAGATGTAGTTTTAATTTAGTTATGTTACGTTTTAGGTCGTGTCATTGTTTTTATTTTTTATTGCAAATTTCAACTGTAATAATCAAATCTACATAAATATAAAGCGCAAATTTTTAAAATTCAATCATAATTTGAATTCTATATTTCTCTTAAATGTTTTTAAGTCAGACTTGTGGGATGCCATATTGTCTCAGTATTTTAAATACATTTCAAATATTATCATTGTCTTTAAGTCAGACATTCGGAAAGTAGTAATCTTGAAAGTCTATAATATCAATAATTCACAATTGAAAACTATTTAGGTTCAATATTTTGCAATTAATAATTCCTAAATTATAATGATCTTTTATTTTGATAGTTTGATTGTGAAAGATTCATAATTAAGAAATTCAATTTTGGTTTTGAAATTTTTAAAATTTATAAATTGTCTATGATACATTTTTAAAAATGGAGAGAATTTAACTTTAAATCTTAAAAATTGAAGAATTTTACATAGTACAGCTACACATAGTACAGCTTGTCAAGTTGTATACGTAGTTTTAGGTAAGCCAATCTCTAGAAAATTTTTTTTAATGTATTCTTATTTCCTTTTCAGTGTAAATTAATATAGTGCAAAAATGCTCCTTTTTTATTTAAATATGATTTCCTATCGCCGAGGAAAAGACAATAAAATACTATGAATCAGAATCAATGAAGGCATACTTCGGGAAAATAAATAATATTTCTTTTTAAATTTAAGTTATTTTTATCAATAAATTATACAAATCAGTATCCAATGTATTAGAGAAATAAAAAAAAAACGTGAAAAATAATTAGCAGGTATTAAAATTATTCTTAATTTCGTTAAAATTTGTATAAAAATTATTAATTTTTGTATTCTTTTCGTAGTTTCGCGTTTTTTCTTCTCATTAAACCACTTCCAAATGTATTTTAAACTGATTAATAATCATATAAATTTTTGAGTGTCTAATATATCTTGCTGTTAATAATGCAAATTTTTTATTCTAAAATGAGTCACTTTCACATAAAAAGAAATTATTTTTGTTTAATTAACATTAGTTATATAACCAAATAGTAATAATCCATCAAGAAAATTTATACTTAACTCGGTTTTTTTATTGTTATCTGAAATTCTTGTGTAACTTTTTATTCTTTGTGCTCATTCAATAGATAAACCTTTTTTTGTTATAAAACAAATCAATACCATATTTTAAAGTGACTGATAATCACAAAATATTTTAAGAATAAATTCATCACAATAATCGTTATTATCTCGTAATTGTGAAAAAGCTTATTTCTGTAAAGAACAGAATATTTATTAATTGCTCAATAAGAATAAGAATTACAAATAAAACCCGCTTAATTTCCATTTGACCTTGAAAATTGACGTCAAGGTCAAAATTGATGGTACATTCAAATCCCCCCCCCCC
>NC_046666.1:23396582-23428729 GCF_010883055.1 Belonocnema kinseyi
AAGGTCAAAATTGAGGGTACAGTTAAATGCCCCCCCCCCCTATCAGTGCTGGTCAATATTTCTCGGAACCATTTCTTCATAGAGGAAGTATTTTAGAAGATATTTGAGATGATAGATTAAACTGGGTAACCGTGTATATAAACTATTCACAATATTTCCGCCCGGGTAGCATGGATTTACAAGTAATATAAGTCAGTTATACGTCAAACATCAGGCATTTCAAGTAGGATAAATAATATCTAAGTGAAAAGCAATTAACTTTTTAATTAATATAATTTGCTTAAAGTCAGATATGATGAATGTCAATCAGAATAAGTTCTATTATTCAAAAATTGTATGGAATGTCAAGTAGAATAAGCAATTTTATGTAAGGAATATAGTGACGTGTCGTGTAGTATAAGTTGTTTTGAAGTTAGGCGAAAGGTATTTCATGTAGAATAAATAATACTTAAAGTCAGACATAGTATGGAGTGTCAAGTGAAATAAATAATGCTTAATTCAGACATAATGTTTACTGTCAAGTAAAATAAGTAATACTCAAGTCAGATATCGTATAGGGTATCAAGTAGAATAAGTTAGTTTTAAGTCAGGAAAAAGGTAGTTCAAGTAGAAAATGAATATTTAAGACAGATATAAAAGTATTTCAAGTAGAATAAATTATGCTAAGTCAGGCATAGAATTGTCTGCTAAATACTATAAGTTGGTTCAAACTAACAACGATGAAATATTATTATAATTAATTTTGTCAAGGTTTAACTAATTATCCCTCAAATACCATTGTACAATAGGATTTTTATTTTAGCTATTTTATTTTATACTTGCCTTATTGTCAATCACGATTCTTATCTTTTGCCGATTCGTAATCAGCCAACACTGCAGGAAATGTGGAAAGGGTGAAAAGAGGGAAAACAGCCATCGAGAAAAGCCTCAGAGACACGTAGCTCACCACGGAAACACGCTTTACCGCCGGAAGTAGAGAAACGAAAGCGCAGTCTGCACGCAACTTTCCCCTCGCACCGCTTCCCCTTTTTCACTTTTTTCTCATTTCAACCAGCAACTTCGGAAACTTTCATGAGTTTCGCACCGATCAAGAATTTTTATTTGCGCTCAGTGTTTTGCATTTTTACGACTTCAGATACCGTATGTGTGTCTTTGGACTTTTTCGGTAGGTCGGAATCGAGAGTGAAGTTATTTTCGAGATATAAAAAGATCCAGAAAGTGTGCGAAAGATGGCCCTGAGACGGTACAGTTAAAAAAATTTATATTAATAAAAATAATTTCATGTTTTAAACTTGACAGTCTTTCCCCTATTTCCCCATTTCCGTTATTTTTAATAAATCATCTTTTTCTTGCAAATTTGGTTGAAGTATAAACTATTATTTGATTTTGAATGACCTATTTTGATTAGAATTTATATTTTTGGGCTTTTTTTTAAATCCTACATTTTTGGTATCAAATACAACTACTTGGATAAAGATTAAACTTTTTCGAAAAATATTGAACTATTATACATAAAATTAACATTTTTGTTGTAAAATCATGTTTCTGTGTTAAAAATTTAACTGTTTCATTGATAATTTGCATTTGAGCTTGAAAATTGAAATTTTTTTAATTTATCAATTTCGTTAAAAATTCCTTTTATTCTTTTAAAAATTCATGTTTCTTATTAAGCATTATAAATTTTGTTTCAAAATAGTTTTATTGTGTGAAAACCTGATTTTTTTATCGAAAATTTCACGATTTCATTTTTTTTTTTAAAGTTGAAATATTTCAGTTTTTGTTCGTAAGCAGTATTTCTTGGTAGAAAATTAATCATCTTGGTTCAATATCAATCACTTTAGACCGAAATCAAACCATTGGATTGTAAATTTCTTTTTTACTTTTTTGAATATTCAAAGTTTCATGTTAAAAAATTCCACCGTTTTGTAAAAAACTAATCTTCTCTTCCTGAAAATCTAAGCATTTGATTAAAAGTTAAACCTGTCATTTAAAAGATTAATTCTTTGGCAGTAATTTAATATTGTTGTAAAAAATATATATTTTTCGGTTTGAAATTCGTCTGATTTTTAAGCAGTTCAACTTGTGAGCTTGAAAACTTGACATTTTTTAAAAATTCGTATTTTCCGCTAATCATTCAACTAAGTGGTAAAAAATTATCTTGTTTTGTTGAAATAAACTGCTTGAAGATACTTTTTTTAAGAAGTAACCTCTCACTTTAAAAATTGAATATTTTATTTTTGGTTCGAAACTGATCTTTTTTTGTCGAAAGCTCAGCAATTTGATTTCAAAATTGATATATTTTATTAACATGTTTTGTTATAGAAAATGATTATTCTTGCTTTAAAAAGTATCTTTAGAGATTGAAAATTCCTCTAGTTTTTTAAACAAATCAGCTCTTTCGTTGAATGTTTAATAATTTTGTTGAAAACTCATTTACTTTTTTACAACATTTTTTGTAAATAAAAATTAGCGAACTTGTTAAATGCTTTTTCTATAGCAGAAGAGTCATGTTTCTTAGTTGAAAAATAACTTTTTGTTAAGAAGATGCATATTTCATTTTGAAAATTCAGTAATTTTGTTAAAAACTTAATTTTTTTTTTGCAAATTCAACTGTTTAAATCAATTTATATTTTTTGATGAATAATTCAGTTTACTTAAGTAAAATTCGTCAGTCTTCATCTATAAATTTATTTTTATAGTAGAAAGGTCATTTTTGATGATTGAAATTTTTTTGGTAAAAAATAAACTTTTCAGTTGAGAGTTCAACTGTCTTAAGAAAAATAGTCTCCTTGAATTTAGCCTAAAAATTCATCTATTTGGTTTGAAAATAATTTTTTCGTTGTTAAAATTGGTCTTTTTAGGTTAAAATTGATCTCCTTTGGTTCATCATTCAACCAATTGATTAATAATCCAAAATATTTCAACTCGAAATCTTGAGCATATGAACAATTTAATATTAAATTTAAAGCGGCATTAACATTAATTTTATTTAAAAATTTTATTTCCCTATTTTCGTGACAAGTCTGTCCTTCTAGAGCTAAATTTTTTCAAGAGGGACTTCGGGGGTCAAAAAATATTTCAAAATTAACCAAATTCACTAATTAACTACTAGTATAATTAAATCATTTCTATACATATTTTTTTCTTTTTGTTAGCCATTCTAAGAAAAATTTTCGAGAACTTTCTCGTTCTATTTTTTGTTAAATCTGTCGATAGGTCGCGAAAGAAGGGATGGAAGCTCGTTTAATTTCCCATTTCTCCTGTAGATCGGTAAGGAACTCTTAGAAGACGATTAAACTGTCATGCGAGTGCTTACTGGAAAATTTATTTTGCAAACGAAGTAAGAAGTTTAACTCTCTTTTAGAGAAAGTTCCGTCAACCTCAAAGGGATCCAGCGCTCAACTCAGTGAATAGTATTTCGATTTTATTCTGAATTATAATAATAAATCAAAATTATTATAAATTAAAATCAAACTTTATGTCACATTATTTTTATTATCGTGTAGAACTGTGTAAAGCTCAATTTCATCTCTTGAAATCGAAAAATAAAGCTTAAAAACGAATATTAGGGTCTTACCGATTAAGTTATAGCAAAAGAATATTTTTGTAGTTTGTTGTTGTATGTTATGCTGTATCTTATGGAAATCTTTATCTACTACCACAATGAAAAATAATAACTTTTCATTGCCTGTGAATGTCAAAAACTATACGAAAAATGTTCTTTGAATTTTTTAATGAGTCTTATGGATGCCCTAAATTATGATCTCCATAATTCTTTTTGCGGCGAGAGGAAAAATTCATTTGAAAATAAAGATAATTTTATGTCTTATTTTATGTTTTCAACCTTAAAATTTTGGAGAAAGCACTTAAAATCATCCGAACGAGTTCTGAAGAAAATATGTTTTCTGGCCCAGCCTAGTATGCACCTCTTTTTAAGAAATATGGCATTGTCTCATAAAATTTCCATACGGTCATAAAATTTTTTTTCATTTTCTTGTCTAAAAATATGGTTCGGAGGAATTGAGTGCAAAGATAAAATGAAGTTTGGAACGAATTCTGCAAAATTAAACCTGACCTGATGATTAATTCTTCTACATTTCGGGCGATGAGTATACTATGTAGATGTGTAAATTAGTTAAAACAGTGTGCAATTACTTCTGCTTACGCAAGGTAAACCGCTAAAAAAGAAAAAATTTGTATCTGTCACTTGATTTTCTTTCAACCACTTAGTTTTACAGTTTATTAGTATTCGTTAGATTGCCATCTTAAAAAGTTCCGTTTCTACCTAAAGTTGTTGCGAGTGAATGGAAATTCTTTTGTTTGAATTGGAATAACAAATCCTCATTTGGTTAGCTTCATTTAACAATCATATTTAAATGACTTTAGGATAACTTAAAATCAGATTGACTCTTGGAAAAGATCTTTGAAAAAGAAAACTAATGACAGCTACAGTAACTGCTGACCTGAGGATTAATTATTCTGTTCCCTGCGCCTCATAGAAAATTTTTCGTGTGCGAATCAATCGATAATTCTTCAGGCTTGTGGAAGTTATAAAAGGGGCACTCTAACACTTAGGAGGATGATCATGAATGGAATTGAACAGGAAAAGGAACATGCTAATACTTCATAAGTTGATGCACTATTCCGGCGGAAGTTGGAAGAGGGGCACTCTTGTAACTTAGTTGGCGGGGGGGGGGGGCTGATCCAGGCTAGTCAAATTTAGAAAAAGGACACTTTGATACTTTGTTTGAATATGTTACAGACTGATGGACGTTAGAGATCAGGAACTTTGACGATTCGGAGAATGATGATCAATGCTAGTATGAGTTGAAAAGGAAGCATACTGACACTTTGGCGGATGACGATTTAGGCATATGAGAGTTGGAAAAGTGGCACTCTGTGACTTTAAGGCATGATTCCCGAGCCTGGGGGGGAGTTTAAAAAAGTGAACTCTGACACTTCCAGAATCACAACGTCCATCATATTAAACCAATATAAAACTCATTTTCATCTAACTTTAGGATCATTTAAAATAAATTTGATTGTTTCAAAATATCTTTGAAAAATATAATTGACTGAAACTAATATAAATTATAATATAAAATATAAAGCTAATATAAATTATAGAAGATTTTTTGTAGGCCGCGCAATTGATACGCAATCGCTGATGTCTATGGAAATTGTAAGATGCGTTAGCAAGTAAGAAAAGGGGCACTCGAGCGATTTGCGGGGTAAGACCCGAGACTGGTGAAAGTGGAAAAGGGGGCACCCTCACACTTAAGTAGGTTGGAAAAGAGACAGCCTGTAATTTCTAGCAATGATGCTATATTCTAGTGGGAGTTGGAAAAGGAGATTATTTTAGGATAATTACAAATAAAGTTCATTGTTGAGAAAGATCCTTAAGAATTCAAGCATTTGCAGCTACATTTACTATATATAATAGAAATTATTGCATAGGTCGCGCAATCGATGATGTTACAGGCTGTTTGGGGCTGAAAGAATGTCCCTTTTCCAATTTAGAAACGCCCCTGCAATTTTCATAGTTTCTATAACCACTAAAGAACCGTTAGCGAGTTGTAAAAGGGGCACTCTGATGCTATGCGGAAAAGAAACCAGGCTGGTGAAAGTTGAAAAATCAATCTATGACACTTTTAGTAATATAACTCTCATAATATAAGACCGATACAGAAATCATTTTTACTTAACTTTAGGATAATTTAAAATGAAGTTCATTGTTTAAAAAAAAAACTTAAAAGACAGAACCAATCCCAGATACAATTACTATATATTTTAGAAATGTTTGCGTGAGCCACGCAATCGATAATCCTCCAGACTATTAAGAGTTGAGAAGCGTGCCCCTTTTCCAACTTGCAAACACACCTCCAATTAACATATGTCTCTGACGATTGTAGGAGCGATCGCAAGTTAGAAAAGGGACACCAAAAAATTTGGGGGATGAGGAACCATACTGGTGAAAGGCGAGAACGGGGCAGTCTCATACTTTGGGGGTTGATGTTCAAGGCTAGCGGGAGTTGGGAATGCAGTACTCTGATAATTCAGGAGAATATTTTCTAAGCTGGAGGGAGCTGGAACAAAGGAACAGACTTAGGGCAATGATGAATGATGATGGTAGTTTAAAAAAAGCAAGTCTGACACTTCAAAGATGGTGATCTGGACTTACAAGATTCGGAAAAGAGGGACTTATAGACTTCGGGAGTAACACTTCGAGCTAGTGGGATTAGAATTCTCATCATGTTACTATGCGTTATACGATTTGATTCGCACGCCACGCAATCGATGATGCTACAGGCTGTTTCAAATTGGAAATAGGGCACTCTGATACTTCACGTATGACGTTTCAGAACAGTGTGAGTTGGGAAAGGGGCACTGTGACACTTTAAGTACTAAGTTCCAGTTCTTTGGGATGTGGGAAAGGGGCACTCTGGCACTTTGGGGATGATCACCCAGGCAGTTGGGATTGCGAAAGTGGCATGCTATTACTTCAGGTATGATGTTTCAGGGCAGTAGACGTTGGGAAAGGGGCACTCTGACACTTAAGGTACTACGTTCCAGTTCGGTGGGAAGCAGAAAAGGGACACTTCGGGGATGATGATCCAGGCACTTTGGATTTGAGAAAGGGACATTTTAATACTTGAATCTAAATGATTCTAAGAAAGGGATACCTGACACTTTGGGAATGATGATCCAGGCAGTTGGGAGTTTCGAAAGTGGCATTCTGTTACTTCAGGTATGATGTTTCAGGGCGGTGGACGTTAGGAAAGGGGCACTCTGATACTTAAGGTACTACGTTCCAGTTCGGTGGGAAGCAGAAAAGGCACACTTAGGGGATGATGATCCAGGCACTTTGGCTTTGAGAAAGGGGCATTTTAATACTTTTAGCAATATTATCCTAAGAAAGGGACACACTGGCACTTCGGGCATGATGTTACAGATATCTGGGAGCTTGGCAAAGAGCGCTCTTATACTTCCAGCTAACTGTAAGTGATTGTGAATAAACAAAAGGCCTTTAGTTTGAATCTGAATATTAAATTCTCATAATGTTAGATCGATATATCAATCCTATCTATCTGACGTTAGGATAATTTAAAATTAGATTTACTGTTGAGAAAGTTCCTTAAAAGAGGAAACTAATAATAGCTACAGTTACTGCCGACCTAAGGATTAATTATTCTGTCTGCTATGCGTTATAGGAAATTTTGCGCATGCCGCAAAACCGGCGTTGTCGGGGATGAGTACACGATGTATGTAACTGAAACTCAGGTTCAACGGTGTGTACCCGGTTCTGCTTGCGCGAGGTAATAAAGAGCTTCATAATTTCAAGGGAGCTGTCAAGATAGGACTTATAAATTGTTTCAGTTGGTACGGTGGTCAGCATTATCGCGTCATCGGGATTACGAATGCGATCCAGTTTTCTGAGTCGTATATGACCGCATGGTGTGGTGCCTTTATTGTCTTCAGCCTGAGGGCAGATCATCTCCGGAGCGTGAGTCGTATTTCAATGAAAGTACAATGCTCATATTCGATCTCTTGATTCTAGAACCTATCTCGTCTTGATATCAACCACGATAATTCTCGTCACGATTAATCTCCTTGCGTGAGATGATTACTAATTTGGATCTCTATATATTTTGTTCATTAAATGCAGCCAATTCTCAGTTAAGGAATTTGTATTTAGGTCACCTTTGTTATTCTTGTTAGGAATTATTAGAGTGTATCTAGATATAACAAGAAAATAAAAATATTTTCTTACATTATTCTATATACGTATTACTAAATTAATATCTAATTAATACTTTACAAATGTAGAACAAGATTACTAAGATTCTAATTAAATTTTGTTAGGTTTAATCTCTTAAAAATAAAAATTTGAGAGGCACGGTTTTTTTTAGAGAAAATTGTTACTTCTCACAGATTTATGTGAAAAGCGGTTTGGAAAATTTAAAATTAACTAAAAAATATTAAGTTTTTAATGATTTTTCACTCTTATGAATTTCATGGAATGCTTTTAGGCTCCTTCGAACCCTTACGAGTGTTTGTAACATCTTTAAAAGCTTCTGAATTTTTTTACTTTGCAGATATATCTCAATTTCTCTGAAATTTCACAGAAAACAGAAGAAATTAAGCAATTTCAAAAATTCTAAGAATTCATGGAATGCAAAGAATTCAGAAGATTTATAGTAATGCAGGGGATTGAGAAAATTCAAATTATTTGGCGGAATTAGATAATTAAATCAATACAGAAGAATGGAAAAAATTAAAAGATTCAGAGAATTTAGTGAATTACAGAAAATCAGAGGATACAGCAAATTTCAAAAGCTAAAAATCGTCAAGGCATTTACAGATCTTTGGGCATTTAAAAAATTAGGAAAATTCTGGATATTCAAGAATTGCAAAGAATTTAAAGATATAAAAAATTATAGTAAATTTAAGGATTCCATAGAATCAAATGAATCTAGAAGCTTTCTGGGAACTCAGATAATGTCCGGGGTCAGACTGCTACAAAATTCAAGGAATTTCAAAAAATGAAAACATTAAAGAAACTCAGAAATTTTCAGAAATTAGGTTATTCAGGTAATTTATATTATTTAAGAATTTCATGGGATTGAGAGGAATTAAACATATTAGAGAATTTGAAAATTGCATTAATTTAAAGATTTATAGCAATTAAGATAATACGCGGTATGAGGAATACTAAAGGTGTCTGACAATTCTGAATATCCAAGAAATTCAGGATAGTCAAAGATTTCGGAATATTAAATTTTTTTAGGAATTTCGAAACGTTTAGAAAATTCAGAATACCCTAGGAATTTATTAAATTCAGAGAAATCAAGAATTTCGGAGATTTTAAGAAATTCTACAATTTTATGAAATTTGGAGGGTTCAAAAATTTCGAGAAATTCAGAAAATTACAGGTATTTCAGAGCGCTTAGACAATATGAAGAATTTCAAGAATTTCTATATTTAAAAATTTATTTATTCCACTAGAACTGAAATAATTTTGTTCACATAATTTATTCTATTTTATTATAAAACTTATTTCTTAGTCTTTCTAAACGTTACTGATAAAAGAAAGAATTTTATTTGTAATGGATTTTTAATAATCATTATTAATATTTCATATTTAGTATTTGTTACAGCGCCATAATTTCTCCATTTTTTTGTTTTTCCAAGAAGATAAAAAGCGAAAAATTATATTAAAAAAGTAAAAACCTGAATTTTGCCCAAAATTTAAATATTGATAAAACTTAAAAAAATGTTCAACAAAATGCAGAGTTTTGAAGATTCCGATGAGAAAGCTTTTCAAAGTCTTTGAAAGGTTTCAGAAGAGTTAAAATTTTTTTTTAAACATCCTGTAAAAACTTAAGATAATTTTTTATATTCTACAAGACAAAATTGAAGAATATTCCAAAAGTTTGTTAATGTATTTTAAAATTTCGGAAAAAAGTGCAAAGTTTAAAGTTAATTTTTTTGAATTTTTTAAGATTATAAAATTGATGAAAAATATGAATAAGTTTAAAAATTTAGAATCTTTTTAACACTTTTTACATGTTTCTACAGAATAACATTTTTTTAAATAATAAAATGTTTTTAAAGATTTCTAGAAAAGATTATAATTATTTTCTATTTTTTAAAGCTAATCTGCGAACTAGCCATTCAATATTTATTAACATGAAATTCGATTAGCTACTAAATTAATGAAAATTTTTACTTCAATTTTAAATAAAACAAGTAAGATTTTTCAGAAAAAAGAACCTTAATTTTAAAAAAAAATTTAATTTATTTTTCATTTTTCTACACCAAAAGTTTCTTAAATAATATACTTGTTTTCTGAGTTGTTCTAATTTAACGGAATTTCACTTAAATTTGTATAATTTTTTAGGTTTTCATTAAAAGATAGAAAAATATTTTTAAAAAATACCTTGAAACTCAAGAGGTTTGGATCAAATACTTTATAATCCGATATTTAAAAACTAACATTTTTATGTTTAAGCTTTCAAAAGTAAATAGTTTTAGAGCGGACTTCTAAATGAAACTGTCAAATTAAGTATTTATTACTTCAAAATTCAAAGTATGACAAGTATCTATATTAAATATATCTAACTGACATCATTAACATGTTGAAAAAAATACCTTTTTCAAATCAGAAAAAAATTACGAACCAAAATTTAGCCCTTTTATCAAATGAAAAATGTAGAAAATCACAAACTTTCTTTCTTCCCACTTGCTGAAAATGTTAAAAATAAAACATTTACCTGTTTCAATCCAGAGATAAAACAACAACAAAAATTTCTTTTATAATTCAAAAACTAATTAAATACCAAAAATGTATCTCTCTCAAGTGCGTAAAAATGTTAATAATAAAAAATGTCTCTTTTCTGTTTAAAAAAAATTAAGAATAAAAAAGTTCTCCTTGTCTGGTTAATATTGTCTAAAATAAAGAGTCCGACCCTCGCCAACGTAATTGAAATATAAATAAAAATATCTAGAATATAAAATACACCGCTTTCAAACAATTTAAGTAATAATATCAAAGTATTTAAAATTAAGAAATGCCATCTCTAGTATAGAAATAACAAAAAGATCGTAGTTGAGAAATAAGTCCCTAAATTCCAAGAGGCACTTAAGTTTTAATGTTTCAATAGTAAACATTTCATACATTTTTGAGTCCAACACGTTATAATTTATTTTTATTGTTTAAACAAATTTAAATTATTAACGACAATTATTTATTTCAAAAAAATATGAAAAAGAATCGTATGTTCTTATTGAAATGCACTATTTTTTCATTGTTAGTGGTAGTAAATTTTTCTAAAAACAACATGTAATTATTTAAACAATTAATTATTGTTTATTCTCCAAATATCTGACACTTGAGCCATGGATGTGCACTTTTTGTAATTATTATCATGTGCTACTTCTTGTTGAATAGTTATATAATTTTGTTACACTTCTTCAAATGTTTAACAAATTCCCATTTGTGCAAACAATTTTCATTTACACAAGCAGTTATGTTTCGATAACTGAAAGCATCAAATAAAATAGAAGACATGCAATTAATTATGATTATAAAAGTATTTTTTTTAGAAATAATTATTTAAACAAATAATTTTGGTTTAAACAGTTAATACAAGTGTATCCATTTTAATTTATTTCATTTTTTTAGTTATTGAAAAAAATCTCCTGGAGCAAATAAAAATTGCTTAAACAAATAGCAATTTATTAAAAATTAAAAGAAATGTATAAAAAATATGTAATTATTCAACAAAACGTAGCATAGGATACTAATTTAAAAAGACAGCTGATGTCTCTCGCGGAATGGCTAGCAATTTTGAAAATATAAAATAATTAATTATTGAAGCAATCACATAATGTTTTTAGGAAAATGTACTACTTCAAAAAGTGAGAAAGAATTACAATTCAAGCAGAATTAACAATTTTTAAAAAAAATTTTGGAAATAAATATTTGTTTAAATAATCTACGTTCGTTTAAGCAAATGAAAATTGTTTAAAACGTACTGCTGAATATTAAAATTGTTTATTATTAATTATTTCTATGAAAAAGTCCACGAAAATTGTTATTAGTAACAATAATACGTGAAAATGTAGTTTTTTTATTTTTGGTTATATTTAGGGAGCTGCAAGGAGGGGGAAGGGGGGTATTGAATGAAAGTAATTAGTATGGTTTTATTTCACAGAGACTAAAAAATTTAAAAACTTGGCACGTTTCTATTAAACGCTGGAACATGAACTCAATTTTTCGAAAAGTCAAAATTTCCCCATGTTAATTAAATGGAATTTTAAAATGCCCGGTCGCACGCGTTAATATTTGAATTTCGAAAAACAAAAATAACAGATTTTCTTTGTTTGAAAATGGAAACCTTTTGAGAGTTTTTTCCTGTAGTTTGAAAAGCGTTTTTTGGACCACCCTAGTGTAAATCTGTCAGATATAATTAAACCTTTATTTTTTTATGTTGCTTCAAAAGTATAAAAAATGCTAATTCGTATGAAGAATTCTTAGTACGGATTATCAGGTAATTTACCTTCTAACATTAGGAAACAATAATTCAGAAACTGAGTGATTCCTATTGTTTCATAAAAGGGCGAAAATTTGAATACACATTGTCTGATGTTAGAATAAAAGCAACATGATGAGAAGCTGCTCAATAAAACATAAGAGAACGATAAAATAAAACGAGTCGAGGGTGACGAAGATTCGACTGGGCTGACATTAAGATCATGCGAATGATGCGAAATGGTTTTTCACAGCCAAACAGCTATTCTTTTCTCGTCGAATAAAAGCACCATCAACGTTGAATAGTAAAATTCTAAAAAATGTATTGCTTTACCCCAGATCCGCTTGATATATAGGATTCGAAAGATGCCAGAGAGTAGGTATTACATATTTAAGCGCTCGATCATCCAGTTTCTTCCTCAGCGAGTTCCTCTGATACCGAACCCTTTTATTGGTTTTACCACATCCGCAAACTGGAACGTGAAACTTGAAATAGAAGAAAGTCGCTTTCTGTTCAACATTTCATGTTAGATAAGAAAATTCTTCTTAAATCTTCTTGTATTCTTGTATTCGCATTGACTAATTGCTATCTTCTGCCTTCAATTTTTGCTGGCTTCCTCTCCCCAGTTCTTAATTATGCTCCCATGACCTATTTCACCATATCCTACTTTCCCTTCTCCAACCTCCTCTTCTACTTATCACTTCCTACAGTTCCTCCTCCCTTATCAGTTACTTTACCTACTCTCTCTCCCTTCGCATTCCTTTACTCCCCCCCCTTGTCACAGTTCATCTACTTCCCCAGCCTTTCTCTACTTTCTCGCACTTTTCTAGCTTGATCTCCCTTCCACACACATCCCCACACCTCTTCCTGTCACTACTTTTCCCCACTTCCTCTCCCTTCCCTTTACTCTGAACCTTCTCCTACTTTCCCACAATTCCCTTACTTTCCATCCACTCTCCTGATAACTTTTCTCTCTCTTCCCTTTTCCGCACATTTATTTATTAAAACTATTGCTAAGTGAGTACTTGCATATCCATATGCTTCTTAGCAGCTTCTGCTTTCTTTTTCTTCCACATCTCCTTTACCTAAACCATTAAATTGTCCACATTGACCCTTTTATTATTTCTTATCAATTCCTCGGACCTTCGTCAATTCTTTTATTCACTTCTCGCCCAATCCACCCTCTCCTAATTTCCACTATTTCTTTCCAGATTTCTTTATCTTAACTCCCTTTCCTTACTCTCGCTTTCTCTCTCTCTCTCTCTCTCTCTGTCAAAGTACTTTCGAATTCCCTTCTCTTTTATCTTCTCTATTATAAATTGTATAATTTTATTCTTTAATCATCCCCCATATTTTGATTAATAAACTTCCTCTGCCTCTTTTGTCTAATTATAAATATCTTGACTTTTATCTTATGTATCTCTGTCCTTAAAAATTTCTTTCTTCTTACTTCTACGTCATGCAAACACTTTCTTCCTGAAGCCCCTTTCACTTTCTCGCACAAAGCTTTCTATTTAAACTTTCATAACCTCTTTCTCACCCATGTACTTAATTTAACTTTTCATGCTTCTTCTCTTAACATATATCAGGGTGTCCTCTAGGCTAACCCTTGCCGCCACAACCTTTTTGTAACCCTTAAATCGCCTGTCTTTCCTATCATAATTATATCTCTTCTCCATAGTCTTATATTGACCATATTATCCTTCTCTAATATTTTTTACCCATCTTTTTTTAGCATGTGTTGTATTGTCTGTTATCCATGTCCATTCATTCAGTTCTTTCCCCTTATATTTAGAGACTTCACTAAAGACCTAATCTATACCAAGTGACTTGCTACCTTACATTATTCCTAATTACTAGGTTATTCTTTTCGCTTGCTATGTCTTTTCCTCATCTCTTTCCTCTTCTTTTTTTTCTCTGTGTTGACTACCTTACTCTTTACTTTACCTTAACTCCTCTACCTTAGTCTTCTACGCCTCTTCTTCAAACCTTTTGCCACCTCCATTTGATCACAGGCCTCAGTATACTCCTTATTTTTTTCTTGTGTATTTTGCAGTGCTTTTTCCTTTCATCGGTCTTGTTGAATCCGCCTTTTTTATATTCTTGACTTTTTCTACAAATTTTCATTTTACCTCTATTGAGCACTATTATGAGAAAGTGATTTGAATGTATATAAAATATGCTACCTCTAAAGAGGAAGAAGAAAAAAGGTAGACCATTGGGAGATATGGTGATGAGTTTAAGGGGAAGTATCTAACAGGAAAAGATGCGAAAGTGAAAAAAGAAGAAAAAGAAGGATCAATATTAGAAGAGGTTAAAATACCAGAATAGAGGAGGAACGTAGTGGTCAAGAGAAGAAGACAAATCAAATAACAGGTACTAAATGAAGATGAAAAGAATTGGTTAACAAGCATGGTACAAACAGGGTGGCATTACAAAAAATAATCCTTTTTTAAAGTGGAGAAAACTGCCTAAACAATTATTTTCGTTTCCATCTAAAAATGTTCGCCAGAAGACAAAAATAATCAGTGAAAAAACCCCAGTAAAAAATTCCTTTGGCATTAGGCAAAAGTCATCCTGAACGTTATTGCCCTAACTATCGTCGAAATAATGACTCTGCTTTTCCAAGGAGGAGGCCTTATGTGACTTGAGGCTTACGTGATGATTTTTCTGACACTGAAGACTTCATCAAAGAACTTCTTGAAGGATTCGCAAGCACATAGCGATGCGTCAGGCCGGAAATGGGGTTGCGCCCTAACGCGAGATTCATGAAGGCGTTGACGAATGTGGGGTCGGACTGGGGCTATTTACCTAATCAGTGTCTGTAAGACTGAATACAGTAATCCATCCTCCTTTACGAGTTCAAGTCGTAAAATCTGGACGAGAAGTACTAAATCGCTAAGGATTGAAATAGGTCGGCCATAGCTGGGAAGAGAAACGTGAAAGAGGAAGAGGAAGGAGGAACGAAGACAACCGCATTTTGCGGAGGTCGATGGATTCTCTTCGTCGACAAGCAGGCAGATAGAGAGCGGGTCGTGTAATTGAATGGCCTTTAATTAAAAGTTCAGTTCCTTCGATTTTCCGAGGACTGGCTGACGACTGGATGGCCAGGACACTGCATCACGACCTTATCCGACAAAGACTCAAAATACATTCTTATTTGTAGCAGCAAATTAAGCTGGTGTGAGATTCTGCTTAGAGATCGTCCATTAGCTACAGTACCAATTTTGGGACCCCCCCCCCAACACCTATTTCATCCCGAACATTTTGTTGTTGCCTTACGACTGATCTCTCGTTTATTGCATCTGCAAACAAATTGTTTACATTTTCTACCAGATGGAACGAATTTTGAACAAAATTGTTGAAATTTTAATTAAAGGGTCAAATTTGTAACAGAAGATGACGACTTTTTATAAAGAGAGTTGAATTTTTTTAAATAGTTTACTTCATTTCAAGAAAAATTAATTTTCAAATCACTCATTGCGCTTCTCTCAAACAAAAGAAATTAAATCCAAAAGAACAAAACCTTAACAAAAGCTTAAAAAATAAAGATTAATTTCTTATCAAAAGACGAATTTTTAACAAAATACATGAAACTTCAACCAAATAGTATCATTTTCTAATCAAACAGGTAAATTTTTAAGCTAAAACAGAATTATTTAATTCCAGTTCAAAGAATTACTTTTAACAAAAAAAATTTGCAACTAATTCAATTCAACAGAAAAAGTATTCTCAACAAACCTGTTAAATTTTCGACCATATAAAGATAAAGTCAAGAAAATAATAGAATTTTTGTCAAAAATATTTAAAATTATCACATAAGACTTAATTTTGTATTTAAAAAGCAGAATTTTGAACTTGGAAAGACCAATAATAGATCGTTTGTCTTAAAATGATGTTTGAACATTAAACTATTTGGTTAGTGTTTTTACTATCTTTCTCAAATTTTTTTTTTATGAAACTTAATTTTTTTAACGGAAATGATTTTATTTCATTCTTGGTAAAAAATTAATCCTTTATTGTTGAAAATGCACCTGCTAGGTTGAAAATAATTTTTTTTAAACTTAGGCTTCCAATATTTAGTCGAAAACTCATCTTTCTTGGTTGAAGTAGTACAAATATTGTAGAAAATTTAATCTTCTGATTTAAAATGAACTTTCTAGTTCAAAATTCATATTTCAGTTAAAAATTTAAAAAATGTTCTGTTAAAACTAGTTTTTTTTTCTAATGAATTTTTGGCTGAAGCTGTAGCCTTTTCTTTTTATATTATTTTTTCCTTTATGTTTCAGTCAATAATTCAGATCGTCATCAGAAAATGAGTAAAAATTTTTAATGCATTGATGAAAATTAATTTCGATATTTACCAATTTGTCTCTTTGTTTGATGATTAAGCTATTTGGTTAGTTTGTTTCATTTTTGTTTGAAAATTAATTTCTTCAACTGAAAATATTACTTCTTTGGTTTTTTTTTATATGTATCTTTTTTAGTGACAATATTATCTATTTGTTTCAAAATTCACGTATGAAATCTTTTCATAAAATTTCTTTCTTTTTCTTAGTAATTTATCATTTCAGATAAGAATTTATCTCCTTATGAAAAAGTTAAACCATTTTTCTAAAAATTCTTCTTTTTGTATCAAAAATTAATTTTCCGATTTAAACGGCGAATTGTCAACAAAATAGATGAATTTTCTGCAAGAAGTAACATTTTTTATTTACAACAGATCAATTTGTAATAAAAAATAAAATATCAAAATTTTCAGATGATAAATTATAATTTTCAACAAAAAAAAAACATTTAAACAACGAATTTAAAAAAATAACCTAAGTCTCTACCAACACAAATATGATTACAATAAAAAATGGCATTTTTTAAAAAAAGGAAGCATTTTCAACCAACAAGGTTATTTTTCTACAAACATGCTTAATTACAAATAAAATACATGGATTTCCAACCAAAAATGAAATACTTAATTTCCTAGGAAGATCCATTTTCTATAAATAGAATAGTTAGAATTTTCGGTTAAAGAGATTAATCTATAAAAACAAACCAAAATGAATTTGCAATAATACAGTTTAATTTCTAAACATGCAGTTTAATTTTTGATGAAAATACGTAGCTTTTTAACAAAATAGTTGAACTTTAACAAATGAGATGCATTTTAAAATGAAAGAAATGAATTCCGAATTAAAAATCATCATAGAAAACCTTTCAACCGAAAATAGTCAGATTTTCTTGTTGGGTTTTATTAATTTCTAAATACGAGGAAAAAAGTTAAAAGGTGTAAATTCTGAAATATAAAAATCAGTTTCAAACTGATTTAAGAATAGTTATCGATCTTTATCGTGGGGGCCATCTTTGAAAAAATTCGAAAACTTTTCAGAAATTTATCATCTGGAAACTTGAATACGTTTTTACTATTTTTTCCTAGCGGAGCGAAGGAGAAGACCATTTTTTCAGAAAAAGTTCAATTGGAAAAATGGTAAATTTATAGCTCCATCTAGTTTGAAAAGATTTTAAGAATTTCTTTCATTCTCCTATGATAATAAAGATTCCTTGAAAAATTTGAATACGTAACGCGTGTCAAGATAATGTGTGTGTTTTTAGAAAATGATTCTGTTTCCGATCTTCGTGACCTTCCTTTGAGAACATGACAATTTTGTCAAAAAGCATCTTTATGGACGGCTCCTAATGGCCAACTCCTTATGTACGACCTTTTATGGACGGCCCCTTGTGGACGATCCCTTATTGATAACCCCAAATAGACAGCTCGTTATGGCCGGCCCCTTTATGAACGACCTTTTAGGGAAGGCTTTTTTTCGACTTCCTTTATTTAACCTCTAATGGACAGCCCATCTTGAGTGACCCCCTATTAACGGCCCCAATAGATGGCTCCTTATGGACAGCCTCTAATGGACGGCCCCTGATGAACGATCCATCATTGACAGTCCCTTATGGACGGCCCCTAATAGACCACTCGTCTTGGTCGGCTTCTTATGAACAGCCCCTAATGGACGACCCCTTATGGACGGTCAAATATTGATGACGTCTTATGGTCGCATTATGGGCGGCCCCTTATTGATGGCCGATTATGGACGGTCCCTCATGGACGGTTTCTTATCCGATAAAGGCTCAAAAGTCAGTCCTATCTATGGGAATAAAATAAACTTGTGTACGTCCCGGCTTATCCATGTATCTATTTATACTGTGGATAACGCGCAACTCTTGTAGGAAATGAAAGGCAGAAGGAAGGATGCAGGTTGAAGGCGGAAACTGAAAAGTGGAAAGTAGAAAGTGGAAAGTGGGAGGAAATGCGAATGTCGTGCTGCCTATGGCAGATACTGGTTTGTGGATTGACGTCGCCTGGCACAGTTTCTACTCTCCTGAGGAGATTGCCCTGGCGTATAGTCAGCCAGATCCGCTAGGGTATAAAGCGAAGGGAAAATAAAGCCAGTCACGTATCGCACAGATCTTTTGAGAGGTAGATTTGCTTCCACAAATGGATTTTGTTTAAGGATTTAGATCATTTTTTAAGTATGCTATGGAAAATTAACCTCATTTTGCAAGCCAAATTTTTAGTTTTCTAACCTAATATTTTAAGAGTATTAAAAACGAACATTGATGTTTATTTAAAATATCATTCTTCAGTTTGTAAATTATTAATGTTCATATTTATTTATCGTAGGTTTAGCGTTTTTTTATATTTCCCTTTTTTCTTGTTTTTATACATAAATACAAACTATATCAATAGGGCCCAATAAAAATATCTAACTATTTTTTGTTAAAAGTTAATTCTTTTCAGTTGAATAGTCCGTTATTATTTGGTCAAATTTTTGGTTCGAAATTATTTTTTTTATTAAAGAAAAAATGTTATTGTTTGGTTGCAAATTTGAATCATTTAGTTGAAAATGAAAATATTTTATCAAAAACTTATAACTCTTTGTTGAAATTTCGTATTTTTTGCTGAAAAGTTAAAAAAAAAAATTTTGAATAGCAAATTTTTCGTTGGTTGTGAATTCAACTATTTTGTTCAACCTTTACTCTTTATGGCTTAAAAATGCATCCTTAAGGTAGATACTTTTTGTTTAAAAATGCAATCGTCTGCTTCAAATTATTATGTTTTGGAACAAGAATTCATTTTTTTAGTTGAGGACTTAACTATTTGGTAAAAAATTTATATATATTGGTTAGAAAATTATTCTTTTTTTCTCAAAATGTATCTGTTTTGTTAAGGAGTTCACTATTTTGTTAGAAATTTGTATTTCTTTGTTAAACTCAAGTCGCTGACAACTGTTTTTTTTAATTCTTTTTTTTAATTAAGAATTAATCATTTTATTTTTGCTATTATTTGAAAAATTTAACAAATTAGTAAAAAATTTTTAAAAACCTGTACAAAATTAAACTGTTCTGTAGAAAATTATTTGTTTGTGGAAAATTATTTTTCCCCGATAGAAATCAATCTACCCCTTTGTTAATTATAATTTATTGTTTAAAATATTCGAACAAAATTGTTTAAAAAATAAAAATAATAATGATAATAACTTAGTCGGAAATGTAGGTAATTTGTAGATAATTCGTATTTTTGTTTCGAAAAATGATCTTTTTTTTCTTTATATTTTTGTCCTGGTTTGGTCGCAGATTAAACTATTTTTATGGAAACTCGTCCTTTTTTCATTTCAACAGTTTTCGATTGAAAATTTCAATATTTTTTTGGTTCGCAGAGTAACTATTATATTTAGTGTTAAAGAAATATTTTTTTTTTATTAAAAATTCAACCCCTTAGTTGAATGCTAAACTACTTTTTTAATTGATAAGAAAAAGCAAGTGACATCATTTAGGCTCAGCCTCTTTAAGGTGCTTCAAAAGAATTGGTTTTTAGAATAATACAAAATACGACTACAAAAATAAATTTTTGATGTAATATTTCTATCAAATAATTTGATGGCTTTTACAAGTGCATAACTAGAGCCCTTTTTCAAAAAATAGCCTTCTTTGTCAATTTTATTTTATTTATTTTTTTACATTGAAATTCACTCTGCAACGATGAGCGCCTGTTTTCGGTTCGCCCTGGGTACACTCCCAGGAACGCGTTGTCCTTTTCCAGGCGCCAAAAATTTAGAATATTTTTAATTCAACAAAAAATACGCTTTTTTCAAATAAAGGGCATGTCTTTAGATTTTTTTGGTAAAAATACTATTTTGTATTATTATTTTAACCGACGTGTTTAAAGCATCATGAAGTCAAGTAAATTTTTTAATATTCAAAATATTGTGAGATAACCACTGGTGAAAATGAAGATTACAATTTCAGAAATAGGTTGTAATTTTACGCTGGGTGAACATCAGCTCGAAGTTTAATGCCATTTTCAGTAGCATACAGGCACCTTGCCAGAAAACTTTTCAGAGGAACCTTGTCTCTATGTCTATACTAGTTAAGGTTTACTTACCGTTATTAAAACCACCTTAACTTATAGCCTGAAAGAATCTTATATTGTTAAAATTAAATTCAAGTTTTTTGTGCATATTTTTTCAATTAATGGAATCAAATAAATAAACTGTACAATATGTAAAAAATTTAACCGTTGCATTTTTGATAAAAAATAACTAGTTCAAAAGAAAAAGTAATTTCAATTATGCAATATTTTTTACATTAAAAACTTACCTGGAAATTCACATCTATAAAATGTAATTTTCAATCAGGGGTGTTATTCATTATTCAAAATAATTTGATGTAAATAAATTCAGACAGGGAAATGCATTCAAGTGAGAAAAACTAACAAAGAAAAAAAATATCTCAGAGCTCAAATAATCTTATTATGCAAAATATGTATTGAAAACATTAAAATAATCATTTTTAGAAACCCACCTAACTTTAGTTGCATATTGTATCAAGAATGGTTGTTTCGAAAATAATATCAATCTTATTAATTGTTCAAAATTCTTAAGATTTTGAAATAAAAGTTTGAAGCTTTTTACGAATCCTCAGAGGCTTTTAGAAAATAAAAGAATCTTCGTGAAATTGCTGGGAAAATTTAAAATAATTTTTTGCTTTGAAAAATTAATTTGAAGAGAATTTAAAAAAAAATTTAATTTTGTCCAATCAATAACAGCATGTGTAATTTTAAATATTTCAAATAAAAAAATTAGAATCTTTTTAAGGATGTAAAAAGGTTTCAATAGAATGAACATTTTTCATAAAAATTTCTAGTAAAGTTAAAAATTAATTTTTTATCAATTTTAAAAGCATATTCAAAAAGATATCACAAATTAAAAAAAAATTTGTAAAATTTGAAAGCAACATCTTTTAACCTTTGAAGATTTTCAAATTCTTTAAAATAATATGATTTTGAAAAAGTATACAATTTTTTATTGATTCATCAATTTATAGAATTTAAAAGAATGAGATCGATTTCTGTTTTTTGAAACCTTGGAACTGTAAAACATATAAAAATAAATCTTAAAGAAAATTAAATGCAAAAGACTTTTGATATAAAATTGAAAAAACTTTACTCATCAATAAAAAAATAAAATAAAGTTTTAAATCTTTTTGAATAAAAACCCGTTATGGTACCAAATTTAAAATTTCATATTGCATACGTTGTACAGTTAAAATAATAATAAAAAGAAAATCCAAGATATTTTCAATGAAATGACTAAAGAATGAATTACAAAATTTACAAAATTTCAAAATTATATTATTTCAGGTAATTTTCAGCTCGAAATATTAATTTAAGAATTAACATTTGCTTTTAAATTTTTATAAATATTCTGTTAAAACTTTGTTTAAAAAAGAATTTTAAAAGGTTCCAGAAATTTAATAATAATTTAAACCTTGGATCTCAAATTTCTCTTACAATTTTTTGAAAATCCTGTGAAAGTAAAAAAAAAATTATTTTGAATCATATTCATTTTTTTTAATGTTGTAAATCTGATTAACTATTCTTTTCAAATGTATTTAAAGAAATTATTGCTAGTTTTCTTAAGAATTTGAATACAATTTTTTTGTTTATTCAACACATCTTAAGATAATTAAAAACTCATAAATTTTGTGATCGAAATTTTCAAAAATTTACATTGTAATTTAAATGGCATGAAATCTTTTCAGGTTTTAAATTATTTGGGATTCTCTTCAAAACTTCTAAGTATATTTTACACTCACACGATTATTTTCCGAATTATTAATTATTCAATTGACCTTAATTTCAAATATTTGTTTATCTTTTAATATAATAAATTAATATTCTTTATTGAAAATTAGACAACTTTATTAAGTGTTCATCTATTTTTGTTGTTATTTTGCTCAAATGTAATTTTGTTGGTGTTAAAAATTTAGCAAATTTTAGCTGATTTTTTATTGAGCTAGTGAATGGATAAAAAGTGCTAAGCTTAATGAGATTCTATGAATTTGTAATTAATCAGATCGCAAATATTAATTTTAAGCAAGAAAATTAATTTGTAACCAAAAAGTTGCATTTCTCGACCCAAACAAGAAATTTTAAACCGAGAAAATTCGTTGTTTTTTTCAATATACGAAGCTTTAATTTAAAAAGAATAATTTCAAAACAATAGTTGAAATTTAAACTAAAGAAGTAAATTTTTAACTGAAACCATTAATGTTCTACTGATTTTTAGTTAAAATTATCAATCTTGAAAAAAATATGATTTTTGAATAAAGTGGTGCAAAGGTTAATGAGATTCTGTTAATTTACAATTAATGTGGTTCATGAATATATTAAACAAAGATGGAATTTTAATGAAGAACAATGAAATTTAATTTTCACAGTTTGTTACTGTTTCGATCAGCTAATCCAATAGTTCGTAAAGTATTTATAGGGTGTCGATGAATATCGATAAAGCACAGCTCTTAACGTAATAACGGCTTGAATAACGTCACTTTTATTAGATTCAAGGGTCTAATGGATACACTGATCTTGATTGGACCCCGGGAAGTCGACGCTAATAAATACATTAACACTTTCGCCAATTTATCGGAAGATATTTTCGCACGAGCGTCTTCAAGACTTCGTTACAATTTCCTGCTAACATAGCTCCCACTAATTTTATTCCAATTTTTCGATTATGGGAAGTATAATCTTCTATTGTGGCAGAAAGATATTATTCTTAATCTCTCTAACTGTTCCCTAATGATTCCCTACAAATTTTTTAATTTATTTTGTTACTGATATTTTAAATGTTAGTCTCTAATTTTAATTTAGGTAGTATAGCTTTGATAAATCTACATTGCCGACCGATGTTAATTATCTGCTGTCGGTAACTTAGCGTATTACGCAATTTTTCACAATCGGTAAGTGGCGTCGTAGCGCAATATCTTTACTACTAATTTAGTAAATTCTTTCGGAAAAGAATTTTTATCGTGTAAAATATTCAACAAACAATGTTTAGAATCAAAAATTAAATTTTTTAAGCTTATTTAACTATTATAGCCAAAGAAGATAAATTTTAGGTCGTAAAAGATAAATTTTTTATCCAGAAGGATAAATTTGCAACTAATTGGTTAAATTTTAGAACAAGAGGGAATTTACTTCAATTAAAAACAGTTGCATTCTAAATTACATAGTTAAATTCTCAATGGAAAAAATTACCTTTTAAACAAACAGTTCCATTTATAATTAAAAAGTTCGCTTGGAAGCAAATGAGATCCATTTTTAAGAACATAGTTTATTTTTTTAACAAGCAGATTAATTTTCGACCAATGCAGATAAATTTTTAGCCACATGCTCATATTTTTAAATTAAAAAAATTAACTTTAAGCAAAAAGAGTGACCAAAATTATGTTTCGGAAAAACGGTGAAACCTTTAAAAATATCGATGAAATGTACGATATTTTAACTAAATTTTTTTTATATTTTTATATAAATAACAGTTGAATTCAACCAAAAGGAGCAATTTCAACAGAATAGTTAATTTTTTAACCAAAGAAATTTTATTTTCAACCAAAGAACTGTATCTTCATTATAAACAGATGAAATTTTTACTAAAGAAAATGAGTTTTTGAACCAGAAAGAACATTTAAAAACAAATTAGTCTTATGTTTAAGCCAAGAAAGATTTCCATCGAATTTTTGATGCAAAAACAAGCATTTCTAACAATACGTTAATTTTTACCCGCTAATATGAATTTTAAACAAGAAAGTTCATTCTTAACCAAAAAGTTGCATGTTCAGACACAAAAAGGAAATTTGTAACTAAGATAATTAGTTTTTTTATCAAAATATACGAAGTTTTAATTAAAAAATATTTATTTTAAACACATACTACCAGCAAATTATACATTTATAACAAACAGTTACCTTTCGACCAAAATAATTAAATTTTTAACCCAAAAAGAAGAATTTTTAACAAACAGTTAAACTTTCAACCACAAAGTATGAATCTTTTAAAAATGTATTTAATATTTAATTAAATATTTAAATTTTTAACTGAAAATATAAGTCAAGAGGTAGTAACTGCAAAAAAAAGAGAAGAAGAAATAAAAGGTAACTTAATTACTAAAAAGAATATTACATCACAAAAGCTGCAAAACTTTACTTTCAAAATTCCCAAAATATATCCCTAACAATTTTTTGACTTTTCTTGACCTTTAATATTTAAGTACCAGAATCTAAATCGTGTAACATTTTTCAAATTATATAATCTTAAATCAGTCAATTAAAACAATTATAAATTAAAATTTATCACCCTTAACAGTTACTTAAAGTGTTTTTTTCCCTTTGGTTTCTTTATTATCTGTGATTTGAAAAAATATTATTTTTGTAATTTAAATCTTATTCTCGAAATTTACCGAAATTGCTCCTTTTAATTCTAAAGTTATTTTCCTTTGGCTGAATTTTTCATTTCAGACTCTCGAATATTCCTGTTATATATAATGTCTTGGAATCTAGCTAGAAGGTATTCACATTTATTGAGCCATTCAAATATTGCATAACTCTGAGAGTGGAGAGCGGCAGGAAAACGCTTTTAACTGGAATGTAAAGAAAAATATTCTAAGGTTGCGTTATATAAAATGTAGAAAAGTTATTTTCTTTCATATTTTAATAGACAGTTAAGAATATCATACTTTAAGTGAACTGAAAGAATTTTGTGTCAACTTTTGTTTTAAGCTCACAAATATTGCACAAAAAACAAAAAAATTGCCGCATCTGAAAGTTGACATGTTATCAGTTTTTATTAGAAATCTCTGGTATTTTTTTAAATTCTTAAAGTAAGCATCTCTGTGAAAGTTCTGAAATATACTTTATCAAACCCAAAAAGACATTTGTCACAAACAAATGGACGAATACAGACCAGAAGGATCTGTCATTAATCTGTCACCCCAACCTACCGATCAATATCCTAGTCATTATTCATCAGCTGCACCCAGCTGAGAATTCCTGTGCAGGAACCTACGAGGTTCCTGCGTGCAAACCTTTACAGGTTCCTGCGTGCAAACCTTTACAGGTACCTGCATATATACCTGCACAGGTACCTGCATACAAACATGTACAGGTACCTGCATGCAAACATGTACAGGTACCTGCATACAAACATGTACAGGTCCCTGCATGAAAACATCTGTCACCTCAACCTACCAATCAATACCCTAGTCATCATTCATGAGCTGCACCAAGCTATGAATTCCTGTGCAGGAACCTAGGAGGATCAGAGGATCATGCACAAGTTCCTGTACAGGTTCCTGCATACAAATCTATACAGGTTCCTGCGTAAAAACCTGTACAAGTACCAACATACAAACATTTACAAACACTTGCATACAAACCTGTACAGATACCTGCATACAAACATCTACAGGTGCCTGCATACAAACATGTACAGGTTCCTGCATGCAAACGTCTGTCACCCCAACCTACCGACCAATATCCTAGTCATCAATCATCAGCTGCACCCAGCTGAGAACTCCTCTGCAGGAATCTGGGAGGATCCTGCACATGTACATGTACAGGTACCTGCATAAAATACCTGTAGACACCTTCATACAAACATGTACAGGTTCCTGCATACAAACATGTACAGGTATCTGCATGCAAACCTCCATAGGTAATCTAGATGTTTCCTGTGCAGGAATTTGGCAAATGAAACTATAAATGATCCTCTCAGGGAACCTACATGCAAGCTGACCTCTCAATGATCCTGTACAGGTTCTTTCACACAGTTAACAAGTTGTAGGTTTATGAGCAGGATCTTTTTAAAGAGCCTTAAATAAAAGTGGACAGGAACTAAATCGTGAGGGTTTGCTAGTGACTTGGCTTTCTCGACATGAGGTTTTGGCATAGTCTTATATAAAGGACCTACATGTATTTTGTACAAGAGCCCGTGCTTAAATTTACTTTACAAAGAAACCTGTACAGGAAGTTGTACAACATCATTCAAAGTTTAATTTCTCGGTGCAGGTATCTCATCAGGATCTTTTACAGTTTTCTGTTTAAAATTCCTACACAGGAACCTTCAAGATTACCTGTATAGTAACCTGTACAGGTTCTCGTTCAAGAAAATATGTAGGAACCTCCATTTTCTGTACAAGATTTTTAAACTGTGACAAGCTCTGTCAAGGTTTCGCGATTAGATACTCGAGGCTCGTTTCGTTTCCACGAACGAGAAAATGAACAATTCCATTAGTATAAATAAATTCTTTATACTTTTTATCCCAAGACTGTAGTCATCTATTTTCATTTTTGCTTAAGAAATATATATTAAATCCTTAAAACTAAAGTTTCTTTATAGAACTAGTTTCTTCCTCGTTATTTGGTAGTTACCCTCTTCTCAGTTTAATAGTTTCATTAAAATTAGATTATAGAATGAGGAACCATTTTTTAATTAAATTAATTATAAGCTGTTATATCGCTTGAAACGTAACAAATTAAAATATTAAAGGAGAGAAAGCCAGAAGCCCATAAATGCTCAGTGGAAGTAACTTTGCGAACTTAGAGAACATTTAACAGGTTTCCTGATGGTAAATTTGTAACAAGTTTGCGAAATTTGCAAAAAATGGCCCTCCAAAGGTAAAGTTAAATAACTATTATTGAATTAGTTTCAAAACCACTTTAATATTTTATCCTCTATACCTCTTGCTCTTTCCACTTTCCTATTTTTAAAGAATTTTTTTTTCCTGCTTTTAATAAAATTTCCCTAATTCCCCTTTTTCAAGTTCTATCGCTTAAATTTTTTCAAATTTTTTATCACTGCAAAGCCTCCTTTATGAGAAAGCAATTTTTTTTTATTGCTTGAAAACTTCAAAACATGATTGAAAATTTAACTACTGCATTTTTACAAAATTAATTTTCTTCAAAATGTAACTATCCCGTATTTTCTTAAAAATTCATTTACTTTGTTGAAAATTCGTGTTTTTGTCTTAGAAAATTAACCTTTTTGGCTGAAAATTCAATCACAGTGGTTAAAAATGCAACTGTTTCGTTGTAAATTAATCTTTTTGGTAGAGAATTATACTTTTTTAATTCATTTTTTAAAATTAATTTATATATATATATATTTATGAAAATTTTCTTGATATGTCAGCTATTGTATGATTTGTTGAGACTTAATAATTTTTCTTAACATCAAAATTCAACAATTTTGTGGAAAATTTATTTTGTTTGTTGAATGTTTTTATTTTCTAGAAAGTGAATATTCTCTTTTAAATATTAACTTACCTGGCTAAAGTCTCATCTACTGCGATAAAAATGTATTTTTTTAAACATTTACGTCTTTGGTTTAAAATTGAACATTTTTATTGAAACAGATTACTTTTTAATGGAAAGTTAATTTTTTTCCAGCTTAAAATTTAAGGATTTGATTGTTTACTGGAAATTAATTAATTAATTATACGGTGAAAATTCAGCCATTTGTTTCAAAATTAATGTATTTTGTTGACCTTTTTTTTAAAAAATTAACCTTGTTCTTTTTAGAATTTATCTTTTGGTTGAGGACTTAAAAATCTAATTAGGAATTCTTTTTTCGGTTAAATTCAACTGGTTGAAAATTTATTTTTTCTTCGCTGAAAATTAACGTTTTCCACTAAAATAATGATATCCATTTTTGAGGAAAAAAAGATACTTTTAAGTTGCAAATTTCTCGTTCTAGATTAAAAATTCATCTACTTCACTTAGAATGAAACTAGTAACATTGAAAAAACGTTTTTTCGTTATATTAAAATCAATAAAAATTCATCTTTTGGTAGAAAATCTATTTTTCATTTGACAAAGTCATCTTGGTTGAAAATGAACTTTTCGTTAAAAATCCAACTTTTCGAGTTGGAAATTTTAATTTATGTTGGAAAACTCAACTTTCTGGACTGAAAACTAACTTTTTTTTACATAACTTTTTTTATCAAAATTAAATTTTCTTTTAAAAAATTCGTCCTTTTGGCTTTAGAATTTAACTATTTGGTTAAAAAATAATTTATTTTGTGAAAAATTCATCTTTGTTGCTGAAAGTTACACTAGTTAATTGTTAATTTAACTGTTTAGTTAACAGATACTTTTTGCATTTTCTAAAATTCTTCGTTGGATTTACATTTTATCTATTTTGGTTCCAAATCCGTTTTCGTTAAAAATTGGAATATTTTGTTCATAATTCTTTGATTTAAAAGAATCCATTCCGCCATTATTTGCCTATTTAAAAAAAATCTCGAAAATTTCCCTGTTTTGAGAGAATTTTGGGCAACCTTATTTAAAAAAAAGAAAAGTAAAATAAAAAACTCAATTTTGGTATAGAATGATTAAATTGACAAATTGAATTTGTTGAAATATTAAATATTTTTTTATGAAAATAAATAAACTTTCAACATTTTTATCAGAAATGGTACGATATAAAACTTAAAATTTCTAAAGCTAAACGAATGTCACTTACCCTATTCTAATTTTAAATGGTTTCAGCATTCACAGCCTCTGTTTTTTAGTTATTGAAGATTTTGGTTTTTTCCATTTTATATTTTTACAGTTTTTCTGTGGATGAAAACTTTATTTATATGATTATATAAATAATAATAATAATTTTAAAGGAATCTGTATTATCATCATAGATAGTTACCATCAATCAGTATAGATGTCTTTTTCATTACCGTTAACTCTTCAAATAATAGAAAATAATTAACCCATTTTCAGACAAGATGTATAATAAATTAAAACAATTTTTGAATTAAATTTTTTCTAAAGAAAGATCGTTTTTCATAAAAAAATTAAATTTTAAATAATGTTTTTTTATTTTAATTTTATTTATTCGATTTTTTAATTCGAATCGTATAAATTAATTTTTTTTTAATTAATTATTCAATTTTTAACTATTGTGAATTTAATTCAATTAAACAGTCGGTGATTCCTTGGAGTTTATAAAAAGTTTAAAAATTGCCTTGAAAGCGATAAAATGTTCCTCTCTGCTAGGTAATCCTTCTACAGAACATTAAAAAATTTTAAACATTTAAACATTTCATTTTTCATACTATATTATTATTGTACAATATTTAAAATCCAAATTCGAAAATTACATTTGATTTACAATCTTATTTACACTTTTATTTAAACACTCAAAACTCAAATTTTATTTCTACTTTACTGCAAATTTCAACGGTGAAAAAATCCATTCTTTGAATGCGTTAAAACTTGTTTCAAAATTTGTTATTTCTCTTTTCACTTAAATATATTAACTTTAAACTTATTTCCCTAAACTGTCACCTGAAATTAATCATTATCATTTAATCATGAAGTACGATAAATATTCGAAACAGAGTCGACGGAATTAGGGGGTGTAATGGATCAATTTACAAGTTAGAATTAGAGAAGGGTAGTTTTTCAACGGCCCTAAAATCTCTAGTGAAATAAGACCTAAATTTTCTGTAATTTAATAACGAAATCCAAATATCTTTGGAATTTGACATGATTGCGAAATCGACTTTGAAAAAGCAAGGAAAGGGATGCAAAACATCAGCACGTTTTCCGGTAACTGGAACATTGCTCGGATGATAGCATCGCGGAAGTGTAATATCGTGCATGCAAAATAAAAAAAAACCGTAAAGAAAAACAGAGAAATGGAGTTTTTATTCTATTCCGCTTCCGGTAAGAGAAATGTGAATTTATGTTTGTTTTTCCTGCAATCGACAGGTAGATAATGAAAATCAAATTTTTCTCATGCTTAGAGAAAAAGAATGAGGTTTCAAGAAATAACTTCACAAAATTTATTTCATTGTAAACTTGTTTCTCAAACCTTTACGTTTCGTAAGTAAGTCAATTTAAGTAAGTAAGTATTAAGTAAGTAAGTAAGTCAATTTAAAAAAAAACCATAAGTATGGTTGTTAAGGAACAAGAATCCAAAAACCAAATTGAGACCACAACGAAGAAACGAAACAAAATCCTATTGTAATCTAAAAAATTTAAAAAAATAATTTTCGGGCAAAAAATAAGAAGGCAACCAACAACATTCCCTTCCTTCTTTTTTATTTTTATTACTATCAAATGACAACAAAAAAACATTTAAAATAAAAATCCAAAATAAAGTAACTTTATTAAAGATTCGGTACTCATTCAGTAGCCTTATCAAGACAAGAAAAATATAAATAGGTAGAAATTGACAACACCGAAGAACAGGTGTTCGCTCTTTAAAACCTGAGAATCGAATCTAAGCTTTCTTTGCTATTTTTTTGTTTTTGTCCGAAAATTTTCGTTTCAATATTTTAGATCACAATAGGAGCTTTTTTGTTTTTTCGTTGTGGTCTAAATTTGGTCGTTGGATTCTTGATTTTTTAACAAGAGTTTGCATCAATGAGGGTTATTATGAAGTCTCAAAAAAGTTGATGAGATATTAACCAATTGAGAACTACATTTTTAAAACAAGAGGAAACTGTATCGTAGGTTAGGAAGGACGAACAAAATTCGACAATTTATAAATGCCTGAAAACAGCACTGAGAAAGATGTTTTTTGAATCCAACAAATTATTTCTTTAATAAGGGGTCAAATAAATGTTTGTTTGATTCAAATAAATTTTTTGCTTTTCCTTGTTTGTTTGGGTCGAACAAATGTTTGGTTTGTTTAAATACATTCCTTGTTTAAAATAATCAAAGTTCTTGTTTAAATTAAATATATATTTTTCAAATTGATTAATGATTTTGTACAAATGAGTAAATTTTTCTTTACACTTAACCTCAAAATTGAGCATTATTTATCAAAATAATGTATAAGGTCGATAATATGCTTATTTTTAATCATAAATATTATTGTAAATGTAAAAACAGAAACACTTATTTAATCCGAATATATTGAAAAAAACTTACATTCGAAATCTTCAGTTATATCTAAGGTAAAAACCCTAAACTTCAAGTAGTTCCTAAACTAGAGATATTGCGTCCATTTTTCAATTAATTTATGATTTTATAGTAAATCAGAACCTTTACAATAATACAAGACTAAAAAATACGAATGTCATCAAATAAATCACATGATCAATTGATTTTGATTCTAGGTTAGTGTCTTAGGAACCGCCGAAAGCGCTTTAGCACGCCTAACGGCGCTTTGTGGTACTACTTTGTACTGTATTTTTGTTTGAATCAAATATATATTTTTATGAATTCAAATAAAAAGATTTTAAACAAATTCATTGTTTAATAAAAGCCAATTTTTTATTCAAATAAAACAAATTGTACTAAGCTTATTATTTGCTTCAATCAACAAGGCAAATAGTTTCCATTTCTTAAAATTAAATAAACCTTTCTTTCACTGAAGCAAAAAATTTGTTTGATTCAATTATATGAATTCAATTAAATTTTGTTGTTTGATTCAAATAAACATTTATCGGATTGAGTGAACGTAATGAGCGTTGCCATACTGGAGGGGTTCTCATTAAAACTACTGATGAGGAAACACGAAAATAAGTTTAAATTGAAAATAAGAAATTTTGTAACTATTGAAAAGATTACATTATTTTATTATATTTTGTAAATTTTATTAATATTTTAGAATTTCAATGTGTAAGTGAACTGAAATCTTTCAAAATTTGTTTTAAAAAATATACTCAATAATACGTCGTCGTTACGTGTTTTTGTCTGCATCTAATATTTTAATGTTTTTTACATTCTCATCAGAGAAGGTATTAAATTTGTGTAAAATTTGAC
>NC_046666.1:23428739-23434795 GCF_010883055.1 Belonocnema kinseyi
CCCCCCCCCCCCCAGTTTTTGTCAAATGTCCACGTTTTGAGACCCTCTGAAACCGAAAAACAGGTTTTTACGCATGTGTCTGTCTATATGTCTGTATGTCTGTCTATCTGTATGTCTGTCTGTGAACACGATAACTTTCGAAAAAATTAATCTATTAGATTGCCATTTGGCACACTCGTTTAGTGTCCTAAACTAAAGGCACAGTTTGAAAATTTTTGAGACCACTTTAAAAAATTCCAGAATTCTCTGCACCGTTATTTATAGTATTTAAAAAGTTGAACAATTTATCCTGAAGACTTTTTTTAAAAAATAAAAAATTACTAGAGGTAGAGAATTTTCAAAATCCAAAAAAAAACCAATTAAAATGAACATTTTAAGCCAAACAACGGATGATGCGAAAAAAAGTCAGGAGAAAAAGAACGTGACTTTTTAAAAGCCCTACAATATTACAATAACTATTTTTTTAATTTGGTCGAAAAGTTAAAAATTTCAAATTTGCTCGTACCAAACATTTTTGAAACCACATTCTTTCAAGATTTAAAAATTGTATGTACGGTTGTTCATAGTACCCAGAAACTCAAACGATTTATCCTCATGACTTTTTTCTATAAAAAGAAAATTATTAGAGTTAGAGCATTTTCAAAATCCAAAAAAACAAACTGAAATGAACATTTTAAGCCAAACAACGCATGGTATGAAAAAAGGCCGTGCGAAGAAAAACTCTGCTTTTTGAAATCCCAACAGGACTACGATAACAACTTTTTTTAATTTAGTCGAAAAGTTGAACATTCCAAATTTTATCGTACCAAAAATAATGCAAAATTCAAAAATTCCATTTTTTGGTCAAACTATGCAAGATACGAAAAAAATAAAAAAGCTTAAAATAAAAATATTGAATTTGTTTGAAAAAAACGACACAAGGTACGAACTTAAATTACCAGACAAAAGTTGTTCGCCTAAAAAGATCTATAAATTTATTATTAATCATTTTTTAATTGGACGAGTAGATCTTCTTTTAATCGTAAAACATAAGATAAAAAAATGCAAAAATGAACTTTTTGGAAAAAGCGCAGAAAAGACGAAAGAGGACATAGGCTCCTATATAGGACCCTGTATAGGTTCCTGTATTAGACCCTATGCAGATGCGCAGTAGTTTTTATTCAATCATAAAAAACAAAACTGAAAATAAAAATTATAAAAACAAGAAATTAAGAATTAGTATGAATTCAATAAAATGGAGTGCGAAGCACGAGATACGTGATGAGAATGTGTTAGTTAAAGCCAAAAGAGCTTTAACAAAAGAGAGTTCAAAATTACAAAATTACAATTGTCGGTCCGTTCACCTTTGAATTTAAAAGGTCTGTTTCCGAATGTGGAATAAATGCAAAGACCAAGTGCGGAGTGCGATTGCCATCAGTCGCATACCGTAGGTGTGCTCAAACTTTCTTTCAACGAAAGAGAATTCACAATTACAAAATTACAGTGGTGGATGTTTTGAGTCTTAATTTTAAAATGTTTGCCCAAGAATGTGCGAAAATATAAAGACCGAGTACGTAGCGCGAGGTAAAGATATAATTCAGCGCGAAGCGCGAGATAAATAAAAAACTCGAGCGTGAAGCGCGAGAACCAACAGTTACGCACTCTAGGCGCGCTCAAACTTGCGAGCGAAGCGAGCCGCACGCATAGCGTGATGAGAATGTGCCCGCATTGCGGGCACATTTTTTATTATTGAAATAAAAATCAAAGTAAAAATTAGAATTCCAACAAAGTTGTGACTAACCTGTGTAAAAATTCCAAATTCACAATCTCTTTTGTGTTCAATAATTCTGGTTTTTAATCTCCGGTCAGTTTCACCTATGTAAGCTTTATTGTGACATTTACAATTAATTAGATAAATAAGACGAGATGAATTATTAATGAAATCACTGTCTTTCTTCTTCAACAAATAATTATTTAAAGGATTTGTGTTTTTAAAATAAACGTTGAGGTTTTCTATTTTTTTATTAGTATTATTACTTTTATTGTAAATCTCATGAATTCGTTCTGTAATAACCTCCTTTATTAATTCAAGCAGATAGTCATTACGTACTAAAGTTGACCTTAATTGATTTAAATTTTCTTTTCTGAATTGGATATCACTTAATTTAACACATCTATTTAGTAAACCTTTCATTAAACCAATTTTGTGATAAAATAAATTGTACGAATTATAGTTGAAGTATCTACTAGGCCAAAAAGGTTTTTTCTACCAATTCGTTAATAGATCACCATTTAAAGTTTTCATAATTTGAAAATCAAAATAGTTAATAACATTATTAATTTTGCATTAAATAATTGTAGAGCTCTTTTTTCAATATCTTGTAAAACCAAAACAAAAACTGAATATAAATGTGAACCCATTGGGCAACCAGAAATTTGTTTATAAAATCTATTTTAATGGAAAAAACAGTAGGATTAAAGATCGTTCTGGTAGATATAAAAAATTCATTTTTTTTGTTATTTTTGTTAAGTTGTGATTTAAATTAATTTTCTCTTTAATGCAGTCTGAAGCAAGATTTAGTGGCATGCTGTCAAAAATGGACACAACATCTAAAGAAACTATTGAATGGCTCTTTGGTACATTAATATTTTGCAAACAATTTTTAAATTTCCCGCTATTCTTGACCAAAGAGCTAGTTTAGCTATTGTGCCTATTGCCAAATCAACGTTTTCTTAATGCATTTAATATAGTATTAAAGATCGTATAAATTTCACCTATGAATGCGATATTAATAACATAATAAGCTATCTTAATTTGCAAATTATGAAAACTCTGAATAGTTTTTTATTAACAAATTGGTTTGAAAAACTTTTTTGGTCTGATAGATCCTTAGGCTATAATTTTCACAATTTATTTGGTTACAAAATTGGTTTAATAAAAGGTTTAGTGGATGGATGTCTTAAATTAATTGATATCCAATTCAGATGAGAAAATTTAAATGACACCTTAACCTACATTCAGGGTCTATCCGAACGGTTAAGGAATTCCCTTTAAAGATGCAATATCAAGTTAAAAAAAAATACTTTAGATAATTATTTGTCAGAGAAGAGATACAGTGATTTCATGAAAATTTATACACTACTTTAACAATTTCAATCATTAATTTAATTTCAAAAATATTAAAATACGACCTACAGAAAAAAACTCGTATCAACGACGTATTATTGAGTCTATTTTTATTAACAAATTTCGAAAGGTATTTCTAAACTGTCAAATTTCGTTCGTTCTTCCTAACCTACGATAAAGTTTCATTTTCTTGTTTTTTAAATGTAATTTTGAATTGATTAAAGTCTCACTACATTTTTTTTGAGACTCCGTTATAACTATCTTTATGGGTTTTTTTTTTTAAATTTAACTGATGAGAACATTTTTTTACTGAAAAAATGTCTTATGACATCGCTTTTATTTTTGTTAAACTCTACAACATTAATTATATATTTTTATTATTTCAAATTTTGATGACTCAGTTAAAAAAGATTTATAATAATCTACGAAATTATTTATCTTGATTGTTCTCCTTAAGAATAGTAATTGTAAAAATTTCATTGTTTAGATTCAAACTATTTTAAAAGGTAAGCATTGTAGCGAAACGTAAAGATTTGAAAAAGTAGTTTTTAATTAAATAAATTTTAAGTTCCAAAAAATGTTTTTTGGCTCAATTTTATTTTTATTTATGTGGATAGTGAGATATAAAATAAAATTTATGATTTAACTTTAATACATGTTATCGGTCGAATAAAGGATTGATTTTGTTTTAAATCATTACACAATTAAAGGATAAGGTTTACAAATTAAAGACTAACAAAACTGATCTTGTAAAAATAACTTCTTTTAGTTGTAGTGAATCAGGTTGATTGAAAGGTGTTCTTAAAAGAGACATTTATATTATTCAAATAAATCTATTTTTTGTATCTGTATTTAAATTATGAGTGAAAAGTTTATTGTATACGGATTTCAGATTTTCCCTTCAAATTTTTTTATTTGTTTCGGATTATTTGAATTTTACTTCCTAACTAATTTTTCTTTACGGGTAATGGAAGCTTAGGAAATATGTTGTCTTCCCAGGAGATCTGTCAGGCAGATGAAAGTTACAACTAAATTCAAACTTTAACATTTTCCTAAATTTGTTGCACACAGATCACATAATTAACTGTCATCCTTTTCCACTTTTATTTACCGAAACATTATATTTTATTTTATATAATAATATACCATTTAGTGATACTTTACCCTTGAGACAAAGGAAAAGGTAAGTATCTCGTTTTTCTTTAATCATTCACTTTTAGTTTATTGTGTTTTTTAAAATGTTTCTTCCTTTTGGTAGTTCTTTGTCTTTTAGCGTTGAGAGAAATCTTTTATATTGTAATTTCTAGCCTGGCGAGAGTTATTCTTCGTTTTTTTGGTTAAACCCAGAGTCATCAATAAGTATATTCCAATTAAAAACGGAAGAAATTCAAAAAAGGCAATTCCTAAAAGAGGTAAATTCCTAAACGGGTTTGAAATAACTTTTTTAAAGGAAAATTATTATGACAATTATTTTTGTTCGACTAGTTAAGTAATTAGCTATTAGTGGTTTTAACCAGTATGTGCCTGTATTTGTTGATCTTTATCAACGACTTGTTTTAATACAGATCTGTATCTTCTGCAAGTTATTGTTTACGAAATATTGTTAGCGCTCAAATAAAAATATTTTACAAATATCATTGTACATGTATTGCTAGTGGCACAAAGAGAAAAAATACGGAGAAAAAGTCAGAGTTTTCCATTCTTTGATCATGTTATATATTTAGAAATCGTTATCTTCCTTAAGTCTTTCAAGGAAACCTTTGCAATTTTTTATGATCTCGTTTCTTTAATTCCAGTTGAATAATTTTAAGGTTAATAATTTCAAAACCATAATTTGGTTATACCCACAAAATAATAAATATTTATCATTAGCTTAGGTTGGTATTCGCAATAAATTTTTGTAGTTAGAAAAAAATCTTAGGAATATTGTGAAAATAGTAGCATTCATGCAACAGAAAGAAAACAAACCAAAATCAAGACTTTTCTATTCTTTGACGATTCTAGATGTATATAAATCGTATTCTATGATCATAATGTGGGTTGTGCAAATCCAATTTAATAGCATCAAATAATGGTTTTTCTTAGACTTATTAAATAAATAACTATTATTCTTTTTCCCAGTATGTGCGTTTATTTGAAGACGTAAGAAATAATTAATTTGGTTAGACTGTTCAAACAATTAAATATTCATTATTGGCTTCTACCAGAAAATGTGTTAATTTCCGTATAGTTCTATATCCTCTTTAAGTTTTCCTTCATTTAAGATTTTCGAAGGTAGTGAAGAAAGATATTTTACAAATATTGTACCATTAGTAACATTTGTGTATCAAAAAAAAGCGAAGAGAATCAAGAATTTTCCATTCTTAAATGATGTTAGATATATAGAAATTCTAATCTTTCTTAAGGCTTTTGAAGCATACTTTTTAGATGTTAATGACCATGTTTCTTTAAGTCTAAATAAATAATTTGAAAAAAAGATTTTGGTTAAGTAATTGATTGAATAAACACCCACTAGTGACTTTTACCAGTGTAGCGTTTGTTTTTTGATTTTTTTTAACGACGCCCTTCGATACAGATTTTCATCTTCTGTAAGTTATTGTTCACAAAAGAATTTCAAATCTAAAAAAAAAAACAATATTTTGCCAAATTTGTTGTACATGCACAAATAATAGCATTCGTGTATAAAAAAAGCAAGAGTTTTCCATTCTTTGACGATGCTAGACGTATGTATGTACAGAAATCGTAATCTTCCTCAAGTCTTTTAAAGAAAGCTTTTCAGCTGATCATGATTTTTATTGATTTCAAATTATTTATGTCTTACGGTCCAATCGTAAATAAAATAATTTAAAATAACAGTAATAAAATTAACAAAAAAAGAAATTGGAGTGATACTTACAATAGATTTAATTTAAATGTTACTTTGCCTTACATTCAGGGCCTATCAGAAAGA
>NC_046666.1:23434895-23467011 GCF_010883055.1 Belonocnema kinseyi
AGTTGGGAATTTTAACACAGGTTTGTCGCAACATTCTTGGAATTTCAATCATTACTTTGATTTTGATTTTAAACGTATTAAAATATTAGCTACAGAAAAAAACACTTATCAATGACGTATTATTGAGTCTATTTTTATAAACAAATATCGTAAAATTTCTGTTAATTTACAAACTGAAATTCTAAATATCAATAAAATTTATCAGTGTATTATAAAATAATGTTTTTAATATTAATCATCTCTATTTGTATATATGTGTATATGTTTTTATGCTATATGTGTGTATATATATGCATATGTGTGGGTGTGTACATATACACATTTTTTAAAAATTAAAAAAAAATTTTTAAATTTCTTATTTCAAATTTAAACTCAATTACGCGCTTCCACATCAGTGGTTTTCAATGGAAACTTGCATATTACATCATCGTTCATTACGTATTCTTCATGTATTTCTAAAACTGTCAATTTCTGTTCGTCCGTCCTAACCTACGCCAATTTTGTTTTCTCGTACAATTTTAAAAAATGTATTTGTAATCGATTGAAGTCTCGAAAAAATTTTTTTGAGACTTCAAAAAATGACTAAATTTTAATTAATTTTCTTAAAACTATTGACTGAAATGTTCCTTTTTTTTTGACTGAAAATTGATCTGTTTGCCTATTTAAACTATCATCAACTCAGGTAACAATGTATTCAAATCTACGTAATTATCCATCATATATGTTCGTACTAAAATTACTAATTTTTAATATAATTATTTAGGTTTAAGAACCTTTGAAAAAGGTACGCATGTGTACTGAAACGTCAGGAAGTTTTGAAAGGAGTTTTTTCTATTAAATAAATATCTGAGTTTCGAAGAACATGTTTTTTTGACTCATATTTATTTTTTCGATTTACGATTGGACCGTAAGACATAAATATTTTGAAATCTACGATTTGAAATCAATAAATATCAATGGTCGAAGAAAGGATTGATTTGTTTCATCAAATCATTTTACGATCATGATTTTGTTTGCTTCGCGCCAATTAAATAAATGAAAATAACTATTTTTGTCAATATTATTAAATAAATAAGTATCCATCAGTGCCTTATACCAGTATGTGCGTTTATTCGATCATGTTGTTTAATGACGCGTTTTGGAACAGTTCTATAAACTCTTAAAGTTATTGTTCACAAAAGATTTTTAAAGTTAGAACAATGTATATTTGTCAAATATCATTCCAAAATTAAAAGCATTCATTCATAAGGAAAAAAAGAAGAAAAAGCAAGACTTTTATTTTGTTTGAAGATGCTAGATGTATAGAAACCTAATCCTCCTCAATTCGTTTAAAGAAACCTTTGCAGTTGTTCATGATGGTGTTCATTTAAATACAATTTAATAATCTTACAAAAAATAATTTTAAAAAATGATTTTGGTTAAATGGTTGATTGAATAAACATCAACTAGTGGCTTCTACCAGTATAGTGTTTATAAGATGATTTTTTTACGACGCGCTTCTATACAGATCTGTATCCCCTGCAAGTTATTGTTCATAAAATATTTTTAAAAGCTAAAAACTAAATATTTTACAAATATAATTGTACATGTATAACTAGTACCATTCATCTATCAAGGAGAAAAGGAAGAAAAAGCAAGACTTTTTAATTCTTGGATAATGCTATATGTGTGGAAATCGTAATCTTTCTCAAGGATTTTGAAAAAGCCTTCACCGCTGTTCGTAATAAGGTTTGTTTAAGGCCAATTAAATTATTTCAAGGAAAATAATAAAGCTAGAAAAAAATCTAATAAATTAAGAATATTTTAAAAATAGTAGCAATCGTGTTACAGAAAAAAACAATAAAAAGCAAGAATTTTCCACTCTAAGACAATGAAAGATTTGTAGGAACTCGAATCTTCTTAAAGCCCTTTATAGAAACCTTTACGGGTATTCATGATGTAGGTTTGAATCCAGTGAAATTCGTGTTTTAAGAAAAAAACAAAGAATCATACAAAATTATAATAATATATTTACTTCGCTATTTTGTTTCAAGATATTAAAAACAATATTATAAATTATTTTCATTTAAATGAAAAACATTTCAGATTGATGAGAATTGTAGGACAACATCCTGACAGACAGACATGTGATACTGCTGTGTCATACGATACAAAAGTTTGTTTCCAACTCAAATGAGTATGTCATGATATTTCATCAAAATTCTACTTAATTTTTATTTATTTTTATATAAATAATTACTAAAGTTCATCTTTTGTTTATGTTTTGTTTTATATATAAAATTTAAGATTTTAAATATTAAGCTTGAAATCTTGAGAATATTAACAAGCATGCTTACCTAAAAATGTGTTATTCTTTTTTTCTAAAGATTTGTCACAATACCTTTCGAATAATATTAGCCTTCAATAATTTATCCATTAAGTATTTAAAATTTGTGAAAGAATTTTATTCAAACTATTTTCAACAAAGGGAAAATTCGATTGTTGCTCATTTTACTGATAGTTCTGAAAACCAATGTTATATTAAATTGCGTGATGTGAAGCAAAATAAAAAACGCCTGACAGTCTTAGGTTTCAGTAACAATAAGTAACAATTTTGTATTTTTCTTTTCAGAGATGTAAATCTAGGAAATTAATTTTATTCTATGGTACCAATACGAAATTTGATACAAGAGAAAAACATGATTAAATTATTAATCATAAATTAGTTTGGACTTTTCCAATAGATGGTTCAGATTATTTTTTCCCATGAAAATATCTTTCACTTCGGAACAATTTTCAAACCTTACAGAACACATTGACTTTATAAAATTCATAACGGTTTTTCTTTTTCAAAAAGCGTTATTTGCCGAATTTTTTACCTTTTCTTATATTCTGAAATTCTAACGAAGCGAGAGAAAGCAACGAAGTGAGAGAAGACAATAAATTGAAACAGTGTTATGTGCAAATGTTGACAAAACCCTGGTATTGACAATTTGAATTTGAAGTGATCTACATGCAGAACGCGAGAGACACTTAAAAGGACCTCGTTGACACAGTGAAATTCCGGGCTGAAGTTGTGCTTTCGTTGAGAGTTTGAAAGTCCAAACAACAATTTGCTTATCGCAGCATCCACGATGGGTCGGATGGGTTGGATGGGTTGGGCTGGTCGGGGTTGCAACGCGTTGACGTAACGAATCTATTCGGTTGTTACAGCTGTCGAAACTATGAAATTCAATGCAGCGAATTTGCATGCTAATCTGGCGGCCGTAAAGCCATGTAGCGAGCGTTGGGATGTGTCTAAGTTGTAATTCAATGAAGACACTAGCGTTGCCACCGTAACCATAATCTCGCTCACTCGAGCTGATAATGACTTTACCAACATACACGCGATGAATTACTGTGATAACTTTAGATGTCGAGTAAACGTGTTGTATTAAATTATAAACAATTTCCTTCTCTTCCGTGGCGTATGAAGTCTGTCCGGAAAGTATCCGACCTTGTGCTCTAACATTATACCTAGTTGCGCTATTGTCAAAAACAGGTATTTGCCATTTATGGGGACATCTGATAGTCTCTCTCCTAAATTAATCAGACCTGCGAATCTTTAGTAGACTGGTTCTCGTAGTTGTGTGAACGCATCACCATATACGCGTCAGATTCCAGAATGACGGCATGCACCGAAGAAAGAGTATGAATTAAAGTTTGCCATAAATTTGGTCATGCATGTTCGGTGACGTTAGTGAAGGTCTCTTAGTGATAGGTCCTTCGGGGGGACAAGACTCCTGACCATTGATCGCAGCTTATTTAGCAAAATGAAGTATCAAAATGAAATATCATCTAGAAGAAAAATTATCGTAAAACGTAGAGAAAATAAAACATCATGCGACAAAACAGATGTGTTAGCATTTTCAAAAGATGACTTTAATAAGTTTTTCCAAAACTTTGAGCATCGACGGAATACGTTTGCTTCCAAAGTGGAATACGGTGAAGTAGATAACATAGCTATTGATATAATTATCTCTTACTCCTGGTACAACACAAGTTCAGATGCTTTCAGAACAGATCTCGTGGATTATTTATTCTAGTTCCACGTACATTTATGCAACGGCACTAAAAAAAATCTAAAAAAAAAAAACAAAAATGGGCACATACTTATCACGCGCATGCTTGAGCGCGCATTGGGCACGCGACTATTAGTTATCGCGCTTCGCGCTTGATTATGTACTTGGTTCGCGCTACGCACTCAGTTTTTATATTATTCTCACATTTGTGCAGGGACCTTTTAAAATTAAAGGTCAAGGCATCGACAACTAATTTGGTTATTGTGAAATCTCTTTTGTTAAAGCTCTTTCGACTTTAGCGAATACATTCTCATTACGCATTTTGTGCTTCGCCCTCGATTTTGTCCATTGCAATTTATAATATGCATCGATATTAAAGCATTTATTTTTATTGCGTTGTTATTATAATTTATAATTTTTTTACATTTCGTCTTTTTTTACTATCAGGAGAAAATCTACTCATTCTGTCTCGAAATTATTTAGAACAAATTTGTAGGTCCTTTTTGTGTAAAAAACTTTTGTTTATTAATTTTTTTCATATCTTGTGTTGTTTTCAAAAAAAAATTATTTAATTTCATTTTTTACGAATAAAATAAAAACTGCGCTTCCAATCAAATAATTATTTATAAACAAATTGTAGCTTGTTTTTGGATTAACAACTTTTGTTAAGCCATTTATTCCATACTTTGTGTAATTTGCCCACTGATTAAATTGTTTAACTTGATTGTTATTTTTACGAATAAAGCAAAACACACGCATCCTAACAAAAAATAATTTATAATAAATGTGTTGCTATGTAATGGTTCAACACCTTTTGTATCTTTTATGTTCTCGCTTGTGTCGTTTAAGCACAAATTCACTGATTTTTATTTTTATTGATGTTTTTTACGAATAAAACACAGACTACTTATCCTATATAAAAGTTATTTCTGAAAAATTAAGAGATCTTTTCAGGTGCACAATTTTCTTTGACTTGTCTTTTTTTAATCTTTCTTGGTTTGACCGCAAAATCAAATTGTTGATTTTTTATTATTTTTCATCTGAACAAAATAGGTATTTTTATTTTTTTTAAATCATTCTGAAATTTGTTATGATAATATGTTTCTTTAAAATATTTTTTAAGAAAAAGGTCAAAAAAATTTTGAAAATGCTCTCACTTTTTTAACTTTTATCCAAAATAGCTAGTTAACCAACTCGAATTTTCTTTTTAACTTCAAAAGACGTGATCAAAATTTTAACGTAATCTGATTAGCCCTACAAAAGTTACTTGGTATACAGTTGGCAACGACAACGACAACAACAGAGCGACAGATATCATCGTTAAACCAGTTTTTTCGGATTCAGAGAGTCTCGAAACGTATAGAGATTTGAAGAAATCTGCATTAGTCAGTTTTCACATAAAACTCAAACCTTATTATTATAATGGCGAAAAAGTATCATCAGGATTCAAAGTTTAACGGTCAAGGGTGAGAGGTAGGGTCTGAAAGATTTAATATCTAAGTTGTTAGATCAAACAACAGGGGGGAAAGTTGAACACTAATCACTCAAAGGTCAAGTAGCGATGGTTATATTTGAAGGTCAGCGATCAAAGTTTGTAGGAGCTATATTAAATAATTCAGCATAGATTAAGTGTCAGGGTTTTCTAATGGATCGGGAGCCAAGAGGGAAAGTTCTATGGCCAAAACTTATTTACAGAGATTCTCTGTATTTCTATCATTTAATTTTAGGAAATCAGCATACACGCGATCATTTCCGGTTGAAAGATACAATCTAGGGTAAACACGTTTCAGCAAGTTATATAGCACAGGACCACAACATGGTTTTGGGAGTCTACAGGGATTCTATTGGGCATACTTTATGTTTTTGGGGTCGCTGAACACGAGTCCATTCGCAGAATTTAGCTAGCCCGTCAGGATTTGCAGTAAAATTCCAAAAATGGTTACAAACCTGCAATTATAAACCCACAAACCCCAAGTCAAGAAGCTCCAAAGCCACAAGCTCTAAATCCACAAACGCCAATATACAAGATCCATATCCACAAACGTTCAAACTTCAAATTCAAAAACCTCAAACCCACAAGCTCCACATCCACCAACGTACAATCCCTAAGCCAAAAAAACCCGAAACCTATGAACCACCAACCCACAAACCCAAACTAAAAAACTCCGAACAAACAAACCCCAAGCCCACAAGCTCCATATCCATAAGCATACAACCCTCGGAATCCACAAACCCTAAACCCACAAAACATGAACCCCAAACCCACAAGCTCCGTATTCAGAAACCTACAAACCACAAATCCACAAACCCCGAACAAACAGGCCCCATATCCACAAACTCCAAATTAACAAGCCCTGAATCCACAGACCCTAGACCAAAAAGCTTCAAACCCACATACCCCAAACCAACAAGCCCACAAGCCCCAAATCCACAAACCCACAAACTCCAAGCGAACAAGCCTAGAGCCCACAAACCGTTAACCAACAAGCCCCAAACTCACAAGCCCTAAACCACGTGTCCCGATTCAAAAAGCCCTAAGCCTACAGACCCTAAACCAAAAAGCTTGAAACCCGCATACCCCAAACCAACGAGCCCCAACGCCACAAGCCCTAAATCCACAAACCCACAAACTCCAAGCCAACAAACCCTAAATCAACAAGCGCCAAACCCACAAGCCCTAAGCCACAACTCCCAATTCCACAATCCCTAAACTTGCATACCCTAAGCCAACCACATTTGTGGATATGAAGCTTGTAGATTTGGGGCTTATGGATTAGGTGCTTTTGGGTTGGGGGTTTGTGGGTTTGTTGATATGGAGTCTGTGGGTTTCGGGCTTGTTGGTTCGGGTTTTGGGGCTTGTGGGTTTGGGGGTCGTCAGTTTGTGGGTTTAAGGCTTGTTAATTTGGAGTTGGTAGGTTTGTGAATGAAATTTATGCAGAAATTCCAGGTTTGTAGCCATTTTTTAAATTTTACTTCTAATCCTGACGTGCTGGCTTAATTTTGCGAATGGATTCGTGTTCAACGTCCCCAAAAACATAAAGTATATCTATTAGAATCTCAGTGGACTCCCAAAGCCATTTTGTTGTCTTGCGTACTATTTCCCTCTCCTCTGTATCACAGACTATTTAATCTAGTTCCAAGTACTGGTATTCAACAGTATTGGAAAAAAAAGTAAAATTGAAAGTCAATGTTTAGAGATCAGAGGTGAGAGATTATGGGTCTGAGGTCATTGGTTAAAGCCCACAGGTGTAAGGTCACAGGTCTAAGGTCTAAGGTCACAGTTTCAAAGTCTAATGTTACATGTCTAAGGTCACAGGTCTGAAGTGACAGTTCTAAGGTCACATGTCTAAGGTCACAGGTCCATGATCACAGGTCAAAGGTGACAGTTCTAAGTTAGTAGATCAAAGAACAAAAGTAAAAGTTTAACCAACAAAACTCGAGTCCCAGATGTCACTAATCAGGTTTCAACGCCAAGAGTTAGAGAACAAAAATAAGAAATAAAAGTACAGCCGTAAACGAAGGATACTTTTAGAGGTCATTTTAGAAATTTTTTAGCAACCGGTCTTTAAATAAGCTGTAAATAAATAAAGATAAACAGCGGTCATACGTCAAGTATCCAGTGTTTTTGATTATTTAGAGAAAAGGGGAAAAAGTTCAACGGTCAAAGTTCAAAGATTAAAAGTCATAGATAAATCGTCGAGAGTTAAAGGTCAAAAATAAGAGATCTTAAGTCAGGGGTCAAAGGTTATTTAAAGATTCCAGCTCAAGCTGAAAACCAACGATTCTTTACTCTAAACACTTATAAAATTGACGGAATTCAAAACGCTTTATTCAGAATACTCTAATTATTCAAAAATAAGATTTTCATGATTTTTTATCAGTAAGAGAATTTCTATATAGCATAATGCTTCATAAAATTTTTTTGGCATTAATAATGAAGGTCATAACACTTCAAACAGTTATTAGCCAGTTACGATTTTAAAAAAATGAAACTTTTAACTGAATAAAGTTTTATAAAGAGTTGAATGTTTTAGAAAAAATTAATTGTGAACTCGGTGAGTGTAGAAAGATTCAACGATGCATTATCAACACAATGGTTCTGAAAAACGCGTAGCCTTTTTTCACTTTCGAGAGGAATTAAAATAGAAAGTTGAATGTGGATAGTTCATGCGGAAATTTTGCAAGCAACGCTTGGATGAGTTTTACCGCTACTGTTATTATCAGTAAAAGCACTCATGAAGTTTTTAGCGAGCAGTCATATTACTCAAAGTGCTTGAAAAATATGGAAATCTAATAAGCAAAGGTATTTTCCTAGAGATTATTCATTATTTGTAAAATAATTTTAGAACAAAACAGATTTTAATTTAAAGAATAGAGCAGATGAGTTCCACCAAAAAGATTAATTGAATTTGATTGAAGAAAGAGTAAGAGTAAGTATATAAGAAATTGTTTTATTTATTAAATATTTAATTTATATTATTACAATAGATAATATCAGCTTGTATAAAAACAAAATCATTTTCATTGTATTCTTTTTATAAGTAAAGAAAAATTGCGCATGATATTAAAAAAATGGTTAGTGAACATTGAATTGCAACTTGTGTCCTTTTTCCAAAAATTCTAGTTTTTATTTTCAATTTAATTTTTTCTGATTCAAAGAAACTTGACTCGTCCTTTCTAAAAATTATAAATTAAGAATTTGTATATCCTCTTTTGGTAACCAACTTTTGCGGATTAATTTTTTTCCGTGCCTTGCGTCGTTTTTCCAAAAATTTAATTGTTTAATTTTCCAAATTTGTTATTTACAAATAAAATAAAAACTACGCTTTCCATAAAGAAGCGACGAATGAAAAATTTTGAAACCTGTTTAGATTGCATAATTTTTGTCGATTTATCATTTGCCGTATTTTGCCTATTTTGACCGCAAAATGGAATATTTTATTTTTCACAATTGTGTATGCTGACGAAATTTGAATTTTCGATATTTCAGTAAAACTTAAAAGGTTGTCATGATAATCTTGAAGGACTTTTAAAAATCAAGATTTTTCTTCTCTAGACTTTTTTTCATATCGTGCATTATTTGGTTTAATATTTTCATTTTACTCTTTTTTATGTAAAAGTCCGATAATTGTGGAATTTTTTTATCATGCAAAGCCATGAGATGAAAGCGTTTGTCTTCTTGAGGACTAGAAATGACCAAACAGATAATATTTAGGTCTTGAAAAAAATTGTCTAGAAATTTTTCAAAATGCGCTCAGATTTTGAATTTGTATCCAAAATGACTGGCTAATGAATTTGACCTTTAATCTGGGATACAAGCCAGTCTGTCAATTCTTTCGAAAGTTATTACATTAACAGATGTAAAATTAATATATAAATTATTTAAAGAAAAAAATAAACCAATTTTCAAATAGTAAAATTAAGCAAAAAATGAGTTAAAAAAACTTATATCATTAACCAAACGAAGTAGTTTCAACGAAAAAGATTAGTTTTGTACGCTAAAAGACGAATTTTCAAAAAAGAGTTCAGTTTTGAAACTGAGTTTAAAGTTTTAACTCGAAAAAAAATTAATTTTTAACACAAGAAAAGAAAGAAGTTTCAACGGAATACATCGATTTTCTACTCAATTGTTGAATTTTCAAGCCAAATAGACGAACTATCTAAAAAATAGTTGAATTTTCAACCTAAAAATACTTTTAATCGAATAGTTTTCTTTTATATCCAATTGTTCAATTTGGAAACAAAAAGGATTAATTTTCAAACATTTTCTATCAAGAAAGATAAATTTTTAACAAAAAAATTCTATTTTCTACTAGAAAAGATGAATTTATTTAGTATTTGAAAAATTTTCAATTTTAAAAATGAATTTCAAAAGAAGTCAAAATATTTTAATGAATTTAAGAGATTTTAAGTCATTTGAAAGAATTTTAAGGAAATTTCAGTAGAATTAAAATGAGTTTCAAGATTCTGAAATAATTTAAAAACATAAAATAAGATTCCTAAATTTCTTGAAGTCTGCAAAGCTCAAAACTGTACAATGTCAAAAAAGGAAATCATAGTACAACAATCTAGATGTTTATAATTTATTTTTATTTTTAATGCAATATCTTAAAATTTCCCGATTTTTAGTTAAAGATTTAAACTAATAAGTTATTCCAAAATGAAAAATATTTTAATGTAAAGTTTCGTGAGTGAATAATAGTTATAAAGGACTATTTGACATTTAAAAAATAAAAATTAGGTTTTAAATAACAAAATTATAAAAATTAAACTATGTAACTGAAATTTGTACAGCAGTAAATGCATCATTTCAGTAATTTTAAATAGTTAAAATAATTCTAGAGTTCAGTTTCAAGCTTCTGGAAATCATTTTTATTTTTATTTTTAATGTTTCCCGTTTAAAACTATTATGTAGTTTAAAAGTTTGTTTAAGTAAAATTTAATTCATTCTTAGATTTTATAAAACTTTGCCTAATTAGCTTAAGTGTAAAATTATAAGTTAGTTATGTAATAACAATAAAAAAATTTCGAATTTCAGAAGCTTTAAATTTGAAAGTTTTAATTTAGTTTTTAGTATGAAATTGTGAAATCTTAATGGCTTTGATTTACAATTTTTTTAATTCAAAAGTTTGAAATTTGTAATTACTTAATTTTAAACTCTTTTAAGTATAAATAATGCAATTTCAGTTTCTCTGAATTTTCAATGATCTAATCTTAAAATTTCTAATTTCTAAGGTTTGTACATTGCCCTATTTTCTAAATTTTTAATCTGAAATCATTCAGTTCCATAATTCTTCAATTCAAAATAAAATTGTTTACATTACAGGGCTTCGAATTAACAATTATACAATTTAATTCCTTTTTAACTCATGAAATTGTTACAAATCGTTCAATAAATTTTTTTTTCAGAAGCCTAAAATTTAAAATTATTAATTATATTTTAAAATTGTTTAAACATGATGTTAGAAAATTGGGTATAATAAATAAAAGTTGCAGAAAAAATTTAAATAATTGTTAGAAATTAGAAAATTCAAAAAGTCTCAGCAGATTAAAAAAATATATTTTTCTTATATTCGTGTGCAAATCTTAATTAATTTTTGTTTTGAAAAAAGAACTTCAAGAGAAAATTAAAAAAGGTTTTTGAACATAACAAATGGTTTCCTAAAATTTCTGAAAATAGTTGAGACGATTGTAAAGCAAAATGTTTTAATTTGGTAAGATTGCAAAATGTGAACAAATTAAAATTGGGTAAATTCCAGAAATATTTAGTAGAATTTGAAAGAATTTCGATAGTTTTCAATCGAATAAGCAAATTTTCTTAAAATTGCTGGAAAAATTTAAATGGTTGTAAGGTAATTTTTTTAAATTTGGAATGATATTTGAAAATTTTAAGAAAAATTCGTGCCTGTTATAAATATTTCCAGAAATTGAAGACGTTTCAAATAGATTAAAAATATTGGAAAACTCGTAAACTTTTTCAAAAATGTATAAAATATTTCAGGATTCCTTCCCCACCTTCAAAAGTTCTCAACATCTGTTAAAAAGACTCAAATATTTTATAATATTTCGTACAATCCTGTTTTATGAAAAAAATTCTTCAAAATCTTCTAGATTCTTCTTTGACAAGCCTGAAATATTTTAAAATCTTTCAAATTTTCTCAAGAATTTTATGAAAATTATATTTATATAACTTCAAAAACAAGGTGACTATATTTAAAAGTGTTTGAATATCCGGTATTAACACAAAGTAAAGAAAAAATGAATAACAAAATCATAAATTAGTAGGCAAAAAATGGTCAAATTATAAAATAAATTAATTGTTGAATTCCCATAAATATTTCTATTTCTGAAATTTAAGTATGACGAAATTTAAAATTTTCCGAAAATAATAAATAAATTATTAATTAATGGTTAATCTAATTGTTTGCCTTATTTATTATTATAGTTCAACTCAATGTAAAACAAAGACGATTTTAAATTTTATTGAACTATACATCTTATCCTTTACTATAGGATTAGTACTGTAAAATGTAATTAAATTTTTTTCAGTGTACACTTTTAAAAACATTTGGAATTCTACAAAACTTCTAGAAGACTTCTGCAATACGAGCGTAATATAAAATTGCAAACATGGTGAAGTCACCGTCCAGCATTCCAATTAATGTATTAAAGCTTTTTAAGACGAAATTGTGCACAAGGAAATCACAGAATTAATGGAATTTAAAGAATTCACGGAATTTTCCGGATACAAGGAATTTCCGGAAATCATGGAATTTATTTAGTTCATGAAATTCACGGAATACATGACATAAACGAAATTTAAGGAATTCATAAGAATGAAGGAATTCACGAAACTAATGGAATTTTCGAAATTTATGGAATTCACGGTATTCAAGGAATTTACGGAATTCATCAAATTTACCAAATTCACGGAAATCGCAGAATTCATGAATTTCACTAAATCCACATAATTTATGGGAATTACAAAATTGGTGGAATTCCAGCAATTCATAGAATTTAAGAAAGTCACCGAATTCAAAGAATTCGTTGAAATAATGGAATTCATCAACGTCACGGAATTCATGGAAACCACGAAATTTTTGGAATTTACGGAATTAAAAGAATTAATGGAATTCACGGAAATGGTGAAATTTACGGAAAAAATTGAATCCACGGAATTCATGGAATTCAAGAAACTTGCGGAATTGATTGTAATTACGGAATTTATGGAATTCAAGAAATTCGCGGAATTCAAGGAATTAAGGGAATTTGCATGATTAATGGTAATGAAAGATATCGCGAAGTTCATGGAATTAGCAGGATTCGTAGAATTAGAGAAATCCAAGGGATTTACGGAATTCTAGGATTTCAATGAATTCAAGGAATTTGTGAAATTCAAGGAATTCGTGAAATTACATGAATTCTATCTATTCTGTGAATTCCGTGATTTCATTGAATTTCAAGATTTCAATGAATTTCGTGAAATCCACGAATTCCACGAATTCCCTGAGTTTAATGAATTAGCTTAATTCCGTGTCTTGTTCGAATTCCGTGAATTCCAAGAATTTCATGAATTAGCTTAATTCTGTGTCTTGTATGAATTCCGTGAATTCCACGAATTCCATTATTTCTATAAATTCCGGGAATTCCTGAAATTTGTTAAATTCCACAAATTCCATGAATTTCACTATTTAAGTGAACTTCCAGAATTATATAAATTCAATTAATTCTATCTTTTTCGTGAATTGCATTAATTCCGTCAATTTCGTAATTTCCACGAATTCCGTTAATTTTGCAAATTACGTGAATTCCGTAAATTATGTAAGTTCCCTGAATTCCATGAATTCCTTAAATTCGTTGAATTCCTCAAGTTCATTGAATGGCGGGAATTCCGCAAACTGCATGAATTCCATCAATTCCGTGCATTCCTTAAATTCGTTGAATTCCGTATATTTAATGAATTACGTAAATTCCACAAACTGCGTGATTTCCGTGTGTTCTATGAATTCCGTGAATTCTGTCAATTTTGCGAATTTATCGAATTCCGTGAATTCCTTGAATTTTTTGAGTCCCTTTAATTCGTTGAATTCCTTGAATTCGTTGAATTCCATGAATTCGTTGAATTCCATGAATTCTGTAAATTTCTTTAATTGAATGAATTCCATAAAATCTTCAAATGCCGTGAATTCCATGAATTCCGTATATTCCATGAAATCCGTGAATTTCGGTCGTTACATGAATTCTGTGAATTCGGTAAATTCCAAAAATTCCTTGAATTCCATAAATACGCGCGTTATATACAATATATTAACCCTTTCTGGCATGCATTTTTCAGGGAAACGAGTTTTCATGAAAATTGGTACTTATGGGTTTTTGGGGTCGCTGATTACGAATCTGAAATCAGATTTGAAAAATTCAAAATGCGGGTCTAATATGGTGGCTAACATTTGGCATATTTGTTATTTTTTCTGAAAATTGGTATACGGCAGTTTTTGGGATCACTGATTCCGAATATGAACTCAGATTTAGAAAATTTAAAATGTTGGATCCAATGTGGCGACCTAAATTTGGAATATTTTTGGATTTTTTTTATAATTGGTATACAGCGGTTTTTTGGAGTCGCTAATCATAAATTCGAACTTAGATTTTTAAAATTCAAAATGGCGGGTCCAATATGGCGGCCAAAATTTGGAACTTTCTATTTTGAAAATTGGTGTATAGAGGTTTTTAGTATCTCTGATCACGAATCGGAACTTAGATTTTAGGCATTCAAAATGGTGGGCCAAAATTCAAAATATTTCTAAATTGTTTTTTGAAAGTTGGCGCAGGCACTGGGTCGCTGATCTTGAATCTGTATTAAAAATGAAAAATATTTAGAATATTAAGGTTTGAAAAAATATACACCTACTCACCTAAAACATGGATTAGTACCAATTTTCTGAATTTTCAAAATCTAAATTCAGATTCGTGATCAGTGACTCCAAAAATCCTTGTACACTATTTTTTTCCGGAAAACTTTATTATTTTAACCGCCATATTGTATCCGTCATTTTGAATTTTCAAAGCCTGATTTCAGATCGTGATCAGCGACCCCGAAAACCTCTGTATACCAATTTTCAGAATAAAATCCAAAAATATTCCAAGTTTCGGGCGCCATCTTAGATCCACCATTTTAAACTTCTAAAATCTGAGTTCATATTCGTGATCACTTTGCCCAAAAACACCTGTACACCAATTTTCAGATAAAATCAAAAAATATTCCCAAGTTCGGTAGCCATATTGGATCCGCCATTTTGAATTTTTAAAATCTGAGTCCAGATTTGTATTCAGCGACTCCGAAACCCTTAAGCACCCATTTTGTACACAAAAAATGATAAGAAAAAAGGTAGGAATACAGTATTCCCACCATGCCGGAAAGGGTTAACAAAAGTTTTGGCTCCGTCAGAAAACTTTTTTTTTTTTAAACTTTTGACAGTATATATTTCGATTACTCCAATATCCTAAATGTTCCAAAAAGTTCGAACAGTACAGGTAAAGATTAATCTGAAATTGGGGTAAAGATTTGTTTGTAAGGAGTGCCTGAGTAACGGTAGGGTGAGAAAATAAGGTCTGGTAAGCCTGTGTCTCTGGCCAACATGTGCGGCACCCTTTGAACTCTTCTTATCAGACCGCAATCTATTCTCGCTGCCCCACATCTTTACCTCTCTCACGTATTGTCTACCGGTCTTTTTCCCTCCATTCTTTGCCCCATCCAGTGGCTGTGGCGTGACTAGAGGACTTGAAGATACTCTCTAACAAAAAATAAAATCGCATGTAAAGCAAAAGTTAAAGAAAAAGGTATTCATAATTTTTAGGGGTACGTAAAATAAAGGAATCTTTATATAAAAATTGCGTTGGAAAACGAACAACATGTCCTAACAAATCACTAATTTATTAACTACCCTCAACAGGATACCATATAACAGCCTTACAACAGTTTTGAAATTCGTGAACATCTTTCTTTGCCAGAGTGGCCAAAAAAAGTCTTTCTTTCTAGAATTTCACCCCTATTTTTTGAGAAGATACAAAAAAAAGTATCCAGGGTTCCCCCAATTCTTCTTTTGAGAATAAAAGTGTTTTTATTTGAATAATTGCCAAAGTTTTAAAGAAATTCTGAGAAAATGTTTAGGGGTGCTTCAAGCCGGTTCTTACAAAATAATACTAAATTTTCTTGAATCATCTGCAGAGATTATTTAAATTAAATAAGTATTTAAAATTAAGAAACACCATTGAATTTAAAAACTAACTTTAATTCATATCTTTGGGCTATTTTTTAATACTACTGAGGATTTTAGGGCTCTTTTATGATTTCAAAAATTGGGTAGACTTGCTAGCTACTAGAACCTGCAACACAGCAAATTTGAGAAGACAGTTAAAAACCGAACTATTTGATGAAAATTTAATTTGCCTCAAGGAAATTCAAGAATTTTGTCAGAAAGACATTTTTATTGATAAATTAATTCCTTTGGTTGAAAATTAACCAATTCTGTTCAAAATGTCTTTTTTTTGTTGAAAATAAATTGTTTGAAACTATATCTTTAAAGTTGAAAATTTAGCTAATTGATTGGAATACTTTCTTAAAAATTTAGTTTCCTTCTTAAGGATTCTGGATTGTTGTTGAAAATGATTTAGTTAAAAATTGGAATATTTTCTAATACTACTTTTTTAGTAACAATTTGTCTTTTTTACTTGTCAACTCATTTTTGTTTTCTGTTTGTTGGTAGAAAGTTAAGATTCTTGTTTAAAAATTCATCTCATTGACTGAAAACTGACCAATTTTTTCGCAAATTTAACTATTGGAGTACAAAATCAAACATGTTTTTTAAAATAAATTTTATTTGGCAAAAAATTACATTTTTGTTGAAAATTTATCTTTTTCGTCAAAATTTCGTCTTTTTTTTAGGGATACAAGTACTTTGTTGAAAATTAGTCCTTTTTATTAATTTCAACTGCTTTTAATTTAATATTAAAATCTATGTGAGTTGAAATGTTAACTATTACATTTTTCGTTAATAATTTATTTCTTGAGGTTATAAGTATTATAATTTGCAAAAAATTAAACAGCTTTCTCATTAAGTCATTTTCTTGTTTGATTATTCTTCATTTTATTTACAAATTTAAATATTTGGTTAAAAAGTCAACTATTTTGTTTAAAAAGTATTCTTTTTTTATTAGAAACTTATATTGAACAGAAAATTTAACTACTTCAGTTAAATATTCATTATTTTAGTTAAGAACTTCTCTTTTTTAATGAAAATTTGATATTTAATAGAAAATTTATCTCAAGTAGTAGAAAATTCAACTGCTTGGTTGTAAGTTGATCTTTTTTAGTTACAAATTCTACTAATTCGTTGAAAATTCATTTATGTTGTTAAAAATTCATTTCTTAGAACTAAGTTGAAATAACAATGGGGTTCAGTATGCATTATTTAAGTGTTTATAGATTTCTCATAATCAGACTATTTCAAAATTTTGAAGTTAGTGAAATTATTTTAGATAAATTATGTTTGATGTTTTTTTAATAATTTTAATATTTAATTATATTTTAACTAGTAAAAACTCTAGCACGAATTTAATATTTAGAAAATCAATCTTATCTGAAAATTCATCTTTTTGGTGATTATTCTATACATTTTGTTTAAAAATTGAAAATGTTAGCCAAAAACAGATGCTTTCTGGTTGAAATTCGATTCAGTCTAGTTTAGATGGAATAATAGATGATCATTTGATCAATCTAAAGTGATGCAATACAATAGTGAGTAATCTTAAACGTTTTAGAGTAATACTTTATATGGAGGTAATCCGGGGTAATCCGAAGTACTTCATCTTCAATGGAGCATATTTTTAGAAGTTTTCCACCCCCTCCGGATGCACTCAATCTCAGATAAAATATTTTTGATCGCTCGAAATCTTTTAAAGCAAATCGATATTCAATTTATCGCTTTCCTGTAGAAAGCTTTTATCGCAGAAAGTGGAGAAAGTTTCGAATTATGGGCCGTGAGCATGGATGGAGACTCTGAATGTCTGGCCATATCCTGGTTGTATTACTGACTGAAGAGGCACGTACTCACTCTCCTGATGGCCAGGCAGGTAAACCCAATTTAAAATTTTTCTATCCCCTGGAGGACTTATCAACAGACGTCAAGGTCTCATTTTTCGATCCAGATGCGTCTCTCATGGCAATTTCCTACAATTCCTGAGAGAGTGGTAACAGCTTCGGTGCGATGGTTATAACCAGTATTTGGTACTAAAAAGCTACTTGTAGCATGTTACTCGGGACCTAATTTTTTTTTAGTGAAGGTACATTCCCCTAATTGCTCTTCTTATATTTCACATTTCAACCTTCGCCCCCTTCCTAATTTTGTGCCTTATCTAGTTCTCCCTCTCCTTGGTCCCCGGAGAACACACCCCTTCACCACACTTCTCACTCTCATTTATCACTCCCGAACTTTCACTCACTCACGCTCCCTTCTTCTACTTTCCTAATTTCTCTTACTTCTCTTCCCTTCATTACGATTCAAGTCTTCTTCTTTTGCTCACCTCATTGCCCCTTGCTTACTCTTCACATTCTTCCCCTCATTCACCCTACTTTTCCTTTTCTTATTGCCCCTAATTTCTCCTACGTTCGCTTATCCTATTTCCTCTTGGTTACCCTTCACTCACTTCTCTTTATTAACCCTACTTTTACTTTTCTCATTACCCCTTATTTCTCCTACTTCCGCTCACCCTATTGCCCCTTGCTGAACCACCACTCTCGTCTCCTTATTTGCCCTACTTGTTCTTTTCTTATTCACCCTACTTTCTCTAATCTGATTCGCTCTACTTTCCCACGCCTTATTTTGCCTGATTTTTCGTCAATTTCCGTAATCCCTTCCCGTACTTGTACCTAACTTCCCTACATTCTCTCTCCTCATTTTCTCTCACTTTACCTACTTTCCCTCTCCTCATTTTGCCTCACTTCACCTTCTTTACCTTACCTAATTTTTACTCACTTCACCTACTTACCTCTCCCGTCATTTTTCTCACTGTACCTACTTTCCCTTCCTTCAGTTTTACTCACTGCACCTACTTTCTCTATCCTCATTTTCCCTCGCATCACCTACTTTCCCTTCTTTCATTTTCACTCACTTCATCCACTTTCCCTCCCCTCATTTCTCTTTATGATCCCAACCCTTCCCCCCTTAATCCTAAAAATTAAAGTTGAAGTTCTACACTTCAAGTCACAAAATCTGTCAGCGATAGAATATTTTGTTTTTATATAGAAAATAAGTCAATACATATATTTCCGATTTAAGGATGGGGGGTTTCTATAAAGTTGCGGATATTTGAATTTTGACTTTTTTAAAAAAAGACACCAATTCTGTCTTTAAAATTCTAATTTTTTAACCCCGTTTATATACATAAATTTTATTATCGGTTTCTTGCAAATTTTTTGTCTGAATTTAGTCATCTATGAGAAAGAGATCCTTTGAGTTTTATGCGCGTCAAGTATTTTTTGTCGTCAGAAACCTGATTTTTTTTTCAAAATTCCAGTTATCGCAATTTTCTCAAAAACAACGAAAAATAAAAAATAAATTAACATAAAGCTAATGGGATGTCTTGCTGGAGCAGCAACTTTTTTTAAATATTGCCAAAAATATGAAAGTAGGTTTGTTAGCAAATTTTCATTTTATATTCTCCAAATTCTGAGCAAAAAGGAGAGAAGTTTTTCTAAAAACCAACACCTTTTTTATTTTTTCATCGCACTCCCTTAAAATTTTTTGAGATTCTATTCAATCATTTGAAATTCTTGAAATTGCTTGAATTTTTCAAAATTCTATATAATATTTCAAAATAAGGGAAAATTTCTTTTACTATTTCGAAACTCATGAAAATTTTTAAATACGCTAAAATTCCTTGAAATTCTTTATAATATTCGTAAATCTTTTAAAACCCTGTTAAAACTTTCTGCATTTTTACGAAATCCTTTATATTCGTGAATACTCTTTGGGATATTTGAAAATCTCTTTGATTCTGTTAAGATCCTTTGACCTTCTTAAAACTTCTCAAAAGCTGTCAAAACGTTTGCCTATCTCTCAAAATCCTATGAAATTTTTAAAATTTTAGAAGTCCCGAAAAATCTCGTAAAATCCCTTGATGTAATTAATATTTTCTCCTTTTAATCTTTTTAAATCCCTTGAAATCCTTAAAATCAATCTCTCCATCAATAGGATAAGGAGGGTCTGAAATTAAAAAATCATTCTTACATCATTAATGAAAGTTTCTCCATGATTATTAAATTTTGACGCCGATTTAAAAAAAATTCTTGAAAGTTCTATATTTTCTAATGCAGTCAAACAAAAAGCACACAGTCATATTTCTCACCAATTTTTTGCTCGGCGATTATTTTATAAAGTCAAATTTTCGTGCTTATCTTGGAAAGAATGAAAAACATTAAAAAAAACTTTAGCATGACAGTTTGCACATTGAAAAAGATTTTACAAATAAATGCCTCTCGCACTTCTTCCATATCTTGCATCCTTTATGAGAAAAATTAAAAAATTATATTTCCGGAAAAAATACCGCGACCCGAAAAATGGTTTAGTCCACATAAAGCTGACAGGATTCTTTTCTGATATAATCCGAGAGTAAAGAACAATATAGCAAATGAGAAAAACGTCAGGTTTTCCATAAAATGTTTTCTTTTTCAATAATTCTAAGAAAACATTAGTAAATTTTTTCTGACAAAACTCCACCTTTTTAATTTATTTCTAACAGCCACGCGTTGCTGTGGCTCAGTTATACTACTTTGAATTTATATTATACTAAAGTTGGCGCCATCTATTGGCTGCTCACCCAACCTAGATAACGTGAAATGTTAAAGTGTCGGTTCAAAAACTAACTTACACCGACATCTGTTAGAAAATTATGGAGTACACAAATAAAAACAATTAATTTTAAATAAAAAAAATGTATGTAATTAAATGAGATTAAAAGTATCCTATCCTTTAATTTGGACCAAATTACACGCAGAATACAAAATTTCATCGAGATCAGTTTAGTAGTTTTGGAGTTTAGTGGCGACAAACATCGTGACACGGGATTTATATATATATATATGTCATACCTAATATAATTTTTTCACTCACTTCAAAGTACTCAATTCAAAGTAGGCTCTGCTTCAATATATAATTTTTGAAAATTCTGTTTCGTGACTGTATAATTATTTTAAAATACTTTTTATGTCCAATGTGACGTAAAAAAAAATATTTTATCAATTCTACGTTAGAAAAAATATTCCTAATATAATTCGAGAATCACAAACAATTCAAAATCCCCAAACTTTCCTTTTATAGTATTTTATTGAATTGTGCTGATTAATTATTGTACAATTGCAATTAATTGAAGTCCAGTTTATAATTTTCTACAGACGAAAAGGAGAAGGTACTTTTTATAACTTACTTTACAAATTTTGGGAATAAACATTTTCTATATCTTCATTTTCTTTCGGTACTATTTCTCTTTCCGTATTTTGCTACATTTGGGACTCTGAAAATTCAGCAAAATTATTGTATCTTTATTAATGACTTCCGAGATTTATTAAATTTTTCTGTGATATATATTTACCAGAAAACAGTCTAAAACGTCTAAAAAAATGCTTTTGTAATTTTTCTAGTTTTTAAAATAGTTATTTTGAAATCAGGGTAACAATACTGTTTCCAGGTCATAGCACACAGTTCCAATTTCGATTTCCATAATTTTATTTTTTCGACTCACCCTATTCAGGCAGATGAGAGGCGTTTCAAAAAAATATAATATTTCTCGCAAATGCTCAGATTCTGTCGTCCTGTGACGAATGCAAATTAGAATACGTTCCGCCAGTCTTCATTAACTCACCCGCAATCAGCGAGACTGCAGGCTCGCGCTGAAGCAACGCGAGCAACCATACATGTGTACTTACATATATATAGTGACGTTAATTTATTCGCAAACACTCCCTGCTTACGAGGAACAACATGCCAAAAAATTATCAGAAATTCCCTCCTTCATTTTATGTATGCGAAAATTCACATAGAGGAAAGCGTACAAAATATTTTCATCTTGTGTTTACACCCATGGAATTGCTCATAATTTCCACATAGGCTGGTGTATATTATTTATAATGATATTGATACTTGTTAATTAATATTGTTAATTTATTATGCATACTTGCTTCTTGAAACTTTATTATTTATATTCTATTATTGATAGTTGATGACTGATAACTGATTGATATAATTTGATCATTAGTAGTTTTTTAATGACACTTGTTTACTGATATCTAATTAGTAACTTTGATTATTAAATTTAGTTATTCATACCTGAATGATTTAAATTTAATTATTGATACTTGATTATTGATATTTTTTATTGATAATTGTTTATTAATACTTGATTATTAAAACTTCATTATTATTAATTCATTATTGATATTTTCTAATAGATAAGATATTAGATTATTCATACTTGATTTTAAATACTTATTGATACTTGATTATTAATACTTACTCATTGACACTTGGTTATTGATACTTCATAATTATTACTTGCTTATTAATACTTAAATAATAATTATTTATTATTGACATTTGGTGATTAAAATTTAATTGTTATTTCTTAATCTTTAATATTTGCTTACAGATATTTGATTATTGATATTCGATTATTTATACTTAATTATTAAGATTTTCTTATTGATACTTGAATCCTTATACTTAATTATTATTTTTTTTCTTTTGACATTTTCTAATAGACAGTATATTATTATATGCTTGATTGATAACACTTAATTAGTTACACTTTATTATGGATACTTGATAATTCATAATTGTTTATTGATACTTAAGTATAAATAGCTGATTATTGATATTTAATACCTATTTATTAAAATTTAATTATTGATACTTGATTATTACAATTTGATAATTGATATGTCATTATTAAAATAAAATTGTAATTTCTTAACATTTAATGTTTGCTTACAAATACTTATTGATACTTGATTATTGATACTTAATTATTTTTTTTTTTGTATAATTGATATTTTCCAATAGATAGTATATTATTGGTCCTTGATTATGAATAGCTGATTATAGCTACTTAAAACCTATTTATTTAAATTTAATTATTGTTACCTCAATGATTAAAATTGGATTATTGATACTTAATTATTAAATTTTTATAATTGATATGTGATTATGAAAATTTCATTGTAATTTCTCAATATTTAATATTTGCTTACAGATAATTAATTATTGATAATTGATTATTTATATTTCTTCATTGATTATTGGTTATTGATTCTTAATTATTAAAATTTAATTATTATTAACTCATTATTGATATTTTCTAATAGATACTAGATTACTGATACTTGACTCTAGATACTTATTTATTGATACTTGATTATTGCTACTTAATTATGAAGACTTTCTTATTGATACTTGAATTTTGATACCTAATTATTATTATTTTATTATTGATATTTTTTGTAGATAGTATATTATTGATACTTGATTAATAATACGTCTTTATTGATAATTAACTTATTGATAGTTGATGTCTGATCACTGATTGATAAAATTTGATTACTGGTAATTTGTTAATGCTACTTGATTATTCATACTTAATTAAATGGTCCTTCTTATTGATATTTGATTATTGATGCCTATTTAGTTACTTCGCTTTTTGATAACTGATTATTAAAATTTTATTATTATTTTTTTTATAGATTGTAAGTTATTGATACTTGATTATGGATACCTGATTTTAAATTCTTACTTATTGCTACTTAATTATTAATATTTTATTATTGATAGTTGATGAAAGATAACTGATTGATACAATTTGATTACTGGTGGTTTGTTAATGCTACTTGATTATTATTTCTTAATTATTAAGACTTTCTTATTGATACTTGAATCTTGATACTTAATTATTGAAATTTTATTATTATTTTGTTATTGAAAACTTCTTATAAATAGTATATTATTTATACTTGAGTGATGATACTCAATTATTGATACTTGAATATGGATACTTGATACTTCATACTTGTTTATTAATAGTTTAGTATTAATAGCTGATTATTACTTCTTGATTATTGATACTTATTTATTGAAATTTAATTTTTGATACCTGAATGATTAAAATTCGATTATTGATACATGATTATTAATACTTTTTTTATTGATAATTGGGTATTGATACTTGATTATTAAACTTAATTATTGTCAATTTATTATTGATATTTTCTAATAGATACTAGAATATTGATACTTAATTTTAAATACTGGCTTATTGATACTTGCTAATTGATACTTGATTATTAATACTTACTTATTTATACTTGCTTATTGATACTTAAATAACAATAATTTATTTTTATTGGTACCTAATTATTACAATACAAATATTTATAGTTAATTATCAAAACTTCATATTTATCACTTAATGAGTGATATTTGGTTACAGATACTTGATAATTGACACATGCTTTTTTATAATTGATTATTAAAATTTGAATTATTAATTATTTATTGATACCTGACTGTTATTCCTCAAAATTTCAAATATTTTAATTAGATTAAGTTTTAATTTGAAACAATTTTTAACGTCGAACAATCAAGTTAATGTGAAGGAATGCTGAAGATAAAATCAAGAAAGTAACAACCAAATTTAGATAACCAAAATTTGTTGTCCAATTTTGGTCTTTAGCTTCTTTATTTTATTTTCAGGAATTCTTGACAGAATTAATATTACTCCCTTATTGATACTTTATTAGTAATATTTTAATATTGATAGTTTATTATTGATAGCTAATTTGAAAAATTGATTATTGATACCTGATTATTAAAATTCGATTTTTGACACCGTATTATTTATATTTGATTATAATTTCTTAATCATTAGTATTTGGTTACTGATACTTGATTTTTGATACTTGGCTAATAGTAATACTTGCTTATTGATACTTTGCTATTGATACTTGGTAATTGAAACTTGCCTATTGTTACTTAAATAGTAATATTTTATTATTAACAGTTGATTATTAAAATTTTAATATTAATTCTTAATCATTAATATTTTCTCATAGATTTTAGATTATTGATACTTCATTTTAAATTCTTACTTATTGATACTTTATTATTAATAATTGATCATTGATACTTGTTTACTGATAGATTATTATTAATATTTTATTATTACAACTTATTACCAATACTTGATAAGCGGTAGCTAATTTTAAAAATTTGATAATTGATACCTGATTATTAAAATTTGATAATTGACATTTAATTATTAAAAATTGATTATTACTTCCTAATCATTATTATTTTCTTACAGAAACTTGATTATTGATACTTGAATAATAATATTTTATTATTGATTGTTCATTCTTAAAATTTGATTATTATTACTTAATTGATGATTTTTGTTTGTTTATTGGTACCTAATGGTTACAATTTGAATATTGGCAGTTGATTATTAAAACGTGATAATTATTACTTAATTATTGATATATAATTATTATTATTACTTGCTTATTGATACTTCGTTATTAATATTTAATAATGACAATTCATTAGTGATAATTAATTATCGATATCTGGTTATTGAAATTTGCTTATTATTACCTAATTATTCATATTTTTTCATAGATAATTGATTAATAATACAAGCTTATCGATACTCGATCATTGACACCTGATAATAATACTTGCTTACAGATATTTACAAATTATTAGTTTAATATTAAGAGTTAATTACTGATTAATAATTATTAGAAATTTTAGTATCAACGTCTGACACTTACAACATTTACAACATTTCTATCATAATTTAGAAAAATAGTAACTTCCTTTTCCTAAAATCTGGAGAACGGAAATATAAGATTCAAAACAATTTGCAGTCCTAACATTTTTTCCACTGAAAAGAATTCTGATTTAGAATAAGGAATTCGCAAAACCTGACAAATTCTGTCTTGTCTCAATTTCAATTTATAATAGTTCACAAAGTTTCGCGTTCTAAAATCAACAGTGTAACTGTTAACGGGAAGGTTTTTTATATTTTATTCATTCATTCAACACCTAAACTAAGAATAATCATTCGTTTAGAAAATGTCCAAGTCAAAATCACATTTATTTAAAAAATTTTCTATTATGATTTAAAATTAAAGCCACTCTCATTTTTCAAAATTTCAAAAAAAATTCTTAAAGAAAACTCTCTGGGAATAGCGAGAAGCGATTACTTAAAATTTTCATTCATAGTTCCAGATTCAATTTTTCAAAATTTATACAGGTCGCATTTTTTTGGGTAATTTTAACTGTCTCAAAAATTGAAGCAAAACGGACAAAATAGATGAAAGAACTAGAGACGAAAATTTTATTTAAAATTCCAATTGACTCCGCCTTAAAAACTTGATCAGAGGCTAAATTTCTCGAGACCTCAAAGAAAATAATTATTTTCGGTACAAGAATACTTGCTTGAAAAAAGAGAGGAAATGGTTCTGGAGTCCGGATACGTATTTTCAAGCAGAACACGTTGTGGTCTTGTGGTCCTTTTCTATTTCCGGAGTCACTCAAGACTGTGTAGGAGGAATCGAGAATCGAGTAGTTCGCCTACCTGGCAATTGCAGCCGTTGCAGGAATCACATCACTTTATTAGAATTCCGCTGAAGTCGCGGGCGTAAAGATAATGTGGTGAGAGAAAAAAAAGCTCGGAAATAGAGCTACGAGTGAGTGAGTGCACTATCGAATTTTCGGAGAGAAATAATAGAGCGAAAGAGAAAGGAAATCAGAAGAACAGTAGCGTAACTTAACAGGGACCTACAAACAGTTTGTTTGTTACAACCATTGGAAGAGATGAAAAGCCACGCCAAAAGTCTCAACACTTGCCTTCTGAACACGCCCTTTTGAATTTAACATTTCATTTAGTCGCTCATCGGCTCATATTAGCTTCATTAAAATTTATATTGGCTAGGTTTTGTTTCTTTAGATTTGTCTGTTTACTTCGACCACGCCCATAATGATAGGATATACGGAACAGTCACGCCCCTTTAGAATCAATATTCTTTATCTACCGTCCTTACTGTGGTCATATTTTCCTTTAGATTTTTCTAAAACAGGCGTGCTTCTCTCGGATAGGACTGTTCACCATAGCCTTGCCCACCATTTTAGGACACACCCTTAGACACGCCCTTTTTACTTAATTTGATTTAACCACATTCCGGATTGACCTTTCTGACCTTCATTCAGAGTCCGGCTGAGATTATTTTCCTTAATATTTTCCTTAAGCAGAAACACCTTCTTTAAACTATATGTATATACTATTATAGCATTTATTTTGACCACGCCTATCGTATTAGGATACGCCCATTCCCCACACCCCTTCTCCGCGTCCTATTGTCCTAAACATGTGACAAATGAAACTAATTTTCCTTCACGTATTTCTACACCATGCATAATACTTTTTTGGGACAAGTCTATCAGAATCGTACTTTTTTTCCTAAACTTTTTTTAACTACACCTACTTTTTTCAACGACGCCTACGTATCAGAACATACCATTAAGATGATAATTTCCTTAACATTTGCCTTCAGCGGGTACATTTACTAGGACACGCCTATATACGCTAATCACGCCTATCTTCTAAGGGCACCCCCCTTAACTGCGTCTTTTCGACTTGAATCTGATTTAGCCACATTCTTGATTGACCTTTCTGACCTTCATTCAGAGCCCTGCTAAGATTATTTCCCTAATATTTTCCTTGAGCAGAGACACTCTCATTAAACTATTAGTATATAGCGTTATGCTATTCATTATGGACACGCCTATCGTACCAGGATACGCCCACTCACCACACCCCTTCTCCGCTCCTTGCGTCTTGAGCATTTTCTTACAAAAATGATTTTCCTTAACATGTTCCTTCTTCAAACAAGATACTTTTTTGGACAAGCTTATCAGAAACATACTTTTTCAGACATACTTTTTTAACTATTCTTATTTTTTCAACCTCGCATACTTTTTTCACCATGCCCACTTTTTTAATTACGCCCACTTTTTTAACTACGCCTACTTTTTTAACTACGCGTTCATTTTTTAATCACGCCTAATTTCTTATAACACCTTTTTTGTCCTTCGCATTCCCTAGCCTTACTACTTTTTATGACTTGTGCTTTTTTAGCTGCCAAGTGAAATCAAAATTTTCGATAAAGAATGTAACTAATTTTTTGCAAAAATTAAAAAAATGCGTATGCTCGTGTGGAAAAAGCCCCACTGAGAACTCTCAGGATGAGGGCCCCCAGCGGGGGCCCGCGTGGATGTTCCACGCGTGGCAATTCTACGAGGGCCCCCGTTGAGGTCCAAGCTCGATTGCCCTCGCGGATAAAGGATTCAAATTTTAAAGTCCAAAGGGTGAATATTTTTTCATCCCCACAAATTTCAAGGTTTTATGAGTTTATACTTACAAGCAATGCATTGCTGTCAAAAATTGGATGACACTTTTTTGAAATTCGAAATTGCAAAATTTGGATGTTCCATAGGGGCCCCCGCAGGGGTCTCAGCTCGGTTACTCTCAAGGATCAACGATTCAAATTTCAAAGTCCAAAGGACCCATATTTTCTTGACACTACTAATTTTATGGTCTCATGAGTTCAGACTTACAAACAATGAATTTGTGTCAAAAATTGAATGAAACTTTTCTGAAATTCGAACTCTCACAATATGGATGTTTCATAGTTGTCCCCACAGGGGACCCAACTCGGTTGCTCTCATTGATCAACGATTAAAATTTCTAAGTCGGAAGGATAAATATTTTACATCCTAAAAATTAACATAAAAAGTGAGTTTTAAAATATGGTTCATGCACTCTAAAATTTCAAAAAACTATAAATACATCTGTCCCGAAAACAACTTTTTTCTGCTTTTTTAAGAAAAAATGTGGACCCTGACGGGGGCCCCCTCCATTTTTCCACACGGGTGCATGTAAATTCTTTTCAATTTTGATTAAAATTTTTTACAATTTCCTACTTGAAATGGAACATATACTTGTTTGGTGGTACGTGAACGTACCGCAAGTTTCCCGCAAGCACTTCTCGAGATACATGAGTGTACATAGGTGACTAAGGATTAAGGACTAGGTTGAGCTTGTATAGGTACCACTTTCTCTAATGTATCAAACAGCGCAATCTCATTAAGAACAAAGGTATAATTACTTGAGAGGTGTCTCATTAAAATTTATGTATCTTTCTTTTTAATTCTCGAATACCTACTTCATTTCATTCGTTAGTATGTGAAGGCGTGAGCATAATTATAGATTGTTACGCTTTATTACTCAACATCAAACTCATTCAAAAGAAAGCTCCTGAAATTTATGAAAACAAGAGCATAAAAGTACATCGTTATTATTATTCTTTTCCAGGTCTTTCAATACTTAATTTTATATATAAGAGAAAGAATTCTAATTATTATTAGTTGATGTTTTTACAGTTTTGAACAAGGTACTGTCAAATGAAAAGCTGCTTACATTAATTGCACAGAAATTTATTATGAATTTAACTTTACGCGCCAAAAATAATTACGTTCAATGAAAATTAACTGAGCTAACAGGAATTTTGAAAAAATCAGGGAACTTTATTGTATAGTAAAAAGTAAGGGTCTAAAAAAGGTCTTGCAATAGTGAGGGAATTGCTATAATTTTTAATAAGTGGCAATCAAAACACATTTTTTAATTTTAATTTGGAATTGTTTATTCCGTTTATATAATATTTTAGGTCAAGAATATTACAAGTTTAAGATTTTAGTATTTAATTATTAATGTTCTGGAAAAATTATGCAGCTGTTTTTTTGTTGTAGAAAATTGAACTATTTCGTAAAAAATTAAATTGTCTAAAATTCATATTTTGGTGTTGAAAAGTGAACTAAGCCCTTTAAATGAGAATTTAAACGTTTTTTTCGACAATTTATCTTTTTAATTTAAAAATTCGTACATTTCATTATCTGTGTAGGAAATTTAATTCTTGTTCAAAATTCATATATTGATGTTAAAAAGTCAATTTAATATCATTTTCGGGTAAAAATTCAACCATTTTTTTGAAAATTTGTGTTATTATTTCCAAAATTCATCTATTTTAGTAGAAACTGCTTATTATTTTAAATAAAAATGCAACTTTCAGGTTGAAAAATTAAATATTATGGTAAAAAATCCTCTCCGGTTTAAACTTCAACTATTTGAAAAAAGTGTACCTTTTTAAAATTCAAATTGTAGCGTTGAGTAGTCAACTGAAATATTATTTAGGTAAAAATTCAACTTTACTTGAAATTTGTCTTTTTTTATTCTAAAATTAATATGTTTTAGTAGAAAGTTCATCTTTCTGGGATAAAAATGCAACCCTTTATTTAAATATTTAATAATTCTATTAAAGAGTCACCCCTTTTAGTTGAAAATTCGACTGTTTTTTTTTTTAATTCAAGTACATATATACGAAATTTACTTATTGTTTAAAACTCATATTTTCAGGTTGAAAAGTGAAACTAAAACTTTTTTTGTATTCAAATTTTAAACCAGTTTTTTGAAATTTGTCTTCTTGATTTAAAAATGTATATTTTTTAATAGAAATTTCATCTTTCTTGGTTGAAAATGCAACTGTTTGGTTAAAAATTAATCTTCTTTGTTGAAGGATTTAACTATTTTTCTGTAATCACTTTTTCAAGAAATCATTTTTTGTAGAAAATTCATATTTTTATTTAAAAATTCATCTCTTTGGTTCAAAAATTTGACTATTGGTTTAAAAATTATTTTTTTATCGCTAAAAAATTCAATTTTTTTACAGATAATTCGCCTTTTGGCTTGAAGATTTAATAATTTAGATAAATTTTTTTTCTTTCATCACTAAAAAGAGTTAATTTGTCAAAAAATCGTCTTTTAAGTTTGCAAAATTAATTTCAACAAATGAAATTTCTTTTTTTTTTTGCTTGAAATATCAGCTTTTACATTTATTGTTAAAAATTAATTTTTTTTTTTGGTGAAAATTTAATTATTTTTTAAAAATGTATTTATTTTATGAAACTTCAAGTATTTTTTAAAAGTCATCTTTTATGGTAAAAAGTAATTTTTTGTTTAAAATGAATAAGTAATTTCGCAAATTTTTGTTTTGTATCTGAAATATTTTTTAATTCCGTTTACGAAATATCCGATCATAAAAATATTACAAGATTACAATGCAGGTATTTAAATTTTAATGATGAGGGAAAATAAAAAATTCTTCAAAGCAAAATGTGAGAATTTTGTAAATGAGATGTTTACCTTGTAAAACTTTATTGAAAAAAATTACATTAGTCTTAAATCCCATATATTATTGTTCTTTGGAAACTATAAATTACGTGCAGTAAGAGCGTTGGGTGGGGGGGGGGGGGGGAATATTGTGTTTACGGTTTGATACAGAGGGTATTTTTAACCCTCGTTGAATATTCATACTGTTAGAAGAACCCTCCATACCCCTTACTGATCACCCCACTAAGTCATCAATCCCCTCCTCACACCTTTCCACTCTTCTATCTTGCCCATACTTTTCCACCAACTCTCCTCTTTCTTCCCCTACTTCCACTACTTTCACTTTCTTTGCCACCCCTCTCATGTTTTGCCGCTTAAACACTTCCACCGATTCTATTTCCTTTCCCCTCTGTTCCCCATATCTTGCATTATCTCCCCTCTCCTGAAATTCAGCCTTTTCTCTTCCATTTTCTCCTGCTTTGCTTTTACTCCCCACTCCTACGTTTCCTCTGCAGAAAAATGTATCTACTTTGTACCAGATTTGTATGCGTACACCCTTCCCCACTTTCATCTACACCCTTACTCCACCTTTCCACTCCCCTTCCTAGCCGTTTCATCTCCTAATCACTTCCATTCCATTAATGTCTTTCCCCTCCCTTCCCATTACCTACCAATCTTCTCTATCTCAGGTTTTCTTAATTCCTCTTCTGTTTTCCTATCCTTCACTTCAACTCCCCGCTCCTACTTCCTCGCCTGAGAACAAATTATCTGCTTCGTACCAGCTCTGGCCCTGGATATTCATACTGGTATAAAAAGACGAAAATATGATTAATCCCTCTTCTTACCTCCCCTCTTCTGTTTCATCATCCAACTTTGTCCATTCCTGCTACTCTCCATCCTCTCTCTTCTTCATGCCGTACCTCATCATTCCTTTCCTACTATTCCACTTTTTTTCTCTTCTTCCGTCTCTGACTTGCAACCTTCTATTCTACTTTCCCACTCCAGTAAAAAATACGTTAAAAGTGGGATTCTCATACTCTTAGATAGCCATAACAGTAAGGGTATCTATTGAAAAGTTTTTAGATTCGATTTTAAGCCCCCTTTCCCTTCATGTCTATTCATCCCCCATATTTATCCCCCTCCCCACTGATTTATTCCCCGCATTAAATAAATCATCTCTATGTGATTATTATACTGTTAAAAACCCCCTAAAGTATAGGAATCTATTAAAAATTGTTATTGATTAG
>NC_046666.1:23467111-23471162 GCF_010883055.1 Belonocnema kinseyi
CCCCCCCCCCCATTGCAGACGATTTTCAAATTAAGAAATTATACTGAAATGTTTCTTTTTTCAAATTGTGAAACATTTGAAAAAGAAGGACAAGTCCAGACAAATAGTGGGGCTAAATCAAGTGCCCGTGAACAAACTAACTTTTCTTCAAAACTGTTAAAGCGATATTTAATGTTTTTTTTCTAAATTAACGCTGATGATATTATTAAAAAGTTGTGAAGCCATATTTAAAAAAAGTTTTTTTTTAACAATCAAAATTCATTTAAAAAAATTGAAGATGCTATTTTGTGGAAATTTATCCAATTTATGCGAAATTATACAGAATTAGTGGGGAAACCTGTCTTGAATGATGTTCAGCAGTATCAGATATTTAAAAAATTGTTTATAACTTTTATGAACAAATTATTCCATAAAAGTTAGATTCTTGGTAAAAATGATATACAGCTACTTCAGATGTGTGTTTTTAAGCGGCAATCTTAAAAAACACAAAATTTGATATGACTTACAAAAAAATAGATATCAGTTGTTAAATTATGCAAACAACTTTTATAAACAAATGCATAAATTCGTCACCTTCAAATAAATGGGTTTCGTTTTATTACCAAAAAGGAGAATAAATATCTTTTTTATAGCTTTTTGTGCAATTCTTCGATTTCAAACAATTACTATTATTTGTTTAAACAAAATTAATTAACAAATGCATAATATTGTCATTTTTTAGTAAAAGGAATTCGTTTTTTCAAATAAACTTTAGATATTTTAAAAATACATCTTTATATGATACTTGGTTATAAAAAATTATTTGAATTTGATTAAACAAATTAAATAAACAAATTAATTGTTCTGCCAGTTTTCAACAATTAGATTGCGTATCTTCAGAGAATAAAATTCCTAATATCTTACGAGTAGCTCTCTACAGTTATTTTCTATTAATGCTTAAAAATGAGTATTTGTTTAAAAAAATGTAATTAACAAATGTACAATTGCTCCTTGCTTTAGTAGATAAATTTAGTTTCTCTAACATAATCAATTAAATTTGTATAACTAACGGGTCTTTACTGTGATATTTTGCTGTTAGACAACAATTCATAATTTTAGTAAAAATTTAATAAACCAATTACTCTGAGGCCTTTTTTAATAAAAACACCATATTTTTTTTTATAAAATCCAAAACCATTTTTAAGTAAGGTCTCTCTGTTATGATACTCAATTTTATTCAGAGAAACATGAATAAACTGAGAGTTTTTTTATACGTTGTTCATAATCTCAACTGATTTTTATAAATAATTGTGAAAATAATAAACATGTCCTGCCGCGTAATACAGTATTATAACAGAGAGATCTGAATTAAAAAGTACAGTCGATTTCATAAAGAACAACATGGTGGTTTCATTAGAAAAAGGCCTCAGAGTAAATTGTTTATTCATTTTATTCGAAAATTATGAATTGTTGTCTAACAGCAAAATATGACAGTGAATGTCCATTGGTTGTACACATTTAATTGATTCTGTTAAAAAATTAAATTTATCTACTAAAACATGGCTTAATGATGTATTTGTTTATTACATTTTTTAACAACAAATACTAATAGTTTAGTATTAATAAAAAATAACTATAGAGAGCTGCTGGGAAGATATAAGGAATTTATTTCTCTGAAAAAATCTATATGTTAAAAAATGGCAACACAATTCATTTGCTCATTTATTTCGTTTAAACGAATATAAATTATTTCTCTTCATAACTCAGTATGATATCGGGAGATATTTTAACATAGCTGAAGTTGATTTAACAAAATCGAATTTCTTTCAGTGACAAATGACAATATTATGCAATTCTTAATTAATTATGTTTAAACAAATAACACTTATTGTTTGAAATTAAAGAATTGCACAAAAAAGCTACAAGCAAAATATTTTTAGTCCTTTTCGTTAATAAAACGTAACAGATCTATTTAAAGATGAAGAATTCATGCATTTATTTATAAAATGTTTTTACATAATTAACAAATGATCTCTATTTTTTTATAACTCATGTCAAAATTGTTTTGTTTTTTTTTTGTTTAGATTTTCACTTAAAAACACACATCTGAAGTAGCTAAATATCATTTTTACTACAAATTTAACTTTTATTGATTAATTTTTTTATAAAAGTTGTAAACAAATTTTTAATATTTGATACTGCTGGCAATCATTCAAGACAAGTTTCCCTGCTAGTTCGGTGTACTTTTGCATAAAGTAGATAATTTCCTACGAAATGGCATCTTCGAAATCATTTTTTTTTTTTAATGAATTTTCATTGTAAAATGAAAAAAATCAAACAACTTTTTTTCAAATATGCCTTGACAACTTTGTTAGAAACTTAATAAGCTTTAATTTAAAAAAAATGTAATCGGTCTAATAGTTTAGGCCAAACGAGATGTCCATGGACAAATTAACTTTTAGCCAAACTATTAGAACGATTTTTAATTTCTTTTTAAATTAAAGCTTGTGAAATTTCTAACAAAGTTATCGTGGTATATTCTTAAAAAATCTTTTTTATTCTTTCTTTATTTAACAATGAAAATTTATTACAAAACAAATGTCTAAGAAGTTTATTAGATTGTCGAATTACATTTATATGAAAAAGACATTTCAATATTTACGCCGCATGATTTCATTTTAAATTACATTATCATTATATTATTATTTTTACAAACCACATTTACAGAGCGAATAATCTTTTTATTTTAGCAAATTTTTGTGCTCGACTCGCTTTTATTCTCGACACAAGAGAACAAAATTCTTTGTTGAAAATTAATAAATTGCGATGTTAAACCGCAGTCCTGTGAGCTCGTCACTTTGTTCTCTAAAAAGTATTGTTTCGAATTCACATCGTTGATCTATTCACATAAAATCTACTGGCAAAACTGTTCATATAGTCTTTAGTACTTTTCCTGTAGAACATTTCTAAAGAATTGCGTTTGATAATAATTTTCAAAACAAAATTTTATTTTATTTATATTATTATTGTTTCTACTACTACTATTGAACAAAGCTTCAGTGTTTCTTTTTTTTCTGCAAAAAAAATTAAATTGAGTTTCCCCCTGCGTAATTTATAGCTCTCGCAAAAACGGGAATTCCTGCGGTGTTGGTCAGCAGCTCTTACCCACAGGCGACGATTCACAGAAAATATGTACATGCACCACACCCCATTTCGAGTGTTTGCAGACCAACAGCGGTTTTTAGTAATGGCTCTTCTAACGGCATGACAATTAATTAATTGATAATAAATGGACATTTGAATCAGGATTTACAACCCCGATTCGAAAAATCTGCCAATAGTACCAGGAACACAAAAAAAGATTTTTTTTAAACAAGCTTTTATTTAATTAAAACAAAAAGTATAGATTCTAAATGAGATATTATCCAATGTCCCGCATTATCACATACGCTACATTACATGCGCTACGTTACGTTATGTGTCATATTACATCAAGTGTCATATTACCTTATGCGTTATAGTATTACTTCATGTAGCAATATTACTTCAGGTGCCATATTACCTTAAATGTCATATTACCTCATGTTTTTATTACTTGAAATGTCATATTACTTCAGGTGTCATATTACTTGAAGTTTCATATTTCTTCACGTCTTTTATATTACTGCAATGTTCATATTGCTCTTTGCATCATAGTATTGCTTCGTGTGTCATATTACATTAGGTTTTATTTTACCGAATATCTCATATTACCTGATGTGCTATTTTACTAAATGTGTCATATGATCCTATGTGTCATAGCATTACTTCATGTATCATATTACTTCATGCTTCATATTACTTCATGTGACGTATTACTTCAAGTACTATATTACTCGACGTGTTATAGTATTACTCTGGTTGTCATAATACTGCAAATTTCATATTACCCTTTGTATAATAGTATTACTTCATGTCATATTAGATTGTGTTCCATATTTTCGAATGTGCCATATTACCTAATGTGCTATATTACCTTAAGTGTCATATTGCCCCATGTATCATAGTGTTATTGCGTGTGTCATATTAACGC
>NC_046666.1:23471262-23475185 GCF_010883055.1 Belonocnema kinseyi
AAAATAATATTTTCGCCCCATGCTTTTAATTTTCGACACAGTATTATGATTATAATAACCATTGATATTATCATACAAGGGTGATGGGATTAATGGGCGCGTAGGAAATAGGCAATATGGAACGTAAAGTAATTTGACACATAGGACAATATGACGCATGAGGTAATATTACACATTGGGTAATATAGAACATAAGGTAATATATTACACGATGTAATTCTATGATTCATCGGGTAATATGAGCCTTGCGTTAATATGACACACGAAATAACACTATGATACATGGGGCAATATGTAACTTAAGGTAATATAGCACATTAGGTAATATGGCACATTCGAAAATATGGAACACAATCTAATATGATATGAAGTAATACTATTATACAAAGGGTAATATGAAATTTGCAGTAATATGACAACCAGAGTAATACTATAACACTTCGGGTAATATAGTACTTGAAGTAATACGTTGCATGAAGTAATATGACACATGAAGTAATAATATGACACATAGGTTCATATGACACATTTAGTAAAATAGCACATCAGGTAATATGAGATATTCTGTAAAATAAAACCTAATGTGATATGACACACGAAGCAATACTATGATGCAAAGAGCAATATTAACATTGCAGTGATATAAAAAAACGTTTGGTAATATGAAACTTTAAGTAATATGACACCTGAAGTAATATGACATTTGAAGTAATAAAAACATGAAGTAATATGGCATAGTAATATATATATATTGTATAAATTAATAAGCATAATAAAAAAAATGAATTTTTGTAACATAAAATAAGGTTGAAAAAGGATTAAATTTTTTTAAAATTTGAGTTTATTTCTAGAACTATGAGTTTATTCATATTGGATAAAATGTACAGTAGGATGATACAAAAAAATTGTTTTCGAATTTTTATGGAAAACGTCCGTAAACTTGTTCGAATCCACCAAAATGTAAACCCATTTTCTTTATAATAATATTTGGAGGTAGCGCAAGCCCCATGAAATTTAACACGTATTTTCCATAAGAAAAAAAGACGTTTTTGTAAACTTTATTCAGAATACCCAATATGAGGTGAATCGAGTTCGAAATTTACCATTTATTTGTTTAAACAAATTGTTAATGTTTATAGCTATCTTCTCTTAGATTAGAGCTAAGAAGTTGCGGGTTTTTTTCAAAATGCTTAACTTTGCTTTACCTTTTTAGTTCTTTTGTTCTTTTCTTAATGTTAAAAAAAATTAATTAAACAAAAAAGCTATTATAAAAAATATACAAAAACAAGGAATGTAATAATTAAAAGTAAAGAAGAAAGAGATTGTTTAAAATATGATTCTCTCTAATGTTTATTTATTATTTGTTTCGCAGCTAAAAAGGTAAAGCAAAGTTAAACATTTCAGAAAAACCGCAACTTTCTATCATTCAGCAAAGAGAATGTTATTAACAATAATGATAAATTGTTTAAACAATTCTTTCGTTAACTATAATCAATTATCACTTCACTTTAATTGAAAAGTGATAAAAAGTTAAAAATTTCAGGAAAAAACCGCAACTACATAGCTATAAACAATAATACTTTGTTTAAACAATTATTTTTCCTGAATTAAATTAAATAGTTACTCACTTTAAGTGAAAAGTGGACAAAAAGTTGTAAATTTCAGAAAAACCCTCAACTTTCTAGCATTATTCTAAGAGAATATTGTTGTGAATGATTAAAAATTGTTTAAACAATTATTTTTGTTAACTTTAATTGATTATTACCTCGCTCTAATTGAAACGTTGGAAATAAGTTGGAATATTCAGAAAAACCTTGACTTTCTAACCCTTTTCTAAGAGAAAGTTGCTGAAAACAATAATAAATTGTTTAAACAATTTGAATAAACATCTAATTATCAGTATAAAGTAGTATCTCATGTAATTAAAACAATCTGCGTTAAAAAAACTGCAAAAATATCATAATTATCGCCAAAAACTCGAAAACCCCATTTTTTCACTTATGGTGGGTTTTTCGGAACCCTATAAAACAGACTTATGGGGGTGATATTTTGAAAGTAATATATTATTCGCATTCTGCGACTAATTGTGAAGAGAAATGTTGAATTTTAACTCGATTCACCTAATATTGAAAATTCTGAATAAAATGCACAAAAACGTCTTTTTTTCTTATGGGAAATACGTGTTAAACTTCATGGGGCTTGCGCCCACTCTAAATATTATTTTTAAAAAAATGGGTTTCTTTTTTTTTGGATTCGAAATAATTTTCGGGCGTTTTGCATACGAATTCGAAAACAAGTTTTCTAATGCATTTTTGGACCACCCTAATGTACACAGATTGTCTAGTTTAACACTCAGTTTAACCGACATTATCGGGAGGGTACTTCATCGCCTGAAAAAAATTTCGAGCTATCAATTAACGTGGATCAAGTATTTTGAAATACGTAAGTCGTAGTTATTATTTTCTTGTATTTTTATTGTTAATTTTTTATGAATAAATAAAAATATGTTAATTTTTTTTTTTTAATGAAATATTCATTTTTCTTCATCAGGTAAATAGGGAAGGAGAGCTAGGGAAGCTGGGAGCAAGGTAAAATATGAATGTACAAAGACTAGTACGAAGAAGGTGGGAAGGGAGGGTAGGTCTGGATAGTGGAGAGGAGTTTAGAGCAGGGTGCAGTACAGGAGGGAGAAGTAAATAAAGGAAGTATAAATAGCAATAGGAAGAACGCCAGGGGGGTGGAAGTAAGAGAAAGTACTTATGAAGATTGAAAGATAGGGAACTTTAGGGATTAGAAGCATTAAATAGAGTGCGGAATTAAGTGAAGTAAAGGTGGAAAGGTAAGGTTTAAAACAGGGTGGAGTACAGAAAGTACAAGTTCATAAAGGGAGTATAAAAGGCGATAGGAAGAACGACAGGGTGGGGAAGGAAACGGAAGTACTTATGGAGAGTGAAAGACAGGGAATTTTAGGAATTGAAAAAGGAGACAAAAGTGCATAGGAAAATTGAGTAAGCATTCGCGTGACTGTTGAGAAGTGATAATAGGAAAGAGAAGAGAGGAAAGTATATAAGAGTGCGGGGATTAGAAAGATGAAAGTAAGGGTTGGGGAGGGGGAAAGTGATGAGCAAGAAGCAGTAGTATGGACGAGGGTAATAAGTAAAGGAGGGTTCATAAAAGATGGAAAAGTATGAGAGAAAGAACAGATAGCTCGAGAAACGGGCGAAGGGGTAAAAAGAGAGGATAGATACAGTAAAGGAGTGTAAATAAATAGACTGAGTTGCTTCTGGAGGGGGTAAATGATCTAATGGAGGGGCGAAGGGCAGGAATGAGAAATAAATTAAGGGTAAGGGGACATATTTGGGCGAGAAGTACTAATAAGGAAGCGATGGGATATGAGTAGAGGCGGAATCGGGAAGTAAGGAAAGGAGGAGTAAGGGGAAGGAGTAATAAGGAAAGATCATCCAAACCAAATTTACACTCTGCTCTCTACATCGACTTAAAAATGGTTCTAAAAGAGACAGAAAATTTATTTTAAAGGTGGTCATTATAAAATCAATAATTTTTTTTTTAATTCAGTTTTAGTTTTTATGACTCCTAATGTCTCCATAAACTCTCATGTTTAAGAAGGAATTTGAGTTTTATATTAAGGAAAGAATGTCTACTACTGTCTACCACTGTAGCTCTAAGTAAAAGTGGATACCTTCCAAATAAAGTAATTAACGGTCAGCGAAAAGGGCGAGCTGCCTGTGGGTTTTAGAGAGAGAATTTTCTGACCAGTCTAGACCCTCGACCATAAAATACATCTCGCTTTGCCGACTGAATCCAAACTGCGCATTTGCGCAATGGGATGTACAGCCAGAACTAGGAGCACTTTTCTCTATATGCAGAAGGCGCCATTCGTAAATTACGTACCAGCTTTTTTT
>NC_046666.1:23475195-23476819 GCF_010883055.1 Belonocnema kinseyi
TTAGAGTTAGCGTGGAGGGAATTAGTTAATACATAATAATTTTGCAGAATGAGATCCATAAAAACGAAATCTTTTTTACAATTTTTAAAATCCCTGCTATTCCCAAATTTCACTTTGGGGATCTATTTTTCTAAATTTTGTGACAGTTTAAAGAGAAAGTGAAAATATCCCAAAAAATATATAATACATTCATTAAAGACTTTTAGTCTTCTTTATTGTTATTAAAAAAATAATTTTAGGATACTTGTGATAATATTTGAGAAAACTTTATAATTAAAATTATTTCTTAATTTTTAAATAAAACCTGTATAATCTTGTATTTTAAGATTTTATTAGCACTCTGTATAATATTCATAATGCTAATTTCTTTGAATTAAAGAACAGTATTTATTGGCAATCAGACAAAGAAAAGTTTCTTAGATTCAAATCAATTTCTTTGGTTTAAATAAATCTTTTTATTAATATTTCTGGAATTCTAAATTGATGCCATAATGTCCATTTTTTACACTGATCTATTTAAAAGATTCTTAAAATTAAAAAATTCCGCAACTTTTTTTTGTATAATGTTTCAAGTACAAAATCGGGAAATTTTGAAAATCTTTTGTAGTAAATCTATAGCATAGATTAGTAATTAAAAATTCTTCAATTTCCAATGCATGTAATTTAGAATTGAGTAATTTAGACTGTTTTTCTTTAATTGTTTAATTTTGAAGAACCGCACTTAAAACACAAGTCATTGAAATTAAATAATTTTTGATGTTGATACTAAAATATTGCATAATTTTTTAATTTAAATTTTCAGAGTTAAAAGCTGTTTAATTTTAAAGATTTACACGACACTATTTTAAATTTTTGAATAGTTAAAATTGAAAATTCTTTTAAATCTAGGAATATGTATTTGAAAATTATTCCATTTTCGAATTTTATATTTTAAAAGTATCTAATGTGGAAAGTTTTTCAAATTTTAATTTTGAAGATTTACAATAGAAAACTCTTCAATTCAAGTTATTTGCAATTTAAGATATTTTAATATCTATTATTTGAAATTAAATATTCATTAATTTTGAATGTTTGAGCTTAAAATGGTCTAACTTGGAATATTTTATTTTCAATACATATCTCCATTTTAAAGACTTGCTATAACAAATTCTTGAGTTTTTTAATTTTCAATCGAAAATTCTTTTGATTCTAATATTTATAATTAAAAATTATGTCATTTCACACATATATTTTTAAATAATTTAATTGTGAAGATTCACAATTCAAAAACATTACTTTCAAGATATGTAAATTAAAATTATTAAATATTAATGATTATAATCTTCAAAAGCCAAGAGTTTTCAATTCTACGTTATCCAAACTAAAGAAATTTTAAAGTTGAATCATCAAAATTGTACATATTTTAATTGCAAAACCAAAAACTTTCGAACTTGCATCGAAAATGTTCACTATGGAAAATTCTTTAAATTCTTAAAAAGTTAAAAATGTTGTTATTTAGAATGTTTTTTTCCTTAAATATGTAATTCAATTTGAAAGATTCAGAGTAACAATTCTTTATTTGTAGACATTCAACTGAAGATTCTTCAAATTTAAATGTTTATAATATTGAATGATGTAATAATAA
>NC_046666.1:23476919-23493300 GCF_010883055.1 Belonocnema kinseyi
AGAAGATTTACAATTAAAAATGTTTAACTTTAAAGGTATATAAATCCAAGGTTGAATGGCATTGAAGATTAAAAGTGTAAAGTTATCAATTCTAAGTTATTAAAATTCCAGAATCTTTAATTTTCAGTTTCCAATATTATAAATTATTAAAATTTAAAGAAAAAAACAATTTTGAAGAGTTAAAATTATTAATTCTTGAACTTAAAAAATATAGGTTTGGAAATTTTTAAATGTGTAAGATTGATAATAAGAATTAAAAGTAACAAACGCTTCGCCTTTAAAGATATTTTAATAAATATTTGAATGATATTGAAAATAAAAAATAGCGAATCTTTAATTAAAAGTCATATAAATTGCAAATTCTTCAATTAAAAATTTTCAAAATAAAAAATAATTTGATTTGAAAAATAAACAATTTTGAAATGTTAAAATTAAGAATTCTTGAATTATGAAAATAAATTTTAAAATAATTCAATTCTGAATATTTATTTTATAATTATATATTATATAATTATATATTTTATAATTATGTATTTAATATTGAGGGTTTTTCAAAAATAGTTAAATTTGGGAGATTATTGAAAATTGAAAAATGTTCCATTTAAGTGATTCACAATTTAAAAACGTTGTATTTTAATAATTCTAGGTTCATAATTTTCGAATGGTTTTGATTCAAAATGGTGTAAATTGGAATATTTTTTAAACATATATTTAAATTTTGAATGTTTACAATGAGAAATCTTTAATTTTGAAGATTTGAAATATGAGATTTTTCAAATTTTAATTTTTATAGTATAGAATGATACAACTTGAAATATATATTTTTAATAGTTTAATTCTGAGGATTTACACTTGAAAACTCGTTAACTTCAAAGATATATAGATAAAAATTAGAATGCAATTGAAGATAAAAAGCTAGGGTTTTTAATTCTAATAGAAAGTCATCAAAATTGCAGAATCTTTAATTGCAAATTTTTAGTATAAAAAATTCTTCAGTTTTAAAAATAAATAATTTCGAAGTGTTAAAATGGAAAATTATTAAAATCTAAAAATATAGATTTAAAAATGACTAAATATTGAATATTTTTATTTTGAAGATATTTTATTTTTAAATATCGTGTCTTTGATATTGAAAAGTAAAATAAAAATCTTTTCGGATGAAAATTCAACTATTTCTTTTTTTTATGAAAATGTGTGTTCTTGTTTTAAAAATTTGTCTATTTCAGTAGAAGCTGCATCTTTATTTGATAAAAATGCAAGTGTTCGGTTAAAAATTCACAAACTTAGTTGAAAAGTAATCATTTACGGTTAAAAATTCAAATCTTTTTCAAAATTTACGTGCTTAAAATTTATACTTTGGTTTTGAAAAGTCAACTGAAATCTTTACTGGGTAAAACTTCAACATTATTTATAAAATTTTCTTTCTGATTTAAAAATTTGTCTGTTCTAGCAGGAATTTCTTTGAGAAAAATGAAACTTCTTGATTGAAAATTCATCTATTTAATAGAGAATTTACTTCTTGTTTAAAATTCATATGTCGGCGTTAAAAAGAAAAAACTAACATCTTTTTTGTATAGAAATTGAAATAATTTTTTTTATTTGCCTTATTTAAAAAATTCATCCATTTCAGTAGCAACTGCATCTTTTTTATACAAGAATGCAACTATTTGGTGAGAAATTCAAAAATTTTTGGTAAATGTCCTCCTTTTCGGTTAAAAATTCAAGAAAATTTTGGAAAATCTACATGTCTCAAATTTTTATTTTGGTTTTAAAAAGTCAACTGAAATCTTTTTTAGGTAAAAATTCAACTTTTTTTTAATTTGTCTTTTTTATTTTGAAAATTAATCTGTTTAAGTAAAAACTTCTTCTTTCTTTGATAAAAATGAAAACTTCTTGCTTTGAAGCTCAACTTTATTTCATGGAAAATTTATTTCTTGCTTAAAATTCATATTTTGGTGTTGAAAAGTCAAATTAAAATCTTTTTTTTGGACAAAAATGCAACTATTTTTTCTGAAATTTTGTGTTATTATTTTGAAAATTCATCTATTTGAGTAAAACCTGCACAAAACAGTTAATTAAAAATCTAAAATTTTTGGTCTAAACTCCTCCTTTTCGGTTGAAAATTCAACTAGTTTTTTAAAAATTTAATTGTTTTTATATTGTCGCGTTGAAAAGTCAACTGAAATCTATTTTAAATAAAAATTTAACTTATTTCATAATTTGTCTTTTTTATTTCGAAAATTAATCTGTTTCAGTAAAAATTTCATCTTTGTGGAATCAAAATGTAACTCATTATTTAAAGCTTCAACAATTCTGTGAAAAAGTCATGCCTTTTAGTTGAAAATTTTACTGTTTTGTTAAAAATTTGTATTTTCGAGTTGAAAATTCAAGTTTATTTATATAAGATTTACTTGTTGTTTAAAAGTCATATTTTAATTGAAAATTCAAGTGTTTGGTTTAAAATTAATCTTCTCTATTGGAAGATTCAACTATTTTCTTTAAACCACTTTGTTAAGACAATTGATTTATTTAGTTAAAAATCAAATTCTTTTGTTGAAAAGTCACTTTTTATTGCAAAAAAAGTAATTTTTGCCTCTTTGAAGCGATTGGACGAAAACGGTTGACCGGGTATGAATGCCCGTTGTTATAACATAATCTACAAAATTTGAATTGACTGTTTACTTTCATTTGCGTCGAACCATCAAAATGCCTTTTCGAACCCTCTTTGCAAACAGTTACTACACATGTGCTAAAGAATAAAGGAAAACGACATAACCGTTTCATTTTATTACTTTTTTCCCCTTTTCGAAGCTGTGTTCTATGTAGTTTTTAATTAAATTAATTAATTAATTAATTTCTTGATTTAATTTGGCTTTAAGGCCATGTAAAGAGTGGACTAGCTGATAAAGGCAGTCTTGAAATCAATATTTTTTCGCCCACATTTAAGAATAAATGTTTAAATAACGCTGAGAAAATTTCGGAAAATAATAATAAATTTTTAAGGAACATTTGTGGCAAGGCACAGAGTTAGAAGCAGAAAAAGTTTATTCATTAAAATAAAAAAATATCGACCGATGCATTTAGTCTTTACAGCAGAAATTTGTTATCTATTTAGCTTTGCCGGTAATCATGAAAACTGTATTACCCACAAAACTGTAGAAGTCTACTTGCTGCAATAGTGCTGCTCTGATACAACTAATACGTATGTTATAATGTTCGAGACCAATTTTTGTTGCTTTGCCATACTTTGATAAATATAAAACTCATAACTAGCCCATTTGAAAAACTTAAAATTGTTTGCAGTGTTCTACAGCACGGTCGGCATTTCTCTAAATTAGTAATTAAAAAAAAAAACTTTATTCACAATTCTAATTATTTAGGACCAGAGCTTCCTTCGTGTCTTCTATTTAGCGTGCCAAATTCTCAACACGATATCTCATTCCGTGTGGACGTAAGTTAGGAAAGAAAAGTACCGATATAGCTTCAAGTTAAAAATTTTTTTTTTGTAATTTCCACTGGAACAAAGCAGAAATTTCGTTTAGACTTAAGTTGGGAAAGAATAATTCAGAACGAGCTTTGGTCACGTGACCCTATCGTTACATAGCCTTAATAAACGAAAATTATTTTAATATCTAGGTAGTATATCTAGGACAGTTCTGACTTCTGAGACACCTGTTTTGTTGTGAGCTAAATCTAAATAAACCAGAGGCCGGTCATTTACCGACAGTAGACAATGGTTTCTGTCCATTTTAAGATACCGACCAATGAAAAAGTAGATCTCGTATTAACCGACCGATGATAATGTAAAATTCTGCTTTACCTGAATTGCCATCAGTATATCATAACAGAATCTAGATTATATTTAGCTGATCAAGCAGAAATTTAAATTGCTTTCAGAAGTTAAAGTGGAAATCTAGATTATCTTAAGCCGATAATGCAGAAATGCAGATGACATGTAGCCGGTAAAATTAAAAACTACCATTTCATCATTCGTCGATAATGTTCAAACAGAGTGCTGAGATAATGTTAGTTAGGAATACTACTATTTACACTAATTATCCACTTTATCTATCATTAATAAATTGGCAATCAAGTATATTTCTCTTTTAATAGTCATCTTTAAAAATGAGGATTATAATAGAGAACCTTAATTTTCTAAAATCAATTTCTAAAATTAAAATGATTAAAAAACAATCAAATGAATAATATAATTGCCCCTTTTTAATTTAAAAAAAAATCCTTCACCTACTTCCAAAAAACATAACCTTTTTCCCTTTCCTTAATTTTTCCTCTAAAATGCGAACTGAATTACTGAAACACAATAAAAAAAGCCGATTATTCTTGGTTGAAAAGCTACTTTCATATTTTTCTTTCGAAATTGATTTTGCAGGGATAAAACTTATTTTTTTTTTCTGGTGATTTATTTGAAAAAATGATATTACAAATGTAAGTATTTCATCACATGTTTTATCTAGAATGTATATCTTTTCGTTGAAAATTTAACCATTTTATGAAAAGTTTCGTTTTCTATTGAAAAATAAGATTTTAAGGTTGAACATTAAAATTTTTTGTAAATAACACTTTTTTTTCTTGTCAAAATTCTGCAATTGTTATTGAAATTATTTGTCTTTTTTTTGGAAAAATAATCTTCTCTGCTATAAATGTTACTGCTTTGTTACAAATACATTTTTTTTATCAAAGATTAATTCTTTTGGTAGAAACCGAATTTTTCCCGTAGGAGATTCATCTTTTTATTTAAAAGTTTGATTTTTGATTTAAAATTGATCTTTTTCACCTCTTAGGCTACACAAAAAATTATTGGTTTACGCTTATTTTTTTCTTTTGGTAAAGAGTAATTTTTTCTATCTGAAGATTAAAGATTCCCTTTTTCCTTGGAAATTCAACTTTTTGGCATACAATTTTAACTTCTTAGTTGAAAATTCAACTTTTTGGTTCGAAATTCATCTATCTTAATTGAAAATTTATTAATTTTGATGAGGATGAAACTATTCATCTTTTATGTAGCAAAGTCATTTTTTCTGGCTAAAAATTAAATTTTTATATGCTAGTTCAAATCTTTTCAAAATTTTTTTTTTACTTAAAAATTAAACTGCTTTTGTTAGAATTTTTAGTTTATTTTTTGGTTTGAGAATTAAGCCATCTGGTTGAAAATTAAACAATTTGCACATAATCATCTTTTTGGTAACAAATTTAATAATTTTTTTAAAAGTTATTCTTTTATATTTTTATTGTTTAAAATCCGTCTGTTTGGGCTTAAGTTTCATTCTTTTTGATGAAACATTTTTTCCAATTGAAAATTGATTTATTTTGTCTTTTTTCCATTCTCATCATTTTTGGTTGAGAAAATATTAGAATTCTCCGAAATTTGACAATCCAGTTTTTCAAAAAATCTGTATGTTTCGAGACTCCCTAAATCCGAAAATCCAGTTTTTACGATGACCTTTTTTGCATTAAAAAATTTTATGTACGGTTGTTCATAGTACTTAGAAAGCTAACAAATTTATAAAAATGCCTTTTTTCAATAAAAAGAAAATTATCAGAGTTATAGCAATTAAAAATTTTTTTAAATCAATCGAAAATCAATGCAACTATGCAGCAAACAAAAAAGTTGAAATAACACAAATTATGACCCCAATAAAGATCTAAAAATTAGTTAATAATCACTGCTTGATACAAATTTGTTATAAATCTCTTTGAGATAGGACACATAGTTTTGGTTTTAATCATAGAAATGAAATTAAAAATAAAACTGAAAAATTTGTGGAAACAACAAACGGTACGAAAATAAATTGATAGAAAAAAATTTTTCACCCAAAAAAGAGATGCAAATTCGTAATAATTTATTCCTCTATCGCTCTCCTATTTGTGTGAAAAATCACCCGATTTTTTATGTTTTGATAAAATTTTAGGCTAATTTACTTTTCGAAGGGGGAGGGGGGTAGAAAAAATTATATTTTTTAACGTATGTGGGGGGTAAAATTGCTCTACAGAAAATAAGAAAACTTCTAAAAATTGGAAAAAACATTCGCTGCGAGATAATTAAAAAAATGAGAACAAAAGAGTTCTAGTAGGATAGAGATACAGGAATTTGGATTTAAACCCTACAGCACAGCATGAACAACGGTGTAACTTTACTGCGCGGCCATATTTTCTATGGAACTCTACTGCGCATATATAAATGCCCATCCACTTTACTGCGCATACATTAGTGACGTATAGCAATAATGCGCATCCGTTAGTTCTATAGAACTCTACTGCGCAGTTGTGAGTTCTATGCAACTCTATTGCGCGCCTATAAGTACCTCCCATATTACAGCACAATTATACGTATCTGTTTTATCGGGGAGGATAAAGAATACAATTTAAATAATATTAGACTTACTTTTAAAAGATACTTAGATAGGAACATTTTTTATTTTAATGTAGGTAACGCAACGGTTATGGCGAATATTAAAAAGAAGGTTCAAGGACGCCTGGCTATATGGTAAGAAAAAGCGCAAAGGGATCAAATAAGCAATGGAGCGGGAAAGATTACATGAAATTTTTAGAGGAAGCTAACGAAGAGTGAGGAAGAACAGTTATTGGAATTGTATTTGAAACAGGTAAAGGTTACGGGAGGAATGTATTAAGAGAAGAAGAACAGAAAGTGCAGAGTCTCTGAATAAGAACAACAACCATGGAAGCATCTATGGAAAGAATGTACTAAAGAAGACGGCTTGAAAATAGAGGAAGCTGGCGAGAGAATGAGGTAAAGATTTGATGAGGAAAGAAAATGGTAATGTTATAAAAAACGCAGGCTAAATCAATGAATTCAGAAAAAGTGTTTTAAAGATGTTGGTGAGAGGAGTAAGAGAAGGGAGTTCTCTGAGTTCACTCTTACTTATATCAGTTCAATAATATCAAACTTACAAGAAAAAACAAAGAACAAAGGATGGAGAGAAATTAATAAAAATAAGCAAATTCTTATGACGGGAAAAATTGTTACTTCAATATAGTTAATCTAACAAATTTGGGGAATAGGTAAAGAAGATTTAAGGACGTCTGGATTTATGGTGGGAAGTGCAAGGGGATAAAGTAACTACCAGAGAGAAAAAGCAAACATGGAAGTTTAAAGGGAAGCTAAGGGAGGGTGAGGCAGAGGAGTTAGCGGAAAGGTATTTAAAACAGGTAAAGGTTAGGGAAGGTATTTTTTGATAAAAGAAGAAGAGCAGAAAGTGCAGAATCTTTGAATAGAGATTAACAACTATGGGAGCATCTATGGGAAAAATATAAGAAGAGGAATTGAATAAAGGAAGTTGATAAGATAAATTGATGATGATTTTAGTTCGAAGCAGATGATACTATTATAAAAAAGGCTGGTCAGATCAATGCAATACAAAAAATTTTTAAGATAATTCTTAAGACTAATAAAAAGTGTTTTCTCTGAGCTTACTTTTATTTGTATGAATTCAATAATATCAGATCCAGGTGAAGAAATTAAGAAAATAGAATGAGAAAAGAAAATATATATCTGGTATCTCACGATATAGTAGTTATGCCAGAGAATGAAAGGTGGTAGGCTTAACAATAGTTTCGAAGAAGTACTTAAATGAGAAAAATTTCAATTTTAACACAAGTAATTCAATGGATATGGCAAAATATTTGAATGAGAACATCAAATATAAAATCATCTATGGACACTATGTAAGTAGAGGCTTTGAAAATAAAGGAAGATTGCAAGAGAAAGTGGTAAAGATCTTAGGGAAAGAAGATGTGGATGTTATAAAAAGTGGAGACAAAATGAATGATAGAAAACTAATTTTTAAACCTGTAATCAGTCGATAGTGGTAGCAAAAAGTGGTTTAGACAAAAAAAGCATTAAAGAGAGCGATTAGGACCACAAAAGGTTGTCAAGTTAAAAAATAATACCCTTCTTTCATATATTGTCACTCCCAAGCTATGTCGACTATGTTACAACAGCCAGTGACTGCAGCTAGGCTGGTTTACTGCCTATCCAACTATCCCCTCTGGTGTACAATGTACATCGCCCGACTATAAAATGTACTGCAGAGGGCAGTGGGATTGATTAAGGGACAGACTAGCCAATAAAGTCGGATGCATCGTCCGGCTAAATTCAAGTAATTATGGTACCTGCTGTGGGTAGTTTTGTACCTGGGATCGTAAAGTCAACAAATGGGACTAACTCGGTTTTATGTAGCGATAACTTTTTTAAGGTGACATAGTCGCCCGGCAACTTTTTAACATAGCGTGGCAACTAACCCGGTTTAATGAGACGGGTCGGTAAGGGAATTAAAAATGGCGGCCAAAGTGAAACGCGTCAGACCGCCATAAAACCAGGCTCTTTAAAATTCGACATTTATTCACTTCAAATCCTTTTGAAAATTATGGGTTTTATGATAAACGAGTAGTAAACGCAGGGTCGCAAAGCGTACTTTAACCTTATTTTAAAATTTTAATTGCATAAAAAATATTTAAATCAGGATCAATAATTTAATAAATTATTATATGTAACAGATATGTGTAAAATTTATATGTGTTTGAGGTGGAAAGAACAAACCAGCCTTAGGATTGAAAATTAGTATAGGAGAAAAAGCAATGGGAATTTTTTATTCTATCTTCATTATTCAGAAACAATAAAACACGTAAAATCGAAATTTTTATCAGAAGTCTTGTTTAGACGTTCCACGTTAATATCAATATTTCAAGGTGGTCTCTAAGAAAATTTTGTTTTTGTTTTTTGACGATTAATACATATTTTTTAACTCGCTAAAATTAAATAAATTACGACTTTAACACTCTTTTGAATTTAAAATACTTAGAATTAAATTAAAAACATTTTTTACTCACAAATTTATAAAGCTTTTTATAATGGAAAATTCAAAATTAGAAGCTCTGTATTATATGGGAATTATTTTTCACCTTATATCTATTTTGGTGACTTATATCTGAAAAATATGCAATTTTAAACAAATACTCAACTTTGCAACTAATAAGGTTAATTTCATACTAAAAACTGAATAGTTTACTTTTCGGTGAAAACAATATTTCTTAAACTAAAAAAGAATGAATTTTCAACAAAATGCTTCAATTTTAAACAACAAAAAATTTTCTATTAGAATGATGAATCTCAAAGCAAAAAATATCTTTTGAACTAAATCGTCGAAATTTCTACAATGAAATGAATTTCTAACTAGGAGAGATAATTTCTTAACGAAAAATATAATAGTTTATATTTTAAAAACAAAAAATATAATAATTGTTAATAAAATTGGTAAATAATTAACAAAAAACATAAATTTTCAACAATAGAACTGCGTTTTCAACCAAAAGGATTTACTTTTTTTAAAAATGTGTTCAATTTTTGTAAAAAAAGATTCAGTCTCAAGCAACAGTTCGATCTTAAAATAACAAAATAAATATCAAGCACAGAATATTAATTTTTCACAACGTACCAAAATTTTAACAAATAGTAGAATTTTCAACTAAGAACTAAATACATTTTCAACTAAAACTGTAATAATTATATTTTCAATTAAAAAGATTAAGTGTCCACCATGAATGGGATTAAAAAAATAGTTTTTTATTGTAAACTGAAAAAGTTACATTTCAAAGGAAAAAAGTTGAATTTTCTGTTAATGTAGTTAAATTAATAAAACAGAGAGAGGAATTTTCTTTAAAACAATTAAATTTAAAAAAAAATACATTTACATAAAACTATTGTGTACAATACGAAGAAGACGAATGTTTTAATCACTCATTATCCTTTGACTACAAAGATTAATTTTCTGCCGAAAAAGATGGATTCTTAACAAGATAAATAAATTTTCAATTTGAAAATTGAGTTTTACCAAGCAAAACAAACAAATTTTTGACAAAATTATTAAATTTTAAGTCAAGTAATGTATTTTTAATTTTAATAGTTGATTTTTCAGCTATAAAAAAAATTCGACAAAAAGAACTTATTTTCTACTAAAAACAACAGTATTTGAATTACATACACGAATTTTTATTAAATACATCAATTTTCAACCTAAAAAGAGAGATTTATTATAATGAATAGAATTTTCAAATTTTGATTGAAAAATTAATTCTTAACCAAAAAAAAAAAAGAAACGAATATTCAACCACATAGATGAATTTTAAACTAAAAAGGGACATTTATGGTAAGAAACAGAACAGTTAAAATTTTAGGTTTAACAAATTGATTTTTAAACAGAAAATAAATTTTCAACCAAAAAGATACATGTTCAAACAAAAATATTCATCTTCTGTCAAATAAGACGAATTTTTAACAACAAAAAAATGACTTTTGCACAGAACTGTTGACGTTTTAATCTGAATGAATATTTTTTCACAACATTTTTTAAATTTATAACACAAAACGCGAGGGTTTACCTAAACAGTTCAATTTTCAACTTAAATAGGTACATTTTCAACAAAAATTAAATAATTATATAATCCGTTGCAAACATTCATTTTTCCTAGAAAAAAAATGTTGATTTTCGAGCAAACAGAAATTGTTAACATTTTCTACAAATTAAATTATTTGTTAACAAATAATTAAATTTTTAATCTAAAAAATAAATTTTTTACTACAGAGATAAATTTTTTGCTATAAAAGATAATTTTTTAATTAAATAGTTTAATATTCATCTTTCCACACGAGTTTTAAACCAGAAATGAAATAATTTTTCATCAAAATAATTACATTTTCAAATAAAATCATAAATCTTCAACTGAAATAGTTAATTTTCCAGCAAGTAAATAATTTTCAAGCAAAATGATTAACTTCTCAGCAAAATAAATAAATTTTTAAAAGATTTTAAAAGATACATTTTCAAACCAGAAGATTGATTTCGTACCCAACAAGAAATTTTTCAACAAAATACATGACTTTTTAATCAAATAGTTGAATTGTCAACTAAAAAGGATAAATTTACAATTAAAAAGGAAATCTATCAATTTTTAGTTCCATAGATTTATTTTCAGATAAAAAAGAAACTTTTAAGAAAATAGTATAGTTTTCAACTGAAGAGGTGAATTTTCCACCTAAAATTTTAATTTTATACCGAAAAAACTAAATTTTTGCAAAATGCGTCAACTTTTAACTAATTAATACAATTTTTCGCCAACAAGGAAAAAATTAATTTTTAACATAAAAATAAACGACTTTTTAAACAAATAGAACTGTTATTCCTATTTATAAAAAATACGAAATTGTACTTTTCATGGCAGCGCCGCTGTGGCGTCCCCAACTATCGAAATTTGGGCGCGAAATTCAAATTCATAAATTTGTAATAATTTCCTAACTAATAGATAAGGCCTTTAATTAAAGAAAGGCTCATGAAACTTTTTAATTTTTTTTTCTAAATTCTTGCTTCCTAATTAAAAGGTGTTCCTTGAATATTTCCCCAATTGAAAAAGTTCCAAAATGAAAAGAGAATATCTCTCGAAGACTTCAGCTAAACATATCGAGTTTCCGAAGGGATAGAGTGATTGACAGGAAAATCTATATAATGCCCCTTAAAAGTTGTCTACTTCAGTAGAAAAGTTTCTTATAAGAAAAGAGATAAATTTCACTAACTCGAGCCCTATCGCCAATAAATTCGTTTTCTAGAATTTCTTACTTGAAAGGTCTTCACAATAAAAAAAACGTTCCCTATCACTTTATAATAAACTTCATAAATTATTAAGGACTTATCTTTCGAACTGGGAAAAATATATTGAGACAACAGTTTGTCAGTAAATAAGCTTTGCATTATTCAATTTAATAACTGTTTATGGAACGAAATCGATTGGCTCTGATCTGTGACCGCGTAAAAACGCTCATGAAGGGACAATAAAAAGTATAAGCAGAAGCCTTTAAGCTCGATGCTGGAATGCATTATTCGAAACTAAATCATGACCCTCGAACAAAACCTATGAAATTTTAACGACTTTGCTTTGGGGGACGTTTTTTATTCCTTTCGAGTGTTAAACGACGATTTTTTTTATTGCTTTACATTGTTAAAGAAAATTGTTTGATTATAACCTTAAAGTTTTTAACAATTGAATAATAAAATTTATCAACTTAATTTAGGGTAATTAATGTTATCAATAATAATATTAATAATAGATAAAAAAATAATCTGAATTTTTAATTAAAATTCAAAAAAAAAATTTAATAACGAAAAATTATGAGGGCCCTGCACTTATTTATGATTTTCAAAAAAGTAGGGAAATTAGCCAAATGTGGTTAAAATAAAATAAGCAAAAAAGCTTAGACATTTAAGCAATTAACAATCAGTGAAATGTTTACTTAATTCAGTTTTTATCTTGAGAAATGTGAACAAATCTTTAAAAAAAAATAAAGTGAAAGCAATTGTCCTTTTGATGAAAAATTCAGATTAAAAAAAACTAATTTTCTGTTAAACCAAGGTTACAATAAATATTTGAGGTTTTAAGGTGATTTTTAAATTTATCTCTAAAAGAGAATACTTTTTTGAGATTTTGGAAAAAATCAAAAAGAATTTTCTAGTTTATAACACAATTTTGATACAAAAGTTTTAAGATTTTAAAACATTATTTACATTTCCAAAAATTCCAAAAAAGAATTGAGAAGATTTTAAGTTGATTTTTTTTTAATTTTGTAATATTTGGCATATTCGAGAAAGAATTCGGACCAGTTGAAAAGATATTTCATAATTTTAGAAGTTTATACAAAATTAAACATATATAAAAACTTACAGACATTTTTAAACTTTTCCAAAAATTTATCAAACATTTTCTGTTTAGTTGTCAAAACTTCCAAAAGTGGCAAATATCTTTTAAAGAGACTTAAATTATACCATAAATCTATAAAAACGGTTTATAATTTTTTTTTTTTGAATTTTCTAGATTCTCTTTCAATATATTTTGATATATTTTAATCAAATTTCGAATCGCAAGTGAATTTCATTCAAAATCAATTTTTTATGGGCTATAAAATATCCCAATTAGTATGGACGAAAATCAAATTACATCCTATTTTTAATTTCCATGCCTTTCTTTCAAATTTGTTCAAATAAAAAAAATGTATTGCTTTCTTTTAAAAAAAAATTTACATTTAGAAGAAGATATTATAGAAAGAATAAAGTTTAATTATTTAAATAAGAATTTAAGAATTATATTAAAAAGATGTTCATTTTGGTTAAGACATAAACCAATTAATTCAACTACTTGGTTAAAAATTCATGTAATTTCTTAAAAATGCCTCTTATTTTGTAGTAAATTAAATCTTCCTCTTTTCAAATTAAACTTAAAATTAATTTTCTTGTTTGAAAATTCGGCTGTTTCGTTTGAAATTAATATGTCTTCATTAAAGATTAAATTATTTTTATAAAAATTTGTCTTTCTCAGCCGTCAGCTCAATTGATAAATTTTTTCAACCTTTTTATTTAAATTAGATTATTTTTTCCTTAAAAAATCGACTCTTACTTTTTTTGATTGAAAATTCAACTTTCTAGGTCGAAAATTTAAGTTTTTAGTTGAAATTCGAATTCATTTTGTTCTTTTTGGCTTGAAAATTGAAAAATTAGTTAAAAAATTTAATTCGTTTGTAGGAAGTTCGTTTTTTAATATTAAATTAATTTTTTAAATGAAAATTCAACTACTTTAGTTTGGTGCAAAAATTCCACCCAACTTTAAATCGGAGTATCAATATTTTGTACTAAGAGAGACGATTTTTCAACAAAAATAATCAATTTTCAACCAAATTAAAATAAATTTTCAGCAAATTGGTTCTATTTTAACCCAAGTAGTTACATTTTTAATTAGAAAAAAATACATTTTTAACCAAAAATTGAATATATAGTAATATTTTCAGTTAGAAAAGTAATTGAAAAAATGTGTTTTCAAAAAAGTGGTTAAATCTTCAACCGAACAGATGAATTTTCAACTAAAATGATAAATCCTCGAACAGAATAGTTAAATATATTAAAAATGGAAAAGTCGCATTTTCAAGTAAAGCGAAGGAGATTCCTGCGAAGAATATTATTCTTCATCGAGAAAAAAAATTTAAGCTAAAACTAATCAATTAATATTTTTAAAAAATGGAGGAGTTACATTTTTGGTTAAAAAAATTACCTCTAGACAAAGAAAAAATGTACTTTGCAGAAAATAGATAAATTTTCAATAAAAGAGAAAAATGTTCCACAAAATAATAATTTTTTAATAAAGTGGTTTAACTGTTATCCAGGCATGTAAATTTACAATTATACAAATAATTGGTGTAGTTAATATTAAAACAATGATATTTTTAGTCAAAAATATTTTTTATACTGTTAAAGTTTGCATTTTCGATTTTTCAAAAAAATTAAAACAGTTATTGTAATAATCTTGTAGGGAATTAAAAAAGACACATTTTTCTTTTCTTGACTTTTTTTCTTATATTTTTTGGAATATTGTAAATGCTATAACTCTGGTAAATTTTATTTTTATCAAAAAAAGTCATGCGGATTAATTTTTTGTCTTTTTGAATACTAAGAATACCCGTACAAAAAATTTTTGAATTTCAAAAACATTCAAATTGTGCACCCTTTTGTAATTTTTATTCAAAATGGCTGGCTCAGGAACTTGAGCTTCATGCTGGTATACTAAAAAAGTATACCAAAGGAAAATCCAATCTGTTCATTCTTTCGAAAGTTCTCGTCCGGAAAAAAGAAAACCATCCACGAACAGAGAGACAGACACATTCGTAACAACCTGTTTTTTTGGATTCAGGAGATTTCAAAAAGAAGAAATTTGACCAAAACTGGGGGGGGGGGGGGGGGGGGGGAGTGTCAAATCTTACACAAATTTAATACCTTCTCTGAAGAGGATGTAAAAATAATTGTATAAAATGATAAATCCTAAACTGAAATAGTTAAATTTTTTATTAAAAAAAAAAAAAACAACAACAATTTACAACACGCAAAAAACCGAATTTTCTACCAAATAGATGAATTTTCAAGTAATATCGTGAATCTTTCACTAAAATCGACTATTATTTAAACAAAATACAATAATTCTTTAAAAAAAGATTTAATTTTTATCTAAAACAAAAACATTTTCAACAAAATATACAAATATTAAATTTTCAGTGATAAAAGATAATTTTCAACGAAGGCAAAAATATTTCGAATAAAAAAGCTGAGTTCCGAACTAAAATGATAAATCTGCAGCAAAAAATCAGTTTTAAACAAACTAGTTCAACTTCTAACTAAAAGAAAAATGTTTTAAAAAAACATACGAATTCCTACAAAACTGTTAAATTTTCAGCCAAATAAATGAATTTTCAACTGAAATGATGAATATTTAATCAAAACAAAAATTATTTTGACTTAAAGTAAATTCACTTTTTTTGTGCAAATTAGGGGGAGGGGAGGATGCGCATCAGAATTGAAGAGAGAAAAAATTTATTCATTTTTGTAGCACTCTATTGAGTATCGACTATCGAGCAATAGGTATGAAAAAAGTGAAGAATATCGCTAGATGGACAGAATGAAGTAACAGAACGCAGTTTGTTTGCAAGCCACCCCAGCGGCCCACTAGCACACAAAAGTCCCCCAATCTCGACCCCTTTCTCAACTCATACAGGACACAGCAATCAGAACGAGCGACAGTAACAACAACGCTCACTGCATACAGATTCATGCTTTTATTTAGGGGGTTTAGTTAGAAGTACAGACATATGTACCTCGTACGAAACTACGGTCAGTATCACCCCTGCTTCTCAGGGACCTCATGAAAATTAATTTTAAATTTAATGTGGAATTTACTGCCTTAAGCCCAGCCGACAGTGATTTCGCCCTGGGGAGAAAGCTTTAATTAAGCACTTGGAGGCTTATTCGGACTCAGTTCACGTCTACCTAAGGACACATCATAATAAATTTGAATAGTAGGGTAAACAGCATATAGTTTAGCATTAGAATAAAGAACATGCATGGACAGAAATTTGTAGTTCGTGAAGGAAAATACAAAAAAAAAAATCAAAAAAACCTAATTAAAAAAAAATTCATTATTGTTTTTAAAACAGCCAACCGTGTCCCCGATTCATGGACTTTTATATAAACTTTATTGTAAACTGCTTATGAAGTTCATTATAACTTAGCAACAAGTTTTGGAAATGTTGCAATCAGGTCTGCTTAATATTGATTATTTTAACGTTAACTGTAAAATCAATAATAAATATCAAAACTCTGTCATATACTATCCTATTCTATTCCATTCCATTCCATTCCATTCCATTCCATTCCATTCTATTCCATTCCATTCCATTCCATTCCATTCTATTCTATTCTATTCTATTCTATTCTATTCTATTCTATTCTATTCTATTCTATTCTATTCTATTCTATTCTAT
>NC_046666.1:23493400-23633487 GCF_010883055.1 Belonocnema kinseyi
CGATTCCATTCGATTCCATTCTATTCCATTCTATTCCATTCTATTCCATTCTGTTCCATTCTATTCTATTCTATTCTATTCTATTCTATTCTATTCTATTCTATTCTATTCTATTCTATTCTATTCTATTCTATTCTATTCTATTCTATTATATTCCATTCCATTCTATTCTATCCTATCACACCGTATCATATCCTACCATATCCTATTACACCCTATATCCCCCTATCCTATCCTATCATATCGCACTGTATGTAATACCATTATATCCTATTGCATCCTATTTATTTCCATCCCAGCTAATAATATCCAACTTATCTAGTCGTATTTAATTTTCTCACATCCTATTTTAGCCTGCCCGATCCCTACATTTCCTATCACATCGTATACTATCCTACCCTATTCCATCCTCTCATGGCATTTCATATATTACGCTATCGCACCATATGCAATTTCATTCTATTCTATTCTATCCTATGCAATACCATCCTATCTAATTCTATCCTGCTTTATTATATATTAGCTTATCCATTCCTAACTCATCATATATTACCTTATAGTATCCTACCCTATTCTATTCAATCCAATTATATCGTAACCTATCCTATCCTATCATATCCTATCCTATCCTACCCTATCCTATAGCATCATATCCTGCCTATTCTGCCCTATCCTCCCACATCCTTCAATATCTTATTCTATAGTACTATATCTAATCCTATCATTGCCTATATCATAATATCTTTTCTCTTCCTATAATATCGTATCCTAGATTATCATGTTCTATCCTATCCCGTCATATCCTATTCTATCCTATCCTAGGCTATCCTGTTTTCTCTTATCCCATCGTATCCTATCCTATCACATCCTATCTGCCGCGTTGTATCCTCTAATACCATATGATATCCTTTCCTACCTTATGCTATTATATCCTATCATTTCATATCCTATTTCATTATATCATATCGTATGCGACCTAGTCTATAATATCACATCTGATCCTACCTATCCTATGTCATCCTAGCATATCCTCGGATATTCTATCCTAGCGTACTAGATCTTATCCCATTCTACCTTATTTTATCCTATCAATTCCTAACATCTCTAATGATATCCTATCTTATCCTAATTAATCTTATCCTATCGTATCTCATCGTAATTAATCTTATCCTATCCTATCTCATAACATCTTACCTTATTTTTTCATATTATGCCCTATCCTGTTTTATTCTATTCTATTATGTCCTATCCTATCCCATCATATCCTGTCCTATCTAATTATATATTACCCTATCCCATTTTGTCCATCATTTCTCACCCTATCCTATCCCATCTTTTTCTATTCTATAAAATCCTATCTATAACACCTTATCCTCTTGTATCCCATCATATCCTTTCCTTTCCAATCTATGTCTATCCAATCGTATGATTTTATATCCTATCCTTTCCTATCCTATTCTATCCTATCACGCCCTATCCTATCTTATTCTATCCTATCCCATACCATATTATAATATCCCATACTATCTTATGCTACCATGTCCTATCCTATCCTATGATATCATATCGTATACCATTCCATTCTTTTATATCAAATCTGTTCCAGCCTATCCTATGCCATTCTATCATATCCTGCGATATCCTATCCTATCGTACTGTATCTTATCCCATTCTACCTTATTTTATCCTATGTATTTCCAGCATCTTTAATGATATGTTACCTTATCTCAATTAATCTTATCCTATCCTATCTCATAATATCTTACCTTATCTTTTAATATTATACCCTATCCTATTTTATTATATTCCATCATGTTCTATCCTGTCCCGTCATATCCTCTCCTAACTCAGTCTATATTATTATATCCTATTTTCTCCTATCATGCACTATCCTATGATCTCCAAACATATCCTGTCCCATCGTATCCTATCCTATCAAATCCTATCTACCGTACCTTATTCTCTTGTATCCCATCGTATTCTCTCTTTCCTATATTATCCCATCCAATTGTATAATTTTATATCCTATCCTGTCCTAACCTATTCTATCCTATCACGCCCTATCGTATCTTCTCTCATCCTATATTATACCTTAACCTATCTCATTCTGTCATAACCTATCCTATACTTTATTTTCACGCCCTATCTTATCCTCTCCTATCACCTCCTATCATATACTTTCTTGTAATATCCTATCATATCCTATCTTATCTTATTCTATACTATACTATCACAGGATTATCCAATCCCATACTCTCATATTCTATCTGATCTGATCCTATACTATGCTATTACTTCTTATCCTATCATATCCTTTCACATCTCATCCGGTCCTATCCTATTAGACCTTATCCTAAACTCTCATTCTATATTTTTTTTCCTATATTATCATATATTATCTCATTCTATCATTTCCTGTCGTATCCTATCATATTACATCCTATCCTATCATATTATATCATATCTAAATCAATCCAATCCGGTCCTTTTCTCTTATATTAAACCATACCCTGTGATATCCTATCCTATCGTATCCTATCGTACCTGATACAATCCCATTCTATACTATTCTATCCTGTTCATTCTCATCCTATCTAATGATATCCTATCTTATCCTATCTTATCTCATCTTATCTTGTTCTATTCTATCATATTTAGTGCTAGTGTGGCTAGTGTGGTAACAAAAAGAAAAAAAATTATCGGTGAAAACGCAATCAGAAAATGGAGTCCTTCTGAAAGAAGGAAACTTATATTTCTCACATTCAGTTATGTTCGTCAGCTACAATAATCGGAATAGTTTCTAATTATACACTAATTGTTTTTTATGTAATGTTAATTGTTTCTCCTGTATCGAATATAATGCAGAAAAATCCTGTTTAAAAAAATAGGTGTATTGAGCTTTTTCAGTTTAATTTTTCGAATTTCCTGGAATTTTGTTATAAGAATTTCCAAATAAGAAATTTTATTCCTAAAATTTTATATCTATAAAAGTATTCCTAAAAAATTATTTCTAGAATGGAAACTTTAATTTTTAAATGATATTTTTATAGAAAATGAATAAATATTCTTCTTTTAACGTTTTGAACAAATTATTTAAAAATAACTAACCATCAATTTAGCAAATCAAAATTTCTTAATAACTAATTCTATTTAATAATAGATATTATTTCCGAAAGTTTTTTAATATGACAAATAAAAGAGAAAATTTTAGTTTTTTTCTAATGTTGGGAAATTATTCTGTTCTTAATAATTTTACATCAGACAATGATTTATCAAATCTTCGACATATTTAGAGCGATAAAGAGAAGGAAATTCTGAACAAAACATTAGAATATCTCAGCTTACGAAATATTATAGACTGTACGTAACAATGAAAAAAGTGATCGGTCTAGGAAAAATTTAAATTAATCTTTTGCTCAACTCTTTATTTAATGTAAATATTAAACAAGATTTCAAATAATTTCATTAAATTACGGAAGAGAATTTTAAACATTTCAAGTAAATGTTTTTCAAACTTAAAAGATTTAACTGATTTAGAACATATTCGAATAAATTTAAAGGATGCTTACAGGTTTTGAAAAGATACAAATATGATTTTATTCAAATGAAAATGTATATTTTTTGGATTTTGAATGGAAAATTTAAAAAAATTTTAAAAACGTTGAAAGATTTCAAGAGCCTAAACATTCTAAAAGATTTCCAAAATAATGAAGAAATAATTTGGAAATTTTTAAGGCCCTTTTATGATAATGAAAATTTTTTTCTAAATTCCAGAAAAAATTTGAATAATTTTAAGAGATATTTAGAAGATAAGAAAAAAAATTAAAGTAATGCATAAATTAAAACAAAATTTATAATTTTCATCATTTCGAAATAAAATTATGTGTAAAGACAATTTTTTTTAAAGATTTTTGAACTTTAACAAAATTTTCCATAAAATAGTGAATTTTGCCAAATCTAAGCATGCATTTTTCATAAAAGTAATGAATCGTCAATAAAAAATAAAATAAGTTCATGAATTCTTACGTAAAAAAGATTAATTTTCAATCAAAAATGATTGAAAATGGAGAAAATCGATACATAGGTGACGCAGTCTCCTTCAACAGTACTCCGAAAGCTCGGAAGCAAAGTTACCGAAGGCTGTCAACTTTTATCGGTGTCACATGGATATTTTTTACAGGAGGAGCTGGAAAAGTGGTTCAAAATGTGATCAACCACCCTACCGTGACCAATCGCTATAACGTATTTCTTTCAAGAGGGAGCTGAAAAAGTGGTTTGAGATGTGACCAATTACTCTTTTGTGACCACTCGCTAAAACTTATTTTTGTTCAAGGGGGAGCTGGAAAAGGAGTTCGAGATTTTACTAATCACTCTTCTGTGACTAGTTGCTAAAACGCATTTTTTTAAAAGAGAGCTGGAAAAGAAGTTCAAAATGTGATCAATGACTCTTCCGTGACCAATTGCTATAAAGTATTTCTTTCAAGAGGGAGCTGAAAAAGGGGTTCGAGATGTGACCAATCACTCTTCCGTGACCAATCGCTATATTTTTTTTTTGTTCAAGGGTGAGCTGGAAGAGGAGTTGGAGATTTTACTAATCAATAAAAAATGAATGAAAATGGAGAAAATCGATACACAGGTGACGCAGTCACCTATAACAGTACTCAGAAGGCTCAGAAGCAAAGTTACCGAAGGCTGTCAACTTTTATCGGTGTCACATGGATATTTTGTATAGGAGGAGCTGGAAAAGTGGTTCAAAATGTGATCAACCACTCTTCCGTGACCAATTGCTATAACGTATTTCTCTCAAGAGGGAGCTAAAAAAGGGGTTCGAAATGCGACCAATCACTGTTCCGTGTCCAATCGCTATTAATTTTTTTTTGTTCAAGGAGGAACTGGAAAAGGAGTTCGAGATTTTACTAATCACTCTTCTGTGACCAGTCGCTAAAACGTATTTTTTTAAAAGAGAGCTGGAAAAGAAGTTCAAAATGTGATCAATGACTCTTCCATGACCAATTGCTATAAAGAATTTCTTTCAAGAGTGAGCTGAAAAAGGGGTTCGAGATCTGACCAATCACTCTTCCTTGACCAATCGGTACAATTTTATTTTGTTTAAGGGGGAGCTGGAAAAGGAGTTCGAGATTTTACTAATCAATAAAAAATGATTGAAAAGAGAGAAAATCGATACACAGGTGACGCAGTCACCTGTAACAGTACTCCGAAAGCTTCGAAGCAAAGTTACCGAAGGCTGTCAAATTTTATCGGTGTCACATGGATATTGTTTACAGGAGGAGCTGGAAAAGTGGTTCAAAATGTGATCAACCACCCTGCCGTGACCAATCGCTATAACGTATTTCTTTCAAGAGGGAGCTGAAAAAGTGGTTTGAGATGTGACCAATCACTCTTCTGTGACCACTCGCTTAAACTTATTTTTGTTCAAGGGGTGCTGGAAAAGGAGTTCGAGATTGTACTAATCACTCTTCTGTGACCACTCGGTAAAACGTATTTTTTTAACAAAGGGAGCAAGAAAAAGGGTTTGAGATGTGACCAATCACTATTCTTTGACCAGTCTCTAAAACCTATTTTTTTAAGGGTGAGCAGGAAAAAGGGTTCGAGGTGTAACCAACCACTATTCTGTAACCAGCCGCTATAACTAATTTTTTTAAAGGGGTATCTTTAAAAGGGGTTCAAGATGCGACTAATTATTTTTCTGTGACCAGTTTTTAAAACTTATATTTTATAGGGGGAGCTGGGAAAGAGGTAAAAATGTGATCAATCTCTTTTCCACAAACAATTGCTATAACGTATTTTCTTAAACAGGGAGCTAGAAAAGGAGTTCAAGATGTGATCATTCACTCTTCTGTGACCAATTTCTATGAAGTATTTTTTCGAAAATCGAGCAAGAAAAGGGGTTTAAAATTTTACCAATCACTTCTCTGTGGCTAGTTGCTGAAACGTAATTTTGTAAAGAGAAAGCTGCAAAAGAGGTTCGAGACGTGACCAATCACTCTTCCGTGGCCAGTCCCTAAACCGTATTTGCATAAAGGTTTTTAAAGTTTTTAAACACTGCTGCCTGCGATATTGAACAATTGGGAATATTTTTCACCAAACTCTGTATGGCCTATAACGAATATTTGAAGCTCGAGTTTCTCGAGAACAGCGTGAAAATTTACAATTGTCGTTCTCCCCTTATTCGTGTGTTTGTTGCTCTTGATTGTATGCCAATTTGTGTATATATTTACAAATTGATATTCTTGATTTTCTAATAAAATAGTAAAATTTAGTTAAAATAGAAAAACGTTTTGCCGGAAAAGGATCCTTGATGTTAAAATTGGCCGGATTAAAAAATTAATTTCCGGAAAAAATATCGGATCTGTATACACAACGATAATTTAAATCAAAATAAATATTCTATTTCTGCAAAATTTCTGGAAGAATGGCCGTTAACTGTGGGAAAGCTATTTCTCTGGAATTCTGGAGGAATAGGCACTCCGTTCTTTAAAAAGAAATTGTGTTGAAAGTGAATCTTTTTTAAACTTACAGTAGGAGCATTTTATGATGTTTTTCCAAATTTAGTTGTTGGGTTTCTGGTATTTTTTTCAAGAATTCTATACACAAGGTTTAGAAAGCTTCTCTTTACCAATACCTAAAACTTTTTTCAGTCAATTTCAGACTAGCTTCAATGTGTTCAATGCTAGTGGACCACTGCTGCTGACAATTCCTAAAACCTTAAATCCCTGTGTCACGTACGAATTAAATTTTTAGTTAAAATAATTAATTTTTAGCTAGAAAACATAATTTTATACTAAATAATTAAATTTGAAAAAAAGTTTTTTAATTAAAAAGATTAATCAGAAAACAAATAAATTAATTTTTAACAAACTTGTTCCACTTTTTAAAGAGTAGGTCAATTTGCAACCAAAAAAGATGAATTCTCATCGAAAAACGTGTTATTTGAAATTTCAACTAAACAGGATTCTAAACGTCTATCAAAAATTGTTTGATTCAACTAAAAGAGATCAATTTTAACAAAAAAAAAAATAGTTTTAATCCTTAACTAAAACAGATTAATTTTCAACCAAATAGTTGGGTTTTTTACTATAACATGTATAAATACCAGTGTTAATTATGGTATGTATTTGTTTGAACAATAAATGCTTTAAATTCCTTTTAATCTCTTTTTTTTTAATTATTAGAATTTAAGAAATTGACGGAGTTCAAAGATTTCAAGGAATTCCAGGAATACACGAAATTAATAAAATTACGAAATTCATGAAAAAAAATCATTCATGAAATTCAAATAATTCATAGGATTCACAGAATCCATGGAATGAACAGAATTCATGGAATTAGCATAATTCATGGAATTCATCGAATTCACGAATTCATAGTTGTTATTGGGTTCGCGGAATGCATAGGATACCATAAAGTGAAGGAATTCATTGAATTAAAGAAATTCATAAAATTTGTTTAACAGAAGGAATTCACGAAATTAGCGGAATTCACGAAATTCAAGGAATTCGTGGGATTGGCTGTAACCATGGAATTTATAGAATTCAAGGAAGCTACGGAATTGATATAACACCCGCAATTAACGAAATTCGAGCAATTAGCGGAATTCATAGAATTCAGGAAATTAACGGAATTCGCAGAAATCAGGAAATTAACGGAATTCGCAGAATTCATAGAAATGGAAGAATTCTCGGAATTTAGTTTACTACCGGCCTTCACGGTATTTCAACGAACGAATGGAATTCAAGGAATTCAAATAATTCACGGAATGAATGGAATTCACGGAATTGATAGAAGTCAAGGAATTCATGGAATTCTGTAAATTCTTGAAATTCATGGAATTCATTGAATTGTAGAAATTTATAAAATTTATTACACTGAAGGAATTCACGGAATTCATTGAGTTGAAGGAATTCATGAAATTCATTTAACTGGAGAAATTGACTAAGTACGCTTCATTTACAGAATTCACGAAATTCACGGAATTCGCGGAATTCATAGAATTAAAGGAAATCCAGGAATGTATGATATTCATGAAATTCACGGAATTAATGGAATTCAAGATATTTAAGGAATTAAAGGAATTCATGGATCTCGTGAAATTCACAGTATTCATTGGGATCGGGAAATGCATAGCATTCCATAAATTGAAGGAATTCATTCAATTGAAGAAATCTATCGAATTGATTTAATGGAAGGAATTCACGAAATTCACGGAATTCTTGAAATTCAGTGAATTTACGGAGTTTAAGGAATTTGTGTGATTAGCTGTAATTATGGAATTTACGGAATTTAAGAAAGTCACGGAATTCATATGACAACCGCAATTATCGAAATTCATGCAATTAGCGGAATTCATAGAATTCAGGAAATTAACGAAATTCTTAGAATTCATAGAAATAAAAGAATTCTCGGAATTCATGTAACACCCGGACTTCACGGTATTCATGCAATTCACAGAATTCGTAGTATTAAAGGAATTCCACAGTATGAATGAAATTTAAGAAATTCCAAGAATTCACGTAATTAACGGAATACACGGAATTAATAGAATTCAAGGAATTCGCGAAAGTCATGGAATTCATGGAATTCATTATATTGAAGGAGTCGATGAAATTTATTTAACTGGAGGAATTTACTAAATACGCTTCGTTTACGGAATTCACGGAATTCACGTAAATTCCAAAACTACATTTTTAAGGAAAACAAATTCTTCTGGCCTCCAAAATGGTTTAGACTGCACGATGCTGATAAGATGCCTTTCTTTTATTAGTAGAAATTTATTACTGAATCTATCTTATAATAAACTAACAGTGATTCCAAAATTGGATATGGAACATTAAATAATAGTTTGTATAATTGTTAATAACAATTTCAAAACATTGCGTGACAATCGGCGATTGGTCGAAGAAAAAAGTTATTTTTTCTTCAATCATTTTTGTGATAATCTTATTTTTGTTAGTGAATCAATGAAAAAATTGATAATTATAATAATAATGAGATTATTACGAAAACATAAAATAAATAAATTACGATTCAGAACTAGAATCCTTTTTAGATTCGAATTGTTCTATTGTTATTGCTATGGATAGTTTGCTACAGAAATTGTTATTAACAATTACGCAAATTATTATTTAATGTCCCATATCCACTTTTGGAATCACTGTTAGTTTATTGTCGGATAATTTCAGTGGAAAACCGTCCTGTTTGTATGTAAAAAAAAAGAAATAATAGTTTTGTTTAAAAAATTGTTTATAACAATCATATAAATTATTCTTTATTTAATTTAGTTGGTTAGTCACCGCAATAAATGTCACTCTAATAATTATTGAAGAAAAAAGCAATTTTCTCTACGAGAAAACGGCCGATTAGGAGACTTGTTTAACTAAATTGTTATAAAAAATCTATATTGTTTATGTTTCATAAAGCTCAAAGTATATAAATGGCTTTAAAGGCAATTGTGAATCACTTTTGTTCAGAAGAATTAATTCAGCTATGAGAAAATCTCGTTTATAAAGAATTTATTTATAGAAATGCTTATAAAAACAATAGTTGTTAACTCGTGCGAATTTTTTTGTTACAAATTATAACTCCAATGAAAAATATTAGCAACTAGCGTGAAATAAACGATTTTTTTTATGATAAAAAAACACTAATAAGAATTTGTTTATAAAAATTGTTCATAATAATTAAGTTAAGTATTATTAAAATGAATTATTTTCTATGAATGCATGTGCAATAATTTTGGCTGATAGTGAGTTTCTATCTGTATTTTTTCTTGAGATAAAAATTCCCAAAGCTAAAATGATCAATTTTGTCACTATATTTGTTTATATATTGTTTCTCTGTGAAAAAAATTTTACAAAAGCAAACCACAATTCTCTTAAAAATTATTTGCTGGGCATTTCTAAAAAAAACTTTTAAATCGGTTAAGAAATACGACCTGTGGGCAATTATGAACAGTAAACTCCCATTCCAGATTTCAACTCAAAAATTGTGGAAAAAATATATATTTCACGCGATAATACAATATATTTCACGTTTTTTTTTTGCATTTTCATGAGAAATTAATTCTGCGTGCAGTATATCTTTTTTCAGATTCTTTGTTTTGAAATCAGGCCCATTTGTAATTTTTTTTGTATAATTAAAAACTATTGTGGGGTAGTTTATACCCTAAAATTTCTTTTGATCAAATCGACAAAAATATTTTTCATCTCTTGTTGTGAGGACAATTTTCGAGTTGGTTTGATTGTGAAAGATTCTGTTATTATTTGTGAAAGAACTAAATGGCTGTTTAGAAAAAACACTATTCGGGGGTAGTTTTAACCCCCTAAAAATCATTTTATGCACGTGAGAAAAAATACGTGTCTCATAGTTTTTCGAGTACGACAAAATATGTGAGAACAAAAGAGATCGAAAGGGGAAACCTACCTACGGTTCTTTGTTAAAAGTTATCTTCATTATCAAAGTACAAGTTTAAAGAAATATTGACAAAAAATATCTCAACTAGGCCGAAAGTTATGGAGGTTAAAAGATAAAAACACTGGTTTTTTAAAACAAAAAGCACAACATTAAAAGAAAAAATTCTGTTTACAATTTGGAAAAATACGAATCGTCTAATTTCCTCTAAAAACATCTTTCTTCCTCGAGAGGTTGTGCGATTTCAAGTGTAGGGCCTTGCCTGATTTGAAGTGGATTCGGTTTAATGATAAAAATTGAACTTTTTGAGTATAATTTACAATTCTCAAACACAAATTTTAAAATAATTTATTATTTATTTTCTACGTCACCCCAAAATTTACCTCTCGCGTACGTGGACATCTGTTAAAGCGATTTTTCGGGAACATAATACTTTTTTACTTTGGCTTACAATAAGATAACCTAATTTTTACTTTGGAATTTGTTATAAGATACTAAAATAAAGATTTTCACTAAATTTTACAATAATACAACCAGTAGTTTTATCACTATAATCCATAGGCACTAAAGTGCCCTGTCTGTAAAGAATTATCAACATATGTCACAGGCCACTTCTCAGCAAAAAGCTTTCCAAATCCCCGATTGTGAGGATCGCGAAAACCAGGCTAAGAAGCTTATCCTGATGGACCTGTTTCCTTCAGGAAGCTGAAATTGAAGCTAAGAAATTTGCGCCAGAGCAAATCATTGTTGACTGAGGGAAAGGCTTTTTTTGAAAGCAATGAGACAGGCAAAAACTTAAAGACAAGTGAAATCAGATCATTAGCATTTATTGAAGCAAACTTACTATATTTACAATTTAATATTCAGAATATAAATTGTAGCAATAGTGGGGATATATCTTTGCTATTGCACCATTGGTGCCTTGCCTTTCCTCCTGACCAAAGGTTCTTCGTGCAGTTGATGGTATTCTGGACTCTGCTCATGCTGCTTTGGCTCGCCATAAATATCTGCTAATTCATGGACTTTAAATTCTGACATATCGACAGTGCCTCCTGGCGTTGTTAAATAAATATGTAGATTTGGTGGCAAATTGGGTCTTTTTATATTAAACTCTCCTATTGTATACTTCTCACGTCGTACATCGCACTTTCGGAAAAAATTAGCAGTCAAATACTTGTTATAATCTTCCAAATTGATTCGCATCTTAGCACTCTTTGGACGACTAAGATGGGAATTATGACCATTAACCAAAACTTTCTCAAAGAGTAATGACTTAAAATTGTAGTGACCTGCTCGTATATAAACAAAATGCGATGCTGGAGGCGCTCCCTCGGATTTTAAAAAGAACGGTATATCTGGATCTGTCCATTGGCTGATTTTTCCTTCATAAGTAGAACCATCCATCTTCGTTACCAGGAGGTAGTTATCTGGCAATTCTGGTAATTCAGCTTCATCTGCTGTTGTAAAAATATCAAATTAATTCATGAAGATTTTGAAAAGGACTGTTTGAAAACCACGTCACACTTCCAGGGACAAAGACCATGTGACGAGGGTGACGTGACCAAACATGGTTCTGAATTTTTCTTTCCCAACTTACGTCTAAACGAAATGAGGGATGACTCTGAAAGTTTAGGAAATGAAAGAGTAGTAATGAAGTCCATGTCTCTGCTTTGTTCCGGAGACAATTTTGAAGAAAAAATTTTCGAAGAAAATACAAGTAAAGGCTAGATCGGTACTTTTTTGTCCCAATTTACGTCTACATGGAATGAGATTTCGTGTTGAAAATTTGGCACGCTAAATAGAAGGCACGAAGGAATGTGTCTCTGATCCTAACAAATTAGGATTATGAAAAATTTTTTTTATAAGAGAAATACCGACCGTGATCTATAACAATGCAAAGAATTTTTAATTTTGTCAATGGGCTAGCTCTGAGGTTTGTATTAATCTAAGTGGGACAAAACAACCAAATAGGTCACGAACATTATACAAAAATAATGCAACAACTAATTTTTGCACTTTAAATTCAAATAAACAATTTTACATCATTAGATAGTACGTGTCTGACATATGTATCAGCCAGCCTCATGCATTGCCCCCACTTTTCTGTTTTCTTACGATCCGGAGGGGAATTGTCGGTGAAACTTATCCAAGAGATGGCGCCACAAATGTATATATGTCTTTTTCATTGAACTGCATTGAGAAAAAGCAAAAATAATTAAAAACTTGATGCTGTTTGCAAATAAACAAAAAAATGTATATGAAAAAATAAGAGTAACTATTACTAATAATTTTAAAAAAGAAAAAGTTCTGAAAATGTGTAGTTTAATATGAATAAATTTTAATTTTGAGATACATTTTGAAAGCAGTTCGAACTTTACATTTTTGTGATTTACTTTGCTCATGTTATTGATTTTATTATTTGTTAAAGTTAAAAAAATGATTTTTTGTTAAAATTATTAATGTACTAATATTTGACGTATTTCAAATATAAATATAATAATAATTAAAATATGTGAGACTACATCTTAAGTTTCACAGTAAAGAATCTTTGTACCTTTAAAACCTTAACAATTTTAAGTTTTAGAGAAAATATTTTTTTAAAGTAATAGTAATTGTAATTAAAATGTTTGAGGGAATAATTTGGTGAAAAGTCAATGAAAAGACTAATAAATGTGAAAATGGATTTAACATTATTTAATATAATGTGTATACTTAGTGTATATATTTCAATTCACTTTTTTCGTTCAGCTGGACGCTTCGAACTTTTGTCTTCTCTATTTGTTTATTAATCATTTTTCTACTCAAAGTATGGAAAAACTGAAATTTTGTGCATAACAATTTGTAACCCTTTAATAACTGATCAAGAAAACTTTATATTGTCTTAAATTAATGTTTAGGGACTCATAAAATGCAAATAATTTGTTTATCATTCCATTTTTTGTTGCAAACAAATTTGATAAATTAAAAAATAGTCTTATTATTTGTAAAATTTTGTTCTTGCTAAAAGTGCTTCGCATTAATGTAGGAATGACATTTAATAACGAAAATAATTTAAAAGTTTATAATAACTATTGTTATAAACAATACATGTGGCGAAATAATAGAATTTGAGAATTTTAAAAATTATTTCCTTTAAGCGCCAGAAAGACTTCAGGTATTCCTTTAAACAATAAATATTTAATGATATATGATAAAATATAACAATTTAAATTTTTGTAAACATGTTAGATGAAAAAATTCAAAATTTTGCTCCTTTCGCATAGAAATTTTTTTTACACTGGAAATATTTTAAGCTTTTGAACAAATAACTAGTAGTCACAAAAATATTTGAGAAGTTAACAATAACCATTGTTATAAATAATTCTCGTGAAAAAATATTCAAATGTAAGGTTTTATTAAAATTTTTATTTTCTTTAATCGCTACAATGGCTACGGATATTCCTAAAAAATGTATCTTTAATCATATTTAGTGAAATATAACAACTTACACGTTTATAAACCATTTACATAAAAAATTTCCCAATGTTGGCAGTTTCACTTTGAAAAAGTCAAAGATTCTTTACATTGCAACTTAAGTTGTAGTCTTATATATTTTTATTATTATTATATTTATATTGGATATAGGTAATATATTTTTTATTAATTCTTCTGATCATGTATATTTTTTAAATATTTTTGTCATTGGGGTGTTAAATATTATTAATTTTTTCATTAGCTACAATAATAATTTCAACAATAAATAATTTTGTTTAACTAGAACAAATAATGAAATCAATAATATGAGCAAAGTAAATCAAAAAAATATAAAGTTCGGACTGCTTTCAAAATGTATCTCAAAATTAAATTTTATTCATATTAAACTACATATTTTTATGACTTTTTCATTTTTTAAATAATTAGTAATAGTTACTATTATTTTTTCATATATTTTTTTTGTTTATTTGCAAACAGCATCAAGTTTTTAATTATTTTTGCTTTTTCTCAATGCAATTCAATGAAAAAGACAGACCTACTTTTTGTGGCGCCATCTGTTGCATTAGTTTGACCGACATTTCCCCTCCGGATCGTGAGAAAACTACTACAAGATACACATACGCGGGCGAGTCAGGGGGCTGGTATCAGCTATTTTAGAGCAGCACTAGCGCAGCGAGTAGACAATTTCGAACTTCGACGGGTCTTTGGGTAAAATAGATTGCCTGATTACCGACAGAGAAAGTTAGAAGTCAAACTTCTGCTGTAAAGACTAAATGCGTCCGTCGATAATCATTATTTTTATAAATAAACTTTTTTCTTCTCTCAACTTTTTGCAAGGTCACAAACGATCCTTTAATATTTATTAACATTTTTGTTTCTGGAAAAAGAACTAATCTCGTCGCTCCACTGGGGATCGAACCACAGAACTTCCGATAGCCATATTATGAGAAAAATTACTGTTTCGGTTCAAAATAACGTACTTACCACAAATATTGACCGATTTGGACAACGAGCATTTGAAAAAAGCTGATAAAATTTATAAGAGAGTTGTCGCGCCTGCTTTTTAAATTATTCTTCCAATTTTTTATAAATAAACAAATATGACGAGAAAAATGGCCATTTATTATATTTGACGTTCCCGGTTCTCGCCACTAATATGAAAATTGTTAAATTCGTTTGAGTTACATAGAATAACATCAGCTAAAAATGTTCCAATATAAGGCATTAAAAAATTGTATATACAAAATATTTGTTGAAAATATGGTTTCTACAATTTTCCATAAATATACGTTTTTTAAGTTATATTGCAAGAAATTTGAATGGAAACAATATTATATTTGAAAATAAGTTCTCTTAAGATTATAATTGTTTATATTATAAACAAATTTAATAAACAAATACACTAATCAGACATCTTTCGACAGACAAATTCGTTTATTTCAATGTCAATATTGATTTTAATTAGGAACTTCATGATCATTTTAGTAGAATTCATAATTTTTTATTATTCTTATGAGTTTTTTAAATATGTTTAATGAACGAATGTATTACTCAAGAATTTGCGGGCAGAAAAACTCGTTTTTTTCAATTTCAGTGTTTTCAGTTGGGATCTTCATGACAATTTGAGCAACATTCATAATCAATCGATCAATTTTTTAATCTCTTTAAACAAGATGAATGAAAAAATGCATTAATCAGGCATTTATCTACAGAAAAATTCGTTTTTTTCTATGCTAACTTTTTTAATTACTAAGGTAATGATAATTCCAGCAAAAATCAAAATTTTGAAAATCAATTTTACGGTTTGTTTAAATAAATTTAATAGACGCGTGAATTAATCGGACGTTTGTCGACAGAAAATTTTTTTTTTCTATGTCAACTTTTTTAATTAGGGACTTTATGATAACTTCAGCAAAATGCATTATTTTTCGATCTATTTTATGATTTTAAAAAATAAAAAGCATTATTGGGACACCTGTCGATGGAAATTTTTTTTTTCGATATCAGACTTTTAATTGGGATCTTAATCAAAAATTTCGCAACATTCATGATGGTTTCATAAATTGTATGATTTTTTAAAACAAGTTTTCAAAAAAAAAGCATTGTTCGGGCACCTGTGAACGTAATTTTCGATTTCCTTCTTTTTGATTGGGAACTTTATGAAAATTTAATTACCAATCATGCTTAGTTGATATACTTAATTAATCAATTTTTTCGTCCACAGATGCCCGAATAATGCTCTTTTCTATAAAAACTGTTTAAAAAAATCATAAAATTGATTAAAAAATTATGAATTTTGCTGAAAATATCATTAAGTTCCTAACTAAAAAGTTGGAATAAAAAAAAGTGAATTTGTCTGACGAGAAATGCTTGATTACTGCATTTGTTTATTAAATTTTTTTAGTAATAAAATAAAAATAATAACAATATTAAGAGAAAAGTTTTTTAATATAATATTGTTTTATTCAATTTTCTTGCAATATAACTTAAAAAAAGGATAATTATGGAAAATAGTAGAAAAAATATTTTCAACAAGTAATTTGTTTATAAAATTTTTGTTTGTTTATTGTCTAATATTGGAAAATCTTTAACTGTTATTACTCTATGCAAATTAGGCGATTTCAACAACTGTCCTGTTATTAACGAGCACCGGGAACGTCAAATAAAAAACATGGCCATTTTTTTCGTCATATTTGTTTATTTATAAAAAAAATAGAGAACCTAATTTAAAAATAAAGCTACACAACTCTCCTAGAAATCTTATCACCTTTTTTTTAAATATTCCTTATCCAAATCGGTCAATATTCAGGGGCTGTATGTTATTTTGAACCAAAAAAAGTGATTTTTTCTCATTGTGTGCCGGTCAGGTGCTTTACCATGAAGCTATTAGAGAGATCGAAAGAAGGATCTTTTTTTCGAAATTCACGCTATCTCAAGCCAACTGTCACATTTATTATATGAGTCATTTAAAGGAATCTGTATTATCATCAGATATAATTATCATCATTCAGTCAAGTGAATCAAGATAACTATTTAAATAAGAATTTATACATAACATAATTTTCAGACAAAATTGAGAATAATTCTTTTTTTAATTTTGATATTGAATCTTTCCTGAAAAAGATCTAGCCTCGTCGCTCTACTGGAAATCTAATCACAGGACTTCCGATTGCCGGTCGACTGGTTTCCCATTAAGCTATTAGATAGATTGTAAGAAAACTCTTTTTTCAGACATAAACAGAATTACTTGTATCACAAATGTAACACCTGGCTTGAGGTGGCATGTATTTCTTAAAAAAGATTATATTTTTTAAATCCCTAATAGCTTAATGGGAGAGGACCTGCCCGACAATCAAAATTTTTGGTTTGATCTCCAGTTGAGAGACGAAAGTAGATCTTTTTCAAACAAATTAAATTTTGTAAATTAAAAAAAAAATAATAATTTCCATCTCGTCTAGAAATGACGTTAATTATTTTCTGTTATTTGAAGACGTATTTTGATCGATAATTTTATTTCTATTCTCACCATGGTGAAAAATATATCTACACTGACAGATGGTAACCATTTCTGATGATAATATAGATTCCTTTAAATTAGTTCTATAATGATTGTAAGACCTGGCTTGAGATAGCGTGTATTTCAGTGCTTCCAATCTTGGAAACTTTTTGAACTGCGCTTGCGTCGCGCTGATAACCCGATTGGTCACTATTAGCGCGAGTATTTTAAATGACAAAAGTATTAAAATTTAATATTTATGATAAATAATGATTGGAAAACGCATCCAGAAGTATTTTATTTATCCTGAAATATAATTTTGGAGTAACAGGTGAAAAACGATATTTCTTTTTTAATTTAAAATTCATGTATTTGACTAAAAAATTTCTTTTAATGAGCAGCTGGAGACAAAGATACCTTTTCTCTTTTCTATTTAGTAAAATCTGGAAAGTTTTCAACCTTCTTAATAAAGAGCATTTATGAAATTTTGTTTGTATTATTCTAAGGTTCTATTTGAAATTGACAGGAACAAGATTAATCATTGGGACAAAAACAAAAATTCGTTCTCTGAGCTCAAAATTCATAACCTCTTTCATAAAAATCGAATTTTTTTAATCTGTCACTCCAAAGTCTCATTTTGGGCTTAGGAAAATTCTATTTCGGCATTCCTCATTCATTATTCATTATAAAAATAAGATATTAATATTTATGTAATTTAAAATTAGCACGCTAAGTGTAACTAATCGGGTTGTCAGCACGACGCAAGCGCAGTTCAAAATGTTTGAAAGATTGGGATCACTAGTGAATTTCTGAAAAAATATCCTTCTTTCGATCTCTCTAATAGCTTAATGGGAAAGCAACCGACCGGCAATTGTAAGTTCTGTGGTTCGATTCCCAGTGGAACGAGACCGTCAGATTTAAAATAAAATTTTTTTACTAAAACATTCTTGATGCATAACGAGAGAAAGATGAGTCCCATCCAGAAATTATGTAAACGAAAATGGTCAATATTTTGAAAAGATTTAACTCTTCTTTTGGAAATTACTTACGTATCTTTCATCGTTTGACGTAAAAAATAAATATTCTATATTTGGTAATATTTCGACGAGAAAAACGGAAAGTTGGAAAAGGGGATGGACTACAAAATTTGAAACAACAAGCAAAGCTTATGAAAAATACTTGTTGATGAGAAACTCCGCATTTGTTACTAAACAAATTATGAAATTATCTTTTTTCAGAAAAAAATTAATTCTTAAATTGAAAAAAATATATTTTCCATCCTGTCTGAAAATAACGTTAAGGTAACTTAATCGATAGGCTGATTTCTATTTTTACAATGTCAACTATCTCTGATGATAATACAGATTCCTTTAATTATTTTTTTAAATACTTCAAAAAATTAATTAGAGCAGTTTTATTTTATATTCAAAACATAAAATAAGAAAATCAGACTATTTTTGGTTAAATGTTAGTTGAAATTCTTGGCGAAAAAATATATAAGGGTGTGTATGTGTGCGCATGTATGTTTATTAATTCATTTAGAACTATATAGAATAATCAGGTTATTATGGAAAAAGGAAGTGTGAAAGATAGAGGATTTTAATACAATAACGCGATTGTTTAATGTTTTTAATCTTATTCAAACAATGAAAAATTGTTAGTGAGAAACTTGTAAACAGTTAAACAGGTTACAAACGTCTTATCATCTCCACCCACATAAAATACTTACGACAATATCTGAAAAATCTATTTATTTAAACAAATTTTTAATTACTTTTTCAATGAAAAATTAATATTTCTAATTAAAAATTTAAATACTTGATTGAAAATTGAACTACTTGGGTAAAAATTTGCTTTTCAGTGGAAGATCTATTTTCTTATTTAAAAATTTTACTTCTTACTAAAACTCTATTTTTCGCATATAGTAGATCATCCTTAATCTAAAATTCTACTGTTTAACATTTTCCTGAAAAATTTATTTTTAGAGTTCAAAACTACATTTTTTTGGTAGAAATGATATTATTTTGGGTTGAAATTGCTCATTTTTGGTTAATAATGTATTATTTTGATGGACAAAAATCGATCTAGTTATTTGAAAATGTAACTATTTTGTACAACATTAACCTTTTCCTTGGAAAATCATTTTTTGGGGCTTAAAATTCAACAGCTTTTGGAAAATTTGTCCTTTTGATTTTAAAATTCCGAAATTTAGTTAAAAGATGATTATTTTTCATTGAAAAGTTTACTATTATATTTTTGACTTAAAATCTATTTCTTTTGGGAAAAATTCTACGATTTGTTTAAGGAATTGAATGTTTTTGGAAAATTCTTTTTTTGTTTCAAATTAGTTTTTTTTCAGCTATTCTATTTTTGGTTGGAAATTGATCATTTTCATTTGGAAATTCAACATTTTATTTGAACCTTGATGTATTTTTGTTGTAGGTTCGTTTTTTCAAATAATAAATCAATCTTTTTGATTTAAAATTTAACTAATTTGTTAAAATTTAAAATAGGTTTGTTTTAAAACCATTTTATTAGTTGAAAATCCATCTCCTTGCCTCAAAAATCCTTAATCTCTATTTTTCTAGTTAAAGTTGATCATCTCTACTTTAAAATTTAAGCCCTCAACATTTTTATGTTGAAAATTTATCAGTTCGGTCTGAAAATTAATCTTTTTTTATTATAAATTAGAATATTTTTGATTGAAGTTGCACATTTTTAGTTCAAAATTAATCTGTTTCGGTTGAAAATTGAACTATACAGGGTGTTTATTTTATTTTTATAAAAATTCAACAAGTTAGAACTTTTTTAAAATGAAAACAAAAAAAGACATTTAAGCCAAACAAATCGTGATATGGGAAAAAGTCAAAAAAGTTACTTTTTCAGGTCCCTACGAGATTGTCTGAACAACTTTTCTAGTTTTTTTTTAAATCTGAAATTAAAATTTCGATCACACCCAAATTAATTAATTTTTAAATTGTCGTCCATAATGTGAAGGCATTAGTTTTATGCGAAAAATGATTTTCGAAGATTTTTTTATTTTAAATTTGTATTTTTTAGTATAAAAAATTCAAACACTTGGTTGAGCGTTAATGTATTTTGTGGGAAATATATTTTTCTAGAAAATTATTTACTCTTTTTTTAAAATAATTTCTTTAACTGAAAACTCAACTGTTATTTTTTTTAGTTTAGATTAATATTTTTAGTTTAAAATTTAACTATCTGGTTAAAAATTAGTATCTTTTCTTAATTCTTTTGGTAGACAATTATCTTTTTAGCTTTAAAATTGATTTTTTGTTGGAAATTAGATTCTTGGTTTGTTTCAGAAGTATTTGGTTTGACTGAAATTAACACTATTTAATTTTTTATTGTAAATTTATCTCTTAAGGTATAAATTCAACTGTTTTGTTGAAAATTTGTGCTCTGTTACATTTTTTCATACAAAGTTATTTTTTCTGTTAAGATTTTATCTTTGTGTCTAAAAATTTACACTTATCTTGATTATAATTTTTTTTTAATAAAAATTTAACAAATTCAATTTTAGATATTAATTTCATCCCTTTGTTGAGTTTAAAATTCAAATATTGGTCAAAAATTTGCGTATTTAAAAAAAAAATGTATCCTAGAAAATTATTTTTTTTATCTAAAAGTTTTATCTTTTTAGTTGAAATTTAATTGTTTTTTTCTTTTAATTCATTTTTTAAACTGAAAATTTAACTATTTATTTTTTTTACTTTTAATTTATATTTTTATTTAAAAAATCAACTATTTGGTAGAAAATTTGTGAATTTAGTTAAATATTCGTTCGTTTGTGGGAAATTATTTTTTCTGCTAAGAAATTGAATTTTTTTCTCGCTTTTTGGTTTGAAAATCCTTTTTTTGTTTTGTTTAAAAATTTGTTTTGTTAACTAAAAATTTAACTTTTCAATTTTTTATTTTTAATTTATCCTTTTTGTGTGGAAATTCAGCTATTTGGGTGAATAATGTAACTTTTTGAATGCCCTACAAGATTATCATAACAACTTTCTGAATTTAATAACAACAGTTTTCCTTAAAGAATCCGCATTTTTTAAAGCCATATAAGGAAACTACTTCCGTTTTAATACTATTGCATTTTATTAAATTTAATAATATAAATTCATGGAAAAAAAGAAAGAGCTTTAACAAAAGAGAATTCACGATGCCAAATTAATTAAAATACGTAATTATGATTTTACCGAGAGATTGAAATGGTGGAGATTGAGTTAGCTGAACATATCTTCCAGATTTAGAAGATTCGCTTAAATGAAAAGATTTGCCTGCATTAGAATATTGGCGTTGAGGAGCATCAGGCTTTTTAGAATTCGAGTTGCCCTGTAGACTTATACCTGAAAAAACGAATAGGAATAAATTAATTTTTAATACTTATTTATCTGAATGAGTGGAAATTTTTTTAATGCACAAATGGAATAGTAAATCATAATTTAAAACACGTAACATTGACTGATTCGATGTCAATATTGACAGATTCTAATAATACGGAGTTGGCGACTGTCAAATAAGAAATTGTTAAATTCTGCCTGAAATACAAATTTTTAGGAAAACAGTTGAATACAAGTTTTTAACAAAAATGTTAGATACAAATTGTTAGCAAAACAGTTAAATGCCAATTTTTATCAAAATTTTATACACAATTTTTTAACTAACATTTAAACTACGTGACCCTGTAATGAATTATAAATTTCAGTAATAATTGAAAAATTAAAATAAAAAGTGATTCTCAGAGTAAGTGCTGAAATGTGCTAAATCGAATTTTATGTGACAGTTAATTCAAGTATTATTTAATGTTTAAACTATGAAAGGTAAATTTTATATAAAAAATTAAATAGTTAAACTTTTAACGAAAAAAAGATATTTTTAAATGATAGAGAAAACTAATTTTCTACAAAATAGTTGATTTTTTAAATTAGATTATTGAACTTCGAATATAAAGTGATGAATTTATGTACAAAACAGTTGAGTTATCAAATAAAAAATATGAAATTTTCAGATAAAATTTAAGTTTCTACGCAAAAAAAATGAATTTTTAACCAAAACCAAGAACATTTAACCCAAAAGTTAAATTTTCGACTAAAGTAGATTAATATTCAACCAAAAACGATTTTTTAACCTAATAGTTCAATTTTAATGAAAAGTTAACATTTAAAAAAAAACAACCATTTTAAACTAAAAATGGAATAGGAACTTAGTTATTTAATTTTTAACCACGAAGATGTTTTTTCAAACCAAAACATTAATTTCGTGCCTAAAAAACAAATTTTTAACAAAATTCAATATCTATCAACCAAAAATTTGAATTTTCAATGAAAAAGTTGAATTTTTAAACAGAAAGATTAATTCACTACAAAATTGATGATTTTTTAACATACTTCAAGAATTCTGAGACAAAAAGTTAAATTTTAAACTAAGAAAAAAAGAATTTTGAAACAAAAAGATTAATTTAATACAAAAAATGACGATTTATAAAAATATTCAAGAATTCTTATCCAAAAAGTTAAATTTTTAAATAAAAGACGATGATTTTTTAATACAAATATGAATTTACTACCAAAAAATAATTCTTAATAAAATTTCAAAATTCTCAGCAAAAAAGTGAAAGTTTCAAGTAAACCAAATGAATTCTCAAACTGAAAGATGAACTAACTACCCAAAAAGTCGAGTTTTTCATAAAATTCAAGACTTCTCAACCAAAAAGTTAAATTTGAAACTATAAGCATTAATTCTCTAACAAAAAGACTCAATTGCCGTCGAAACACCGAATTTTTAACAATGTTTAAGAATTCTTAACAAAAAAGTTTAATTTTCAATTAAAAACATAAATTTGTATTTAAAAAAATTAATTTGCTACCAAAAATTATGAATTTTAAAGAAAATTCAACAATTTTGAGACATAAAATTTGAATTTTCAACTAAAAAAAGTTTGAAATTGAAAGATTAATTTTCTACCAAAAAAGACGAGTTTTCAGTAAAATTCAAGAATTCTTAACCAAAAGGTTTAATTTCCAGCTAAAAATATACGTCCTAAAACAAAAAATTGATATAGTACCAACAAATTTTAAACCGAAAAAAATAAATTTCTAAGAGAAAAAGAAATTTTAAACAAAAATATTAATTTTCTACCAAAAAAAGAGGAATTTTTAATAAAATTCAAGAATTCTCAACTAAAATGTTGAATTTGCAACTAAAACATAAATTTTCTGACAAAAAGATTCATTTTCCATCGAAAAAACGATTGTTTACCAAAGCTGAAGAATTCTTAACCGAAAAAATGAATTTTTAATTAAAAACATAAATTTTCTAACAAAAAGTTTAATTTACTTAAAAAAATGATAATTTTTTGACAAATTTCTGCAATTTTGAAAGCAAAAATTGGAATTTTCAACTAAAAAATAAGTTTAGAAAAAAACATTAATTTGCTACCAAAAAAGATGAATTCTTTATACAATTTAAGAATCCTGATCCAAAAAGTTGAATTTCATTGTAATAACACTAATTAAAAAAAATTAATATACTACTAACAAATTTTGAAACAAAAAAGGTGAATTTTTGACTAAAAAAAAATTTGACAAAAAGATTAATTTGCTACCAAAAATGATGAATTTTATATAAAATTTAAGAATTCTAACGCAAAAAGTTAAACTTTCAACCTATAATATAAATTTACAGACCACAAAATAAAAATACCACAAACAATTTCTGGACAAAAAAGATAAATTTTCAACTGAAAAAAGGTTTGTAACAAAAAAATATTAATTTATTACCAAAAAAAGAAGGAATTTAAATAAAATTAAAGATTTCTCAAACAAAAAAGTTGAAGTTTCTTAAAAAAAAAAATTTTGCAACAAAGAGTTAAATCTGCAACTAAAAATATAAATTTCTTAACACGAAGATTTATTTTCCGTAGAAAAAACGATTTTTTAACAAAATTAAATAATTCCTAACCTAAAAGTTGAATTTTTAATTAAAAACATAAGTTTTCAAACAAAAAGATTAATTTACTACAACAAATTAAGATTTTTTGACAAAATTCAACAATTCTGAATCAAGAAAGGTGAATTTTTAATGAACTTCAAGAATCCTCAACTCAAAATTTTAATTTGCAACTAAAAATATAAATTTTATAACAAAAAGATACGCTTTTTATCGAAAAAGTTTTTTTTAAGAAAGTTCAAGAATTCTTAACCAAAAAGTTCAATTTTCAACTAAAAAAGAAGCTTTAAGCAAAAAAATTAATTAGCTACGAAAACAGATGAATTTTCCATAAAATTCAAGAATTCATAACCAAAAAGTTAAATTTTTAGCTAAAAACATGAATTGGCAAACAAAAAAATTTAATATACTACCAAACTGAAAGAAATTCAACAAAAAGATTAATTTGCTATCAAAACTGATGAATTTTCAACAAAATCAACATTCCTGAACCAAGAAAGTTGAATTTTCAACTAAAAAAGAAGTTTTCATCAAAAGGATTAATTTTCCACCAAAAAAGACGAATTTTCAATAAACTCTAAGCATTGTCATGCAAAAAAGAAGAATTTTTAATAAAATTATATATGTTTGTTTGAAAATTTATTTCTTTAGCTAAAAATTAAACTATTTGGTTATTAATTCTTGATATTTATTGAAAATTCCTCTTCTTTAGTAGCGAATTAATTTTTTTTCTTAAAACTTCTTTTTCATTAGAGAATTCAAATTTTATGTTTTAAAATTATTGAATCTTGTCTAAGATCCATCATTTTTGGTAGCAAATTCATTTTCTTGTATCAAAATTTTTTTGTATTTAAACTTCAAACTTTTTGGTTCAAGAACGTTGATTTTGTTAAAAATTCATCATTTTTGGTAGCAAATTAATCTTTTTGTTAAATTTTTTTAGTTGAAAATTCATTCTTTTTTGGTTCAGAATTTTTTGGAAGTATATTGAATTTTTTGTGTGACAATTCATCTTTTTAGCTAACAATTCAACTTTTTGGTTAAGGATTCTTGAATTTTACGGAACACTCGTCTTTTTAGGTAGCTAATTAATGTTTTTGTTTAAAACTTCGTTTTTAATTGAAAATTCAAATTTTTTCTTTCCGAATTGTTGAATTTTGTGAAAAAATCATCATTTTTGGTAGTAAATTAATGTTTTTGTTTGAAAATTTATGTTTTTATTAAAAATTCAACTTTTTGGTTGAGAATTCTTAAACTTTGTTAAAAATTCGATTTTTGTTTGGAATATTAATCTTTTTGGTAGAAAATTTATGTTTTTAGTTGCAAATTGAACTTTTTGATTGAGAATTCTTGAATTTGTTGAAAAACTCGACCTTTTTGGTGGTAAGCTTCATTTTGTTTACTAGAAATTTCAACTTTTTGGTTAAGAATTTTTGAATTTTATTGAAAATTCGTCTTTTTAGAAGAAAATTAATGTTTTTGTTAAAAATTTCTTTTTTAGTTGTACTTTCATCTTACTTGTTTCAGAATAGTTCAATTTTTTCAAAGAAATCATCATTTTTAGTAGTTAATTGATCTTTTTATGTGAAAATTTATGTTTTTAATTAAAAATTCAACCTTTTAGTTAAGAATTCTTTAACTTTGTTAAAAACTGTTTTTTTTCGAATAAAAATTAATCTTTTTGTTAACAAATTTATATTTTTAGAGGCAAATTAAAATTTTTAGTTGAGAATTCTTGAATTTCATCAAAAATGTATTTTTCTTGATTCAGAATTGTTGAGTTTTGTCAAAAATCGTCATTGTTCGTCAGTAAATTAATATTATTTTGTTACAAACTTCTTTATAGTTGAACATTTATTATTTTTGGTCCAGAATTTTTTTTCGCTATTTTTATTTTGTTGTCTGTAAATTTATGTTTTTAGTTGAAAATTCAACTTTTTGCGTAAGAATTCTTAAATTTTATATGAAATACGTCTTTTTTATAGCAAATTAATCCTTTTAAATAAAACTTTTTTTTTCGTTGAAAATTCAGCTTTCTTCGTCCAGGAATATTGATTTTTGTTGAAAATTCATCATTTTTGTGGGCAAATTAGTGTTTTTGTTAAATTTTTTTTAGTTGAAAATTCATCTTTTTTGGTTCAAAATTTGTTAAAAGTATATTCATTTTGTTTGACAATTCATGTTTTTAGCTGAAAATTCAACTTTTTTCAGTATTCTTGAATTTTATATAAAATTCGTTTTTTTTGGCAATAATTAGACTTTTTGTTAGAAAATTTATGATTTTAATTAAAAATTCAGCTTTTTGTTTAAGAATTCCTTAGCTTTGTTGAACATTCGCTTTTTTATGGAAAATTAATCTTTTTGTCTGAAAATTTATGTTTATAGTTGCAAATTCAACATTTTAGTTGAGAATTCTTGAATTTGATTAAAAATTTCTTTTTTTTTCGTTGTACGTTAATCTTTTTCTTTAAAAATCTATTTTTTTTTAAACTTAAACTTTTCTGTTGAGATACTCTTGAACTTTATTAAAATTCCCTTTTTTTATTAGTAAATTAATATTTTTGTTTAAAATTTATTTTTCTGTTGTAAATTCATCTTTTTTGGTTCAGAATTTGTTCGTAGTAGTTTATAAAGATTTTCAAACAAGAAGATTAACTTACAACGACAAAAGAATAATTTTTAATATAATTAAAAATTTCTCAACTAAAATGTTGAATTTACAAGTGAAAACATAGATTAAAATAAATTAAAAACATACGTTTAAAAAAAAAGATTAATTTACTACGAACAAAGATGAATTTTCAACTAAAAAAGAAATTTTTAACAAAATGACTAGTTTTCTACAAAAAAAAAACGAATTTTTATTCATAAAAAAGAATTCTCAACCCAGAGTTTAATTTTCAGCTAAAAATAATCATTTTAATGAAAAAAAATTAATATACTACCGACAAATTCTGAAGCAAAAAAGATGAATTTACAACATAAAACTAAATTTCAAACAAACATATGAATTTACTACCAAAAATGATGAATTTTCTACAAAAATCAATATTCCGAAGCCAAGAAAGTTAAATTTTGAACTGAAAAATAAGTTTTCATTTAAAGGATTATATTGCTACCAAAAAAGACGAATTTTCAATCAAATTTATGAATTATCACACAAAAAGTTGAATTTTCCACTAAAAACTTAAAATTTACACAAAAAAACTAATATATTATCAGAAAATTCTGAGCCAGAAAAGATAAATTTACATCACAAAAGTTGAGTTTGCAATTTAAAACATAAATTTTCTGACAAAAAGATTTATTTTGCTTCCAAAAAACGATTTTTTAACAAAGTTTGAGAATTCTTTACCAAAAAATTAAATTTTCAATTTAAGATATAAGATTTCGATCCAAAAAGATTAATTTGCCACGAAAAAATTAGGAAGTTTTTACGAAATTCAAAAATTCTGATCCAAAAAAGACGAATTTTTTATAAAAATTAACAAATCTCACGCAAAAAGTTGAATTTTCAACTAAAAAAAAATTTGTAACAAAAATATTAATTTACTACTAAAGAAAGAGTAATTTTTAATGAAATTCAAGAGTATCTCAATAAAAAAGTTACAGATTAAAAATAGATTTCTAAACCAAAAAGTTAAATTTTAAAAAAAGCAAACAAAAATATTAATTTACTACGAAAAAATACGAATTTTTAAATAAAATTCAATAATTGTCAAAAAAAGGTTGAAGTTTCAACCAAACCAAATTAATTTTCAAACAGAAAATTTAACTGATCAACAAAAAAGTCGATTTTTTCATAAAATTCCAGAATTCTTAACCAAAAAGTTGCGATTGAAACTAAAAACATAAAATCTCTAAAAAAAGATTCATTTTCCATCGAGAAAACGAATTTTTAACCAAGTTTAAGAATTCTTAACCAAAAAGTTCAATTTTCAATTAAAAGCATAAATTTTTATACAAGAAGAATAATTTCCTGCAAAAAATGATGAATTTTTGACAAAATTCTAAGAGCAAAAATTTGAATTTTCAACTGAAAATGAAGTTTCAAACAGAAAGATAAATTTTCTATCAAAAAGAGGAATTTTCAATAAATTCAAGAACTCTTAAACAAAAATTTAAATTTTCAGCTAAAAACATAAATTTTCAAAAAAAAAATTAATATAATACCAAAAAATTCTGAACCAAAAAAGATATATTTTCAAGTAAAAAAAAATATTAACAAACATATTAATTTACTACCAAAAATACGAATTCTTGATAAAGTTAGAGGATTATTAACCAAAAAATTAAATTTTCAATTAAAAACATAAGTTTTTATCACAAAAAGATTAATTTACTGTTCTCTACCAAAAAGTTGAAGTTTCATGAAGTTTTGAGAAAATTCAACAATTCTGAAAAAATTTGAATTTTCAACTAAAATAGAAGCTTTAAATAAAAAAATTATTTTGCTACCAAAAAATACGAATTTTCAAGAGAATTGAAGAAGATTTTTAATAAAATTCAAAAGTTCTACACAAAGAAGTTGAAGTTTCAAAAAAAAATTTTAACAGAAAGATTAATTTACTACCAAAAAATACGAATTCTTAATAAAGTTAAAGGATTATTAACCAAAAAATTGATTTTTCAATTAAAAACATAAGTTTTTATCACAAAAAGATTAATTTGCTGCCAAAATAAGACAAATTTTTAAAAAAATTTAAGAATTCTCACCCAAGAAGTTAAATTTTTAACTAAAACCTGAATTTACAGAAAAAAAAACAAAATACGACAAACAAATAATGAACCAAACAAGATGAATTTTAGACTAAAAAAAAAAAATTTATTACCAAAACAAGAAGAATTTTTAGTTAAATTCAAGAGTTCTCAACAAAAAAGTTGAAGTTAAAAAAAATCTGAAACAAAAAGATTAACTTACTATGAAAATAGACGAATTTTTTAATAAAATTCTAGAGCTGTCAATAAAAAAAGTTAAAATTTTAAGTGAATTAAATGAATTTTTGAAAAGAAAGATTAACTACTACCAAAAAATTTGAGTATTTTATATAATTTAAGAATTCTGGACCAAAAAGTTGAATTTGCAACTAAAAACATAATTACTTAACTAAAAAGTTCCACTTTACATTAAAAAAATAAATTTTTTATACAAATAGATGAATTTGCTACCAAACATAATGAATTCTTGACTATATTGAACAATTCTGAAAGCAAAAATTTTAATTTTTAACTAAAAAAGATGTTTCAAACGGAAAGATTAATTTTAGTACCAAACAGAATTCACTACCAAAAAAGAAGAATTTTTATTAAAATTTAAGAGTTCTCAACAAAAAAGTTAGAATTCAAACATAAACAAAACAAATTTCAAACAAAAAGATTAACTTACAGCGAAAAAAAATTTTTAATAAAATTTAAGAATTCTCAACAACAAAGTTAAAGTTTCAATTACACCAAATGAATTTTCAAACAGAAAGATTAATTCTCCACAAAAAAATCGAGTTTTTTATAAAATTCAATAATTCTTAACCGAAAAATAAAAATTTCAAATAAAAAATTAATTTTCAAATAGAAAGATGAACTTACTACCAAAAAAGACAAATTTTTAATAAAATTCAAGAATTTTAAACAAAGATTTGAAGTATCAACTAAACAAAAAAGTCGAGTTTTTAATAAAATTCAAGAATTCTCAACCAAAAAGTTGACTTTGAAACTAAAACCATAAATTGTCTAACAAACAGATTCATTTTCCATCGGAAAAACGAATGTTTAACAAAGTTAAAAAGTTCATAACCAAGAAATTGAATTTTCAATTAGAAACATAAATTTTTAAACAAAAAGATTAATGTACTACCAAAAATGATGAAAATTTCACAAATTAAACCATTCTAAAGGCAAAAATTTGAATTTTCAACTAAAAAAGAAGTTTAAAAAAAATAGTTTGCAAACAAAAAGACGCATTTTCATTAAAATTCAAGAATTCTTAAACAAAAAGTTGAATTTTTAGCTAAAAAAAAACAATTCTAAAACAGAAAAGTTAATTTTAATGTTACATTGCGTGGGAATCCGATCTCGGATTAAGATTACCGGCACTTTTGAGAGCGGTACACTTAAGAAGGTAGACCGTATTACTAATTAAGAATCATATGGAAGATTCTAAATTTTAATGTATTGATAAAAATTATTTTGTGATTTTACAAAATTATTTACCAATCATTCTAGGTTCTAAATAATACATAAAACATTTTATTTAGCAGTAGAAAGAATTTAAAAACTCATTTTTGTTACTTAAAGAACAAATTTTTAATTAGTAGTAACTGAATGCAATTTTCAGCAAAAACTTTGAACTTTAAATGTATAAGGCAGAAATTATTATTATTAATTTTTGTCAACTAATCTACTCGCCACTAACACTTTTATATTCACTAATAGGTCCCCAAGATACCTTTTTAAAAAAATTGAAAACAGTCCCCTAATCACAAATATCCGAGTTATTTTTAAAAATTTTGGTGTTTTTTCGTTTGAACAATTTTTTCAGCGATTTCTTTATAGAATAATTATCATGTGAAATATTATTCAATATATTAGAAACGATTTTTATTTAAAGAATCGCAAAAAATCCTAGTTAGCGCCAAAAACTCGCGAACCCCATTTTTCACTAACTAAAGTTTTTCCGGGTCCTATAGAAAAGTCTGATAGGGATGATATTTAATTTTTGAAACTAAAATTTTCAACTAAAAAAGAAATTTTAAAAAAATGTTTAATTTGCTACCAAAAAAGACTAATTTTTTAAAAATTCAATAATTCTCAAAAAAAAAATTGAATTTTCAGTTAAAAACATAAATTTTCGAACAAGAAAATTAATATACTGCCTGAAAAAAAACAATTTTTAATAAAATTCCCGAGATCTTAACAAAAAAAGTTGAAGTTCACAAAAAAATGTATTTTCAAACAAAAATATTAACTTACTGTATAAAAAGAATTTTTAATGAAATTCTCAAATAAAATGTTGAAGTTGCAACTGAAAACATAAATGTCCTAAGAAAAAGATTGATTTTCCATCGAAAAAATTCATGAGTTCTCAACAAAAAAGTTAAAGTTTCAAGTACACCAAAATTTAAGCATTCTTAACCAAAAAGTTGAATTTGCACCTGAAAACATAAATTCTCCAACGAAAAGATTCATTTCCATTGAAAAACAAAATTTTAACAAAGTATAAGAACTCTTAATGAAAAAGTTCAATTTTCATTTAAAAACAAAAAATTGTATACAAAAAAAGTTAATTTGCTACCAAAGATGATGATTTTTTGACAAAATTCAACAATTCTGAAATCCAAATCTTGAATTTTTAACCAAAAAAGAATTTTTAAACGGAAAGATTAATTTTTCTACTAGAAAAGACAAATTTTCAACAAAATTTTAGGATTCTCACCGAAAAATTTGAATTTTCAACTAAAGACATAAATTTGAGGACAACAAAAATTAAAGACAACAAACAAATTCTGAACCAAAAAAGATAAATTTTCAACTAAAAAAAAATTGTTAACAAAATATGAATTTACTACCAACATGAGAAGAATTTTTAATCAAATCCAAGAGTTCTCAACAAAATAGTTGAGGTTTGAACAAAAACAAAAAAATTTCAAACAACGAATGAATTTTCAAAACAAAAAGAATAATTCTCTCTCACAAAATCGAGTTTTTATTAAAATTCAAGCATTCTTAACCTAGAAGTTGAATTTGCAACTAAAAACATAAATTCTCGAAGAAAAAAATTCAGATACCATCGAAAAAACGAATTTTTAACAGAGTTTAAGACTTCTTAACAAAAAAATTGAATTTTCAACTAAAAACATAAATTTTGTAACAAAAAGATTAATTTTGTTACCAAAAATTACGAATTATCAATAAACTTCAATAATTCTTAACTAAAAAGTTCAATTTTCAGCTGAAAACATGAATTTTCAAACAAAAAAATTATTATGCTACCGACAATTTCTGAACCAACAAAATTTTTCACTAAAGTAGAAACTTTAAAAAAAAGATGAATTTGCTACCAAAAAGACGAATTTTTAATAAAATTCAAGAATTCTTAACAAAAAATTTGAATTTTCAGCTAAAAACATAAATTAAAATAAATGAATTGACTACAAAAAATGAGCAATTTTTGTAAAAATTCAACAAATCTGCAAAAAATTTGAAGTTTCAACTAAGAAAGAAGTTTTAAACAGAAATTATATTTTCTATCGAAAAAGACGAATGTTCAATAAAATTCAAGAATTCCTAAAAAAAATTGAATTCGCAACTAAAAATATAAATTTTCTAACAAAAAGATTCATTTTCTATAAAAAAAACGAATGATTAACGAAGATAAAAAATTCATAACCAAAAAATTAAATTGTCAATTAAAAACATTATTTAAAAAAAGGAGATTAATTTACTACCAAAAGTAATGAATTTTTGACAAAATTCAACAATTCTGAGGCAATGTAGCTGAACTCTTAACTAAAAAAGAAGTTTTAAATAAAAAGATAAATTGGCTACCAAAAAGGCGATTTTTCAATAAAATTCAAGAATTTTTATCCAAAAAGCTAAATTTGCAACTAAAATAAAATAATTTTTTAATAAAAAGATTAATTCTCTGTCAAAAAAAGAGGTACTCTTTATAAAATCTAATAGTTCTCAACCATGAATTGAAGTTTTAACAAAAAAAAAAGAATAGTTTTTAAACAAAAAGATTAATTTATTACCAAAAATGACGAATTTACAATAAAATTCAAGAAAAAATGTGACTTTGTAACTAAGAACATAAATTTTCTAACAAACAGAATCATTTTTCATCGGAAAAACGAATGTTTCACAAAATTAAGGAGTGCAAAACCAAAAAATTGAATTATCAATTAAAGACATAAATTTTTTAACGAACGATTAATTTACTACCAAAAATGATGAATTTTTGACAACATTCAACAACTTTAAAAGCAAAAATTTAAATTTTCAACTAAAGAAGTTTAAAAAAAATTAATTTGCAACCAAATGAGACAAATTTTCAATAAAATTCAAGAATTCTTAGACAAAATGTTGAATTTTCAACTAAAAACATGAATTGTCAAACAAAAAAATTAATATACGACGGACAAATTCAGAAACGAAAAAGGTGAATTTTCAAATCAAAAATTTTAACAAACATATTAATTTACTACCAAAAACGACGAATTTTTGATAAAATTCAAAAGTTCTTGACCAAAAAGTTGAAGTTTCATCTAGAAAAAAAATTCTGAAACAGAAAAGTTCATTTTTATATTACTTTGCCTGGGGACCCGATCTCGGATTAGGATTAACGGCACTTTTGAGAGTGGTACAATTCAGAAGGTGGGCCGTATTACTAATTAAGAATCATATGGAAGATTCTACATGTTAATGTATTATAATTTACTAATCTTTCATATTGTATGAAAATAAACAAAAAGAGTTACTTTGTCATTCAGCGTCGAGTAAAATGACTTATTGATAAGATAGTTAAACATGTTTTCTAATTACGTTCTAATTTCTATTCCTTTATTTCACAACAAATCTTGTAGATACAAACCCGGATCTTCATATGTTGGACATTGTAGTAAACAGAACAAAAAATATGTGTAAATAGCACCCATACATTGAAAAACATTTACCAGTCTCTGAGGTTCTAAAAAATATATAATACATTTTATTTAGCAGTAGAAATAATTTAAAAACTCATTTTTGTTACTTAAAGAACAAATGTTTCATTAATAGTTACTAAATTTTATTTTCAGCAAAAATTTTAAACTTAAAATGTATAAGGCAGAAATTATTATTATTATTCTTTTCCACTAATCTAATCGCGACTAATACTTTTCTATGCACTAAGAGATCCCCAATATAAATTTTTTTCAAAGTAAAAAACAGTCCCCTAATCATGAATATCCTAGTTATTTTCTCAAAATCCTGGTCTTTTTTCGTTTAAACAATTTTCATAACGATCCCGTTACAGAATACAGTGAAACTCTTCTATAATTCCGAGGTGGGTTGGAACTAACTCATTATAGCCCGCTCTACTCTTGTTTGTTCACGCATGAGCGACAACCTCAGGTCCCGCGCACTCCGTGCAGCTCCTGCTATGCCAACATGCGGCGCCGCGTCAATTCTAAGAAGGGCTATATAAGGGAGGGCTATTAAAGGGTTTCACTGTGATTATCAATATAAAATATTATTGTATTAGAAACAATTTTCATTGAAAGAATTGCAAAATCCTATTGAACGCCAAAAAAGCCTTTTTAATGAAAAATTCTTGTTAAGCTACACTTACCAATAGAATAAAAAAGAGTGACCAATGTGAAGACACGAGGATAGAGGGTCCTCATTTTCTTCCAATAAAAGGGAAACTGATTTTGAAATTTTGAATGAAATTTAAAAAAAGAAGCGTTGATAATGAATATTTTGATTTTTCGTGACTGTATATGTAGTATTTAGAGAAAATATTTGTTTTTTCCATTTGCCAAGTTTAGATTGTAGAAGGCTTTTTATCGTGGAGTTTCGTGGAATAAAAAGTGTTAGTCAGCATGACATTATTTATTCAATTGCTAATTATTTGAGCTTCTATTATTAGTTCACTTTGTAGCCTTAGAATCCCGAGAATTCCCAAAAATTTAGGTTTAACTTAAATAACCGAAAATATGACAGAATTTAGGAGAATTTAAGATTTTATTATTTTTAACAATATCAGACATTTTTTATTTAAAATTAAAATTTTTTAAATATATTAATTTATTTGAAACAACAAGAAAAGTTTTTTTACTTTAAAAGATAACTCTTCAACAAAATAAACCTAAAAAAACCTAAAAAGACAAATTACCAACAAAAAAGTATCATAGTTTATATTTTAATAAAAAAAATTAATTTATGCAACAGAAGAAAAGAATTCCAAAACCAAAAAGACGAATTTCCAATAAATAAAGATTTTTCACTCAAAAAAATAAAAAAAATTTTATCTAAATTATTGAACCTTCAAACCAGAAGACAAATTTTCTTCACAAAAATTCAATTTTCAAACAAAAACGTTACTGCTTAACAGAAAATAAATTTTCCACGAAACTGATGCATTTTCATGGAAAAAAGGGAAATTACAAACTAAAAAATTATTTTATACAACAAAAAAAACGCGAAATTATAACTAAAAAATGTCAATCTTAAAAAAATGGAAAAATTACATTTTCTGTTAAAAAATGGAATCTAAAAAAAAAAGTATTCTCCACTAAAGAATTAAATTTTCAACCAGACATAAGCCTTCAACAAAGAAAAATTTCACAAAGTAATGTAACTTTGACCCAAGTAGTTTAATTTTCAGTTAAAAAAGATTAATTCTCAACAAGATGATTAAACTTTTAACCAGTGAGATAATTTTAAAACTTAAAATATGAAACTTTAACAAAAAATTGATTTTTCAACAAAGCGATTCAACCAAATGTTCAAAACAAAGGAGTTAAATTGTCAAACAAAGAAGAACGATTTTTAACCAAAAAGTTACATTTTTATACAAGAAATAAATACTCTTTTATAACAGATAAAGTTTTGAATCAAAAAGATAAATTTTCAAAAAAATTATTGAAATTTCGGTTGAAAAAAATTTTAATCGAGTTTTCATGATCAAACTATAAATTTTCTAACAACAAATAATTTGTTACCAAAAAACTTGAATTTTTAATCCAAAAAGACGAATTTTTAACAAAAAAGAATGTCTTTTTAACCAAATTGTTGAATTTTCTAGAAAATAGTTGCATTTTTATAAACAAATATAAAACTTATCTGAAAGCAGAAGAATTTTATTTTAAAGCAAAAGAATTTTTTATCACAAAAAAGTTGAATTTTTTCCAAAAAAGATGCCAGTTAACTCAGTAACACGAAAAATTGAATTTTTGTAACAACAAAAGAAAGTTTCTACGAACAAAATTAAATTTTAAATCCAAAAAGACAAATTTTTTTAAGCAAAAAGGATGAGTTTTTAAAAAAGTAGTTCTGTTCTTTACCAAATAGTTGTATTTTCATCCAAAAAATATCAATTTTGTAATAAGACAGATAAATTTGTAATAAAGAACAAATCTTTCTATAAACAGAACTTTCATGTCGAAAATATTTCAATTCGAAATATTTCAATTTCAAGCGAAACGCCACATCGAGTTGAAAATTTGAGAAACTAAATAAGATGCCCTAATAAACATGTTTCTGGTCCTAAATTTTTTAAATGATAAGAAAAATTTTTTTGTAAACAAATTTTGTTCTTTTTTTTTTCATAATTATAAAAATTTATGACCAGACACATGTTTATTAGTGCTTCTTATTTTGTTTCTCAAATTTTAACTCGATGTGGCGCTTAGTTTGAAAATAAGCTGGGAAACACAAAAGGTTTCGGTAAGGTAGGAATCTGGTCAAGTGACCCACTCGTCACATAGCCTTAATTAAAATCAATTCCGAGATTCTCATAAATTCTCAGAAAATTTATTTCTCGGTTATATTCTCGGTAATATTCGCATTCTCACAACCGTTCTCAAACTGATATAACCGGATCAGAACTCTACCGAAAAGGAAATATCGGTCAAACTAATCTAACAGATGGGGCCACAAAAAGTAGATCTGACTTTTGTATTGAATTCCATTAAGAAAAAGCAAAAATAATAAAAAAAACTTGATGCTGTTTGCAAATAAACAGAAAAGAAATATGCAAAAATGAAAGTAAATATTACTAATTATTTTTTACAAGTCATAAATATATGTAATAATTGTAATTGTAACTAAAATGTTTGAGGAAATAATTTGGTAAAAAGTCAATGAGAAGATTGAAAAATGAGAAAATGAATTCAATATTATTTAATATTAATGTGTATATATTTATATAGATTAAAACGAACATCATAAATACATTTATAAAGTTCAATAATTTATTTGTTGCTTAATCTTGAAAGTTTTTTACTCGATCCATGCTATCCCTAATAATTTTATTTATTATTTTTTCGTTCAAAAATGTCCAGAGTCTTCAATTTTCGTGCAATTTTTAGTTTAAACAAATTAAAGTTTATTAAATCCTAAAGAGCTTGGCGCTCCAAGATTTTTTCTATTCTATTTGTTTATTAATAATTTTTCCACTCAAAGTATGGAAAAACTAAAATTTTTTACATAACAATTTTTTATGCTTTAATAACTGAACAGGAAAACTATATATTGCCTCAAATGAATGTTTAGAGACTCACATAATACAAGTAATTTGTTAATTATTTAATTTATTTGTTATAAATCCATTTTATGAAAAAATTGACAAAAAGTCTTATCATCGATAAAAAAATTGTTTGCTAAAAGTGCTTTACGTTCATGTAGGAATGATATTTAATTTAAAAACTAATTTAAAAGTTTATAATATCCATAGTTCTAAACAATTTTTGTGTCAAAATATTAGAATTTGAGGTTTTTTAAAATTATAATTTCCTTTAATCGTCAGAACGACTTCAGGTATTCCTTAAAATATTTAATAATATTCGATGAAATATAACAATTTAAATTTTTGTAAACAAATTAGATATACAAATTCAAAATTTTGGCCCTTTCGAATAGATTTTTTTTGCACAGGAAAAGTTTCAAGCTATTGGACGAAAGACTGCTAGTCACAAAATATTAGAAAAGTTAACAATATCCACTGATTCTGATTCTAAAAAAAGTTTCTTTCGCACGAAGAAATTTCTTTGTTTCTTTGAAATCGTTTCTTTTCCTAATGCAAATTTTCTTCTGGTTTGAAATTATTTTTTTATTTTGAATTTTTTCTGAATGAAAGATAAAATGGTTAGAAGTATTCGTTCAGTAAAATATTCAGAATTCATCTCTATTGGTTAATAATGACACTATTCTTGTAAACATTTTTCTGATTGAAAATGAATCGGTTTACAATATCAAATTCAAAATTTGGGTTAAGCTATTTTTTTTTATAAATTTTTATTTTTTAATTGAAAATTAATCTTCTTTATTAAAAATTCAATAAATTATTTGAAATTTAAATAACTTTGTTAAAAATCCATTTCTTCAGTTTAGGATCTTTCTGTCTGGTTTATAATTAATTTCCAGCTTAAAATTCAATTAAATATTTGCAAAATAACTTTTTAGATCATTTTCTTATATTTCCGGATTAAAAATTTAACTGTCTTGTTGAATATTCGTATTTTTCTTTAAAAACTCGTCTTTTAGGTTAAAGATTTTTTTTAGATAATACCTGTTGATATAAATTTGATCATTTTAATTTAAAATTTCACAGATTTTGTTAAAAATGAGATTATAATTTCACTATATTGGTATCTGATTTGTCTTTTTTATTGCAAATTCGAATAATTATTTGAAAATTAACTATTTTGTAGATAATAACCTTTTTTGTTAAAAAAATTTTTTTTCGAGTTTAAATTTCAGCTATTTCTGGACTATTCATCATTTTGGTTTTAAAATAAAAAATTTTTGTTATAATATTAAATGTATTCATTCGAGAATTCGTATTTTTGATTGGTTCAAAGTTGAACTTCTTTGTTAAATATTTATTTTATGATGAATGAATGTTTGTCAATTTGACTGGTCATTCTAATGAATCTTTAAATTATTATAGCAAAGAGAAATCGGAAAGTCATTTTTAGTAGATTTTGAAAAAATTGAGCCTATTCTTTAAAAAATAACCAAACTGGAAATTCGTTAATAAAAATTGTCAAATAGTTCAAAACCTTGCAAGCTTGCGAATTATCACAACAGAAAGTCACTTGAAAGTTATTTTTATTTTATTTTGCAAAAAAATAAGCCTATTCTTTTGAAAATTTATTTTATAATGAATAAATGTTTGCCAATTTGAAAGATAATTCTAGTGCATTTTCAAATTATTATAGCAAAGAGTCATCGGAAAGTCAATTTTATTAGATTTTGAAAAAATTGCACCTATTCTTTGAAAAATAGTAAAACTCGGAATTTGTTAATGAAAATTGGTCAAATAGTTAAAAAGCTTGGGAGCTCGTAAACTATCGCAACAGAAAGTCTCTTGCAAGTTATTTTTAGTTTATTTTGCAAAAAATGGGCCTATTCTGTTAAAAATATCCAAATTATGAATTTGTTTATTAAAATTTTTAAAAGAATTGATAATTTCTGGAAGTCTTCAAATTATTATAGCAAAGAGTCATCGCCAGACATTCTTGATTGATTTTGTAAAAAAAAAAATTAAATCTATTAGTTGATAAATACCCCAATTTTGGATTTAATAATAAAAATGATTTGAAAATGGCCAAATAGCATGTATTTTTAAATAATTGTAATAAAATATTAATTTTCATCATATTTTATAACCTGATGAATTCTTTTGTAATGATTCTCACTCACTGGAAATTATTTCTAGATAGTGTTAGAACAAGCGTAAGACCTTTTTTCATCGAACTAAGAATCTTTTAAAAAATAGTAATTACCAACAACTTGAAAAAACGTTGATTTTGGTGTAAAATAAATTTTTTTTTAACAATATTGTTATGACAAATCCAAACAAATTTATAACAAATTTAAAATTTACAAATCTATTATTTACAAGAAAAAGTATATATCAAATGAATAATGTAGGCCGAAATTGTTTTTTATTCACAAAAACTTTATTTTGCCAGACTGTCAAATAAATAACAGATGCAGCAAATAAAAAATGTAGGCCACATTCACCATTTATTATTGGGTAAATTTTTCTTCTCATACTAAAATCGTATTGAAACAGTTTTTTTCTGAAGGTATAAAAACAATTATTTCAATGTTTTGATAATTTTTTAATAAAATTAACAGAGCTGTACCTGACAATCTATTTCTCAGAAAAATTTGAAAATTTTACATTGGCTAAATTGAACTTAAAAACGGAATTTTTTGATCAAACAAAAACTTCTGTTCATGAATTGTTATAAAAAAATTCTACTTCCGAGAGAAAATCATCTAGACTTTTCATTTGTTAATAAGAAATCATCCAGGCCAACCAGTGTCAACAGTTTTGTTTAAACAGGCAAAAGCTATACCTATCGTTAATTCAGTTCTTCAATATTTATAAACTATTTTGCTTGATTGTTTATAAAAAATGTTATAAATAAAAACACACAATGACAAGAATTGATTTTTTGTTTGAAATAATCCCTAACACGAGATTAAACTTTTTATTTTCAGGACATTTTCTTTTACGGCCTTCTTATTGTTTCAATATAGTAAGGAATGTTACACCATCGTATTATTTCATTAAACTTTTCTATTTTTGTCTGAGTTTTAATGAACTAATAAAAAATTGAGCATTTATGAATTTAAAACAAACTAAATTAAAAATAATTTAAAACGTAGACGATTTATATTTTTGGAACAGTAATCTATAGAATATTTAATTTATGGAAATTTGGAATGATAAATTTTACAGTTTAATCGTATATAATTAAAAAATGTTTTTTCAATTGAAAATAAAAAATTGTAAATAACTGATTTAAACAAATTCATGAAATTACGAATGATAATACATAAATTTGCATTCAACATCATTTTAAAGCATTTGAGCAAATTTCCAAAATAACCAAAAAAGGATTTAGAAGATTCAAAGACCATTTAAATTTTTTTTTACATTTTTTTTAAATTATGGGAAATTTTTAATCATTTTACAAGATATTTGGAAGTTATAAAATAAATAAAAAATAATACAAAAATTATAACCAAAATTTACATTTTTAATCATTTTGTACTATAATTATGAAGTTTTTTACATTTATAAGGATCTTAATAGATTTAAAGACAATACATTTTTTTAAAGATTCTAAAACATTATACAAATTTGCACTTATATAGTAGATTTTTTCTAACACAGAAATGAAATTATAATTACAATCATGGATATTTAATTTAAAAAAAAAAGAATTTCAAAAAACATAACTTATCAACCGAAAAAGATTCTCATATAAAAAATATTAATTTTTAACAAAATAGTTCAACCTAAAAGTAAAAAGTTGGATTTTTAACTTTGAAAAAAAATTATCCCAATACTGTAGTACTTAAAAGTTTAGTTTGAAAAAAATTATTGCAACAAGATAGTTAAAATTTTAGTCAAACAGTTACACTTTCAACAAAAAAGTACATTTTAAAACAAGAAACATGAATCCTCAATTAAAAAATGCGATTTACATTGCAAAAAATTAATTTTCAACAAAGAAGCTCAATTTTCTACCGAATAAGAGTCATCTAAAATAAAAAATGAATTTTCAAAAATTATTAAAAAGTTTATGCCTAAGGAATTAATATTTAGGAATGGAGTTACATCATCAACCAAAAAAGATAATTTTTCAATCAGAACCCATAAAAAAACTAGTTTCAGAGAGTATTTTCGAAATTTTATCCAACTTAATAAATTTTCGATAAGAAAGTACAGTTTTTACCAAAAAAGATTAAGTGTCACTAAAGAAAGGTGTCTGTGATACTTTCTGAATCATAATTGATGAGAATGTAAAAATTTTCGCTAGAGCATATCATTTTTTAAAATCCTTTTTTGAACTTAATTAAACAGGCAAAAAACTGTAAGACAAGTGAAATCAGATCAGTAGCATTTATTGCAATAAAATTACTAAATTTACATTTTCATATTAAGAATAGTAATTGAGATGACGGATGCAACAACTCAGCAAGCGCTCAAAACCGCGTAGAAGTATTGTCCAGCTGGAAAAAGCTATCGATAAAAAAAATTTTGCCAAAACGTAAAATAAAATTTACATTCGTATTCAGCTTGACGCCGTCGACAAATTTTTTGTATGAAACTTTTCGATTGGATAATTATTACTTAAGATAAACAATAAAAGCTTAAAAAATGTTCCGATAAAAAATCGATGTTTTGTAATACACAGCTCGCGATTATTTGGTCTTTTGTCGATAAAAATGCTTGAAATTTGTATGATGTATTTTAAATATATAAGCGATGACTTTATATAACGCCCTTTGTTTAAAAAGCTAATCTGTTTTTTTTTTTTTTTAATAACAAATTGATTCCGAACAAAAACTCCGCTTTGCCAACTTCGAACAGTGGGACGATCATCGAAAAAATGTTAGTTAAAATAACTTATCGCGAGAATGTTGTTCACTAGACTTTGAAAAAGTTTTTCTGAAAATTTGAAGAAAATCGGTCGAAAATTGTGGAAGTGGCAGCGAGTTGAAGTTAACACACGCTGCCATACCATACAAATTTTAAGAATTTTTATAAACAAACGGCTGAATAATCGCGAGTTGTGTTTTACAACACATCGATTTTTGATCGGAAAATTTTTTAAGTTTTTATTGCTTATCTTAAGTAATAATTATCCAATCAAAAAGTTTCATCCGGAAAATTTGTCGACCGCGTCAAGCTGAATACGCGTGTATATTTTTTTTATGTTTCGACCACTTTTTTATCGATACATTTTCTCGACTGTACAATATTTCTACGCGGTTTCGAACGCTTGTTGAGTTTGTTATGGCCCCATAGTTGAGAACCACTCTTAAGCAATTTGCCTGGAATAATTCCCCGTCTATGTGTACAAGACATAAACCCAGACTGGGAAAACCTTCTGGGTTAAATCGCTTTAGAGTGGCAATCAGACGACCTTGCTTTCTCTCCATTAGGGGATGGGAGGAAAAGAGTCATAAAGTCACACCTGGCGCATCTGCGACGGAAGGTTTCCCCGTCACGCGCCAGGCCTGTGAGTATGACTCACGCCGCGTCATCTCTCTCTCCTTTTCTCTCTCTCTTCCTTCTCGTTGGGAAAGCGACCAGCGGTCGCCAACCCAACGTGACCAATACGTATAGCGAAATTCCCCATTAAATTAAAATAATAATTTGTAATTCTTGTGTGTTTTAAAATTCCTTTTCCATTTTAATACCGGGGTTAGAAAGCACAGATTTTCTTTCATTATGATATTCCGTATTAAAATTTTATAGTTTAGTTTAATTACGGTTAATTGTATAAGAGTCGTTTTATAAGTTGTTTTACTTTTAGGTTTTTCTTACAAATGTATTTTCTTTTCGATCTCGTGTTTCTTTTAATTTTAAGTTTTCAGTATTTTATCCGGCGATATCGAGTAGTTTCAATTTTAGGTCTTTTTTTTAAATATATCCCTGCAAGTTAAATCTTCTATTTTACTGCTTGTGATCTACCTGTAAGTAAATGTATTTTTCGCTAGTTTTGTACTTTCGTATTCTCTATCTTTCTGACATTTTTGTATTTTGCCGCACATGAAGATCGCGCGACTTCGCCCGACGCGCCATATTGTCGCTGGACAGTTCGGGTGCGCGCTCACCATAACGAGTAAAAGGGATGGACCGGGTAGCTGATGCGCCCCTCCATCAGCAAAGCGAGTGGCTGAGAGGACCGCGCCAATCGCCGGCCGGCCCGCCTCTCGGCCATCGGACATAAAAGCGGCTGCGCGCAAGCAAAGGCACCAGCTGGGTAACCTCAGTCCCCTGGTCGCTTTCGGCTAACTTTTGTAAGCCACTTTTTGAGAATAAAGTGCTTTCGAGTCCAAACAAAATTCCAGGTTGTTGTCCTTTCTTTCTTGAGAAAAATACCTCGCCCTTGCACACCTCTCTCTCTCTCCTTTCCTCTCTCCACTCACTCTGTCTCTCTCTCCCTCTTCTCTAGGATTGGTACACTCCTTGCAGCCCCGCCTGCACTCTTTACTTTCTCTAGGGTTGGTAAGCTTTCTTGCAGCCCCGCCCGAAATCTTTATACGCGCACCTGAGTTCGTCAACGCTTGGCTGCGCTCCGAGACGCCCTTCAAGCCTCCGGTTTTCCTTATGTAGAGGACCTACGCCCTTCCTCCTCCACCGCCTCTAACGGCACTCCCCAGGCTACCGTTCGATCGGTAGTTCTCCTTCCCGATTCCCTGAACGTCCACTTCGTCCGGCCCTCGACCTCTTCCGCCGCTTCTTCGGGCCGCTTGGATCACTCCGGTTGTTACGAAGCTCCGTCGCCTCGTACTTCTTCTCCCCGCAAGCTCCTTCGCCGGCCGATAACGATGACGAAGACGACATCATCGTAGACGAGTACGAGCTTCTGCGTTCGCCTCCAGCGCCGGTGAAACGACCTTACCGGGAGATCTAGACGCGGCCGAACAGTGCCAATTCAAATGACGGTGGCCATGGCTAGCGATTTTGGATGCGCTTCATAAGCTTCCAGAAAAAATGGGATACGTGAATCCTTCTCTTCTCCGATGCGATCACGATAAGTAGATCCATCCTTCATTCTTACTCGGATGTAATTACCAGGCAATTCTGTCAATTTAGCTTCAACTCCTGTTGTAAAAAAGATTTACAATTATTAAATAAGATATTGCATGGAGCTGCTTAAAAACTGCCTGGCGCTGACAGGGACAAAGATATCCACACAGAATGCGATATCAGACTTGGCAAATTTAAATGAGAACAATATTTGTTTGGAATGATTAACAAAATGAGCATTTGCCGTTTCTCTTTACAAGTAAAACATTGAATTAAAAAATCAAACTATTTTTGGTTGAAAAAAAGGGAAAAATCTGAGCAAAAATATATGCATTTATTTAGGAATATTGAGAATGGTTGAACTGCGATATGCCCCTTGGTGACAAAATACGAACTAGAAAGAAAAAGTACGATTTTAAAGATGCTCAGACAACAATGCGTAAGGGCGCACGGAAGCCGCACGGCGTGTGAGCAAGATGTGTCGCAAAGAACGCAATCACTGCGTCCGCACAAGCTGAGGGTAATGAATGTTCAACCAAGTTGAGCACACCGGGTGTACACGACGTGCAGCACTGTATGCGGCAAAACATCCTCACAGCGCACAGTTGGGAAAAAGTAAATTTTTTAGTTCAAAACACGATTGCAGCTGAACCTGTTGACCGGTTTGGATGTTTTTTTCAAAGCTGATAAAATTTCAAAGAAAGTTGTCGCGCCTGGTTTTTAATTTTGTTTTTGAATTTTTTTATAAATAAATAAATTTGACGAAAAAAATGGCAATTTTTTCAATTTGACGTTCCCCGTGCTCTTCAATAATAGGAAAATTTTTGTAATCGCTAAGGTTTAATGGATTTATATTAGGTAAAGATATTTCATCATGATACAATAAAGAAACAAAATTTATAAATGAATTATTTGTTGGCAACATGTTTTTTTTATATTTTTCAATAATTTAACCTTTTTTTAAGTTATATTGCAAGAAATTTGTATGGAGACAATATTTTATTAAAAAAACTTTCTCTCAAGACTATTCTTGTTAATATTATAAACAAATTTAATAAAAAAATGAATTATTCAGGCAACTCTCATCAGAAAAATTTGTTTATTTCCGTTGTCAATTTTTTAAAAATTAGAAACCTCTTGATAATTTTAGAAGATTCATAATTTGTTGATAAATTTTATGATTTTTTAAACAATCTGAATATAAAAATGCATTATTTGGGCATCTTTTGACTAAAAACTCGTTTTTTCTTTCAATTTCAGTCATTTTAATTGGAAAATTTACGATAATTTCAGTAACATTAATAATTGTTTAATTCATTTTATGATTTTGTTAAATAAATTTAACTAAAAAATGCATTATTCGGGCATTTGACGACGTAAGGTTCGTAATTTAAAGGATTGAAAGTGAAAAAAAGACAAGTTTTTCCGTTGACAAATGCAAAAATAATGAAGTTGTTTACTAATTTGTTGAAAAGAATCATTAAATTTATAAACTTATTGTAAATGTTGCTAAAATTAACATGAAGTTCTTAATTAAAAGAACTAATATCGAAAAAAACTACTTCTTCGTCAACAGATGTCCGAATAATGCATTTGTTTATTAAATTTGTTTTTTTTTTAATTATTAAATAGTGATGGATGTTACTAAAATTACCATAAAGTTTCCAATTAAAAGGACTGGCATTAAAAAAAAACGATTTTCTCCATCGATTAGTACTCGAATAATGCATTTGTTCATTAAGTTTGTTTAATAGAATCATAAAATTCATGAAAAAATTATGAATTGTCTGAAATTATAATTAGGTGTCTAATTTTGAAAAATTTTCATCGAAAAAAACGAATTTTTCTGACGAGAAATGCCTGATTAATAAATTTGTTTATTAAATTTGTTTCAAATATTAACAAAAATAAACTCAATAGAATTTTTTTCATTACAATATTGTTTTCATTTGAATTTCATGCAATATAACTTTTTAAAAAAGTTAAATTATAAAAATGATAGAAAATACATTTTCAACAAATGATTCGTTTATTCACATTTTTTTTGTTTAATTTATAATGATAAAACATCTATATATGAGGTGAATTTGTGAAACATTGATGACTACAACAATTTTTCTACTATTAGTTTTGTGTGAGAGCGAAAATAAAAAAATATATACATTTTTTAATATACTAAATAAAAATAAATAAATAAAAATTCGATTTTGAATAAGATTGACACTATATCGTAATGATTGTAATGATTTCTTAAGTCAAACATTCATAATTCTCATAAATAATTTATATTGAATACGAAAAAATATATGATAAACTTTGGAAAGATTTTTTTCAGCAAAGAGAAATTCGAGGTTAGAAACTCTTCTATTACGAAAATAATATTTTAACTTTTACAATTAAATTATGGAAATTAATTCTAATAGAATAATTGCAAGAAGCCTATGATATGTTAAGTTTGAAAAATATTTTTTTAATAAGGATCCGATAAAATATTACACAAGTATAATTTTCCCTCATTCTGACCCCCCCCCCTAACCTAGTCAGATTATTTTTGTATTAGAAATACACAACAATAAGCATCTACGTTAACGATTGGATCAAAATTATTTTCTTTATCTGGCAGTAACAAAATGGAACGAAACTAACGAGCTGGTCCCTGTTAAAAAATGATTGAGATATCAATTAGGACACATATCACCTGCTGAAAATGTGAGCACAATACATTTCAAAAGGGTTCAATCGATGTATTAAATTTTACTTAAAATATATTGCTTACTATGTTCATATTAATTTATTTTTTTGCGATATTGTTCCTGGAACTTAGTTGATTCAATAATTGAGGGGACTGATCGAACAAGGTAACATACTTATGTCCCCGATTTCGGTCCGGCCCTTTAATTATTAAACAATATTTTAAATTATTTTAATGACGCGTATGAGGTCACATACGTCAGCATTCTCACCATCACGACGTGACAATCATTGTGCACATCGTGGACGCACCATGCGGGCTTAGTTCCAACATATTGTTATCTGGGTGCATCTTAATTTGTGCATAAAAGAGTTTTAACGATATTTTCGTGAAATTTAAAACATTTATTTGACACAAAAATAATTCTAAGTATAAAACAAAGGATTTTGAACCAAAAATGAACTCAAAGTAAATTTTGCTTGATGTGTACATGAAATATTGGCTATTTGAAAATTTGATCTAAAAGTTAGGTTAGAATTCGTATTTCAATTGCAATCGTTTATTATTTGTATTCTTTGCATAGTCTGGGAAACATTTGTGATTACATATATTACTTAAAGTTTATTTAAACTAACATAACATTAAAACTTACAAGAAATAGTGAAAAAAATGTTTTATTTTTTTAAAAACCCTTCTGACAAATATGTGTTAATGCTCTGTATACAAGGAAAATTCTATCTAAAACGAATTGTTTTAAATGAAGATTTGTTTTTAGTATTCAATCATTGTTTTTCGACTTTAAGACAAAATAATCGTAAAAACACTTTTATGCAAAAATTAAATTACATCTTTAAAATCGTACCTGCTCTATCCAGTTCCAGTTTTCGGCACCAGGTGGCGATAGCAGGCCTTCATTCCCAATATACAGTAATTAAATTATTACAAAAATATGAAACGTCAGAAAAAAAAGTGTTTTTTTACAATAATGAGATTTTATAATATTTTCTATTTTATTCACTCAATAACAATTCTTAATTGTGAAACTTTTAAATAGGTTTTAATCGTCATTTCATCTCCACCAGCCCAGCATATATACGGTTTTGAATTAAAAATGAAAAAAAATTAATGGCAAGTAAAAAATGTAATTCAGGTAACAAGAAAAAAATAATATTGCGAAACCATTAGAAAAGTTGGAATAGCAGGCTACAGATTCACTTCAGAGATAAAAAATAAACTGATAGAATTTATTAATGAAATTAAATCATTATTAGTTAAAAGTTAATTTTCACATTGGAAATTTTATTATTGTTAATTCTGTTTTAAAATCAATCTATTTAGGGTAAAAACTCTACTGTTTGATTAATAATTTTAGATTTTTTTAAAACTTTGTTCATGTACTTTTGTTAAATCTTTGATTGCAAATTAATCTATTGTTTTTATACTTTCTCATCAGAGAAGATATTAGATTTGTGTGAAATTTGATCCCCCCAGTTTTTGTCAAATGTCCACGTTTTAAGGCCCCCTGATTCCGAAAAACAGGTTTTTACGGATGTCCTAGTGTATGTTTGTTTGTCTGTATATCTGTCTCTATGTATGTATGTCTGCCTGTCTGTCTGTCTGGGAACTCTATAATTTTTGAAAAAATTAATCTATTAGTTTGGCCTTTGGCACACTCGTTAAGTGTCCTTAACTAAAGGTCATGTTCGTTAACCAGCCATTTTGGATAAAAATTAAAAAAGTGGGCACATTCTGAATATTTTTAAGACCACTTTTTTTTAAATTCCGAAATTCTCTGTATAACTGATAATAGTATTCGGAAATAAGAACAATTTATCCTAATGACTTTTTTCAAAAAATCCAAAATTTTTAGAGTTTTATCATTTACAAAATTCCAAAAAACACACGAAAATTAACATATTAAGCCAAATAACGCACGACCAGATAAAAGAAAAGAGAAGAAAAATGTTTCTTTTTGCATTCCCTACGAGACTATCATTACAACTTTTTGATTTTATTGAAAAATCCAAATTCGAATTTTGACACCATACCAAATAATGAGAAATCCAAAAATTACATTTTTCATCCAAACTATTAAAAACAACATAAAAGCTGAGTTTATAAAAATTGTACATTCGAAATAGATTTACAAAATTGTTATTAACCACTTTTTGATAGGATGCGCAGTTTTGGCGTTAATCATGAAAAACATGATTAACAGTAAAAAAAATCTGCCCGCTGCGTAGGCACATTCTTATCGCAAATTTTGTCTTTTAATTTCTTTTTCGTCTCGTGCGCGGAGTTTCAAAAAATTTAACTTGATTTTTTGATGCTATTTTTTACGATTAAAATTAAAAACAGAGCTGTCAACAAATTATTCATGACAAATAAATCATTTCTGCAATTTTTTTTTTGAAAATTCATATACTTGTTTTTGGTCGAAAGTTTATGTTTTAGCTGAAAATTCAACTTTTTTGTTGAGAATTCTTGAATTTTAATGAAAATTCGTCTTGTTTTGCATTAAATTAATCTTTTTGTTTGAAAAATCATCTTTTTAGGTTTCAAAATACAACTTTTGGTTGAGAATTATTGAATTTTGTTAAAAATTATTTTTTTACTGTAAAAAATTTTTTTTGTTTCGTTTGAAAATTCATATTTACGGTTCAAAATTTATGTTTGCGTTGAAAATTAAACTTTGTGGTTAAAATTCTTAAATCTCTTCAAAAATTCGTATTTTTTTGGTATTATATTAATCTTTTTATTTCAAAATAATTTTTTTTGTAAGTTTATAACATAACTGTTTGTTAAGAATTATTGAATTTTGTTATTGAATTTCGTTTCAAATTCGGTTGAGAATTCTTAAATTTTGTCAAAAGTTCATTCTTTTGGGTAGCAAAAGAATTTTTTTGTTTAAAAATTAATATATTTTTTTGAAAATTTCACTACACTAAGTTGTACAGTTCAACTCCTTTTTTCATAAAAGAATTTTTTGTTTGAGGATTCAAAATTTTATTAAAAATTGATTTCCTTGGTTTGAAATCAAACTGTTTTGCTGAAAATTTATTTTTTTTTGTTAATAGGAAATTAATTATCTTAATCAAAAGTTTATTTATTTGGTTGAATTTTTATCTACGTCTTTAACAAATAAATTAATCACTTGAAGATCCATCTCTTTGATTAGAAGTTAAACTATTGTCTTTTTAGATGAGAAATTAATTTGTTTGTTTAAAAATTGAAATTTTTGAGTTGAAAATTCAACTTTTTGTTTGGGAATTCTAGAAAGTGGTTTAAAATTTGTTTTTTTCGGTACAAAATTAATTTTTATTTTTGAAAATTTATAACAATGCCCGATTATTTTTAGCTAATTATAAAGAGAAATAATAAGTCTCATTTAGATTCACCTAGTTTTGACGATTGAATATAGTGTTGGTTATGAATGTTCTGATGCTTCGAGAATATTCTTTTTTTCGAGAATGTATGTATAGCACTTTAAAATATTATTTGTTTTTTCCATTTCCTAAATAGAGGTCGCAGAAGACTTCCGTAGCGGAGCTTCTTGGAATGATAAATGTAATTTAGAATCACATTATTTATTCAATTGTTCAATCCTTGAGCGTTTATTAATAGTTTACTTTGGAAACTTAGAATTCGAAAAAAAACTTCTGAAAAACAAAGAAAAATATTCATGGATGCCGAATCTAAAGAAACTTTTAGTTCTTTCAAAAATATTACTCTCGTTGTTTGAAATAGCTTCTTTTTCTACTGAAAATTTTATTTTGATTTAAAATGATTTTTTTTTATTTTAAACTTTTTGTGGCTGAGTAAAAGAGAAAATATTTATCATTTTCTTCTTTCACGCTCTAGTTAATTTATAGGCGTTCTCACGATAAGTCTTTCCTTTAAAATAGCAGTTGTTGTAATACATAAAATAATACTTCTTATCATTAATAAATATTTATAAAAATTGTTAAAAATTTAATGATAATTTCAAAATATTATTATGAACACAATTGTGTATTATTTTGATCAATATTCTCTTTGAATAATGGTAGATAGTTGCGTTTATTTATATAAAATCGAAAATAAACAATTATTTAAGCAAATTATTATTGTTCACAACTATCTTTTGCCACGATAATGCTAGAAAGCTGCGTTTTCCTGAATTTCAAATTTTATCTTAACAGACATTATTGTTTGAGCAATTTATTATTTTTTAAAAATATATTATTTCTGCATACATTCTTCTTAAATATATAGTTGACAATGAATTTTTTCTGATTAAAATTAATCTTTTTCAATTTGAAATTCATAATTTAGGTTTAAATAATTTTTTTTTTGTTACAAATTTGTCTTTTCCAAATTAAAAATTAATTTTCTCAATTGAAAATTCAACAACTTGGTTCAAATTTGAAACTTTTTCTCTATTTGTTTATTAATAATTTTGCCACTCAAAGTATGGAAAAACTAAAATTTTTTACATAATAATTTTTTACGCTTTAATAACTGACCAGGAAAACTTTATTTTGTCTCAAATGAATGTTTAGGGACTCATAGAATACAAATAATTTGTTTATTATTTAATTTATTTGTTATAAATCCATTTTATGAAAAAATTGACAAATAGTCTTATTATCGATAAAAAAATTGTTCGCTAAAAGTGCTTCACGTTAATGTAGGAATGACATTTAATAAAAAAAACTAATTTAAAAGTTTATAATATCCATAGTTATAAACAATTTTTGTGGCAAAATATAAGAATTTGATAGTTTTTAAATTATAATTTCCTTCACTCGCCAGAACGACTTCAGGTATTCCTTAAAATATTTAATAATATTCGATAAAATATAACAATTAAAATTTTTGTAAACAAATTAGATAAACAAATTCAAAATTTGGGCTCTTTCGAATAGATTTTTTTTGCACAGGAAAAGTTTCAAGCTATTGGACGAATGACTGCTAGTCACAAAATATTAGAAAAGTTAACAATATCCACTGATTCTAATTCTAAGAAAAGTTTCTTTCGCACGAAGAAATTTCTTTGTTTCTTTGAAATCGTTTCTTTTCATAATGCAAATTTTATTCTAGTTTAAAATTATTTTTTTATTTTGAATTTTTTTCTGTGTGAAAGATAAAATAATCAGAAGGTATAGATTCGTTCAGTAAATCTATTTCATTAGTTTGGGATCTTTCTACCTGGTTCATAATTGATTTACAGTTTAAAATTCAATTAATTCTTTGCGAAATAACTTTTTAGATCATTTTCTTATATTTCTGGATTAAAAATTTAACTTTCTTGTAAAATATTCGTATTTTTCTTTAAAAACTCGTATTTTCGGTTAAAGACTTTTTTAGATAATACCCGTTGATATAAATTTGATCTTTTTAATTTAAAATTTCACAGATTTTGTTAAAAATGAGGTTATAATTTCATTATATAGGTATCTGATTTGTCTCTTTTATTGCAAATTTAACTAATTATTTGAAAATTAAGTATTTTGTATTTAATAACCTTTTTGGTTAAAAAATAGTTTTTTCGAGTTTGAATTTCAGCTATTTCTGGACTATTCATCATTTTGGTTTTAAAATTAAAAAATTTTGTTATAATATTAAATGTATTCATTCGAGAATTCGTATTTTTGATTGGTTCAAAGTTGAACTGCTTTGTTAAATATTTATTTTATGATGAATGAATGTTTGTCAATTTTACTGGTAATTCTAGTGAATCTTTGAATTATTATAGCAAAGAGAAATCAGAAAGTCATTTTTAGTAGATTTGGAAAAAATTGAGCCTATTCTTTTAAAAATAGCCAAACTCGGAATTCGTTAATGAAAATTGTTCAAATAGTTTAAAATCTTGTGAGCTCTTAAATTATCACAACGGAAAGTCACTTAAAAGTTATTTTTAGTTTATTTTGCAAAAAATGAGCCTATTCTGTTAAAAGTATCCAAATTCTGAATTTGTTTATTATAGTTGTTAAAAGAATTGATCATTTCTGTAAATCTCCAAATTATTGTAGCAAAGATTCATCCCGAGATATTCTTGATTGATTTTGTAAAGAAAAATTAAATCTATTCGTTGATAAATACCCCAATTTTGTATTTAATAATAAAAGTGCTTTGGAAATGGCCAAATAGCCTGTATTTTTAAATAATTGTAATAAAATATTAATTTTCATCATATTTTATAATGTGATAAATTCTTTTTCAATTATTCTCACTCGCTGGAAATTATTTCTATATAGTGTTAAAACAAGCGTAAGACCTTTTTTCATCGAAGTAAGAATCTTTTAAAAAATAGTCATTACCAACAATTTAAAAAAACGTTAATTTTGTTGTAAAATGAATTTTTTTCATCAATATTGTTATGACAAATCCAAACAAATTTCTACCAATTTTAAAATTCAAAAATCTATTATTTACAAGAAAAATTCTAAATAAAATTAATAGTGTAGGCTAAAATTCTTTTTTTTTTCACAAAAACTTTATTTTGCCGCACTGTCGAATAAATAACAGATGCAGCCAATAAAAATTGTAGGCCACATTCACCATTTATTATAGGATAAATTTTTCTTTTCATACTAAAATTGTATTAAAACTTTTTTTTTCTGAAGGGATAAAAATAATAATTTCAATGTTTTGATAATTTTTAAATAAAATTAACACAGTTGTACCTGAGAATCTATTGTTTAGAAAAATTTAAAACTTTTACATTGCCTGAATCGAACTTTCAAGCGGAATCTTCGGACTAAACAAAAACTTCTGTTCATGAATTGTTGTAAAAAAAATGCTACTACCACGAGAAAATCATCTAGACTTTTGATTTGTTAATAAAAAATCATCCAGGCCAACCAGTGTCAACAGTTTTGTTTAAACCGGCAAAAGCTATACCTATCGTTAATTCAGTTCTTAAATATTCATAAACTATTTCGTTTGATTGTTTATAAAAAATGTTATAAATAAAAACACATAATGACAAGAATTGATTTTTTGTTTGAAATAAACCCTGACACGAGATTAAACTTTTTATTTTCTTTTACGGTCTTCTTATTGTTTTAATAGAGTTAGGAATGTTACACCATCCTATTATTTGATTAAACTTTTCTATTTTTGACTGAGTTTTAATCCACAAATAACAATTGAGCATTTGTCAACGTGGAACAAACTAAATTAAAAATTTTGCAATTGAATCGTATTTAATTAAAAAATGTTTTTTCAATTGAAAATCAAAAATTCTAAATAACTGGTTTAAATAATTTCATGAAATTTCGAATATTAATAAATGAATTTGTATTAAACAATATGTTAAAGCATTTGAGCAAATTTCCAAAATAACCAAAAAAGTATGTAGAAGATTCAAAGCCCATTAAAAATTTTTGTTACATTTTTTTTCAAAATTATGGGAAATTTTTTACATTTATAAAGATCTTAATAAGTTAAAAGTTAATAGAATTTTTTAAGATTCTAAAACATTATACAAATTTGCAATTATTCAGTAAATTTTTTATAACACGGAAATGAAATTATAATTACAATCATGGATATTTAATTTAAAAAAAAGAAGAATTTTAGAAAACTTAAATCATCAACCGAAAACGATTCTCATATAACAAAACATATTAATTTTTAGCAAAAAAGCTCAATTGTCTGCCGAACAAAAGTCATTTAAAAAAAATAATGAATTTTCAAAAAATATTAAAAAGTTCATACCTAAGAAATTAATATTTAGGAATGGAGTTACATAATCAACCAAAAAAGATAATTTTTCAATCGGAACCCATGAAAAAAAATATTTTCAGAGAATATTTTCGAATTTTTATCCAACTTATTAAATTTTCGACAAGATAGTATATTTTTGACCAAAAAAGATTAAGTGTCACTAAAAAAAGGTGTCATTTGGTTTAAAAAAATATGAATTTCCAACCAAAACGTTAAACTTTCTACCAAACCAAAAAAAAGAATTTTTAATAAAATAATGAACTGAAAAAGAACACTTTTTAAAGTCTAAATTTTTTGATTATTTTTTTATTAAAATTTTAAACAATTTTTTAAATATCTGATACTGTTGGACATCATTCAAGACAAGTTTTCGCTCTGATTATGTGTACTTTCACATTGGATAAATTTCCACAAAATCGCATCTTCGAATTCTTTTTATGAATTTTTTTGTTAAATTCACAAAATCTAAAAACCTTTTTTTTCAATATGCTTCTTAAACTTCATTAGAAATTTCGTAAGATTTGGTTAAAAAAAATTAATTGTTGAATAGCTTGCGCTAAAATTTTATTTTTACGCGGACACCTTATTCAGCTCGACGTACAGACAGACAGACAGACGTCATCCTAAAAACTTTATTTTCGGATTCAAAGTGTCTTGAATCGAGCAGATCCGCTAAAAAACTGTAATGTCAAGTTTCAGACAATTCTAATCATAGAATAAAATAAGGATAAAATTTGTCGCAGGAAGTTTGTTAAAGCGATAAGGCTTCATACAGCCAACTTCGCGTTTTTAAAATCACATGTGTTGCTGTCAAGAAAAAAGAAAGTTTAACCGATTTTATCCTGTAAAGTTATTTTTTGTTGCAGAAAATCTTTTATCGGAAAACGATGTAAAGTTCATCTTCTGTTCTTTCTGTAATACTTTCTGAATTATAATTGATGAGAATGTAAAAATTTGCGCTAGAGCAAATCATTTTCTAAAATCTTTTTTAAACTTAATTAAACAGGCAACAAACTGCAAGACAAGTAAAATCAGATAAGTAGCATTTATTGCAATAAAATTAATAAATTTACATTTTCTTATTAAGAATAGTAATGGAGATGACGGATGCAACAACTCGACAAGCGCTCAAAACCGCGTAGAAGTATTGTTCAGCTGGGAAAATCTATCGTTAAAAAAAATTCGCCGCAACGTAAAACTGAATATACTTTCGTATTCAGCTCGACGCGATCGACAAAATTTATCTTATGAAATTTTGTGATTGGATAATTATTACTTAAGATAAACAATAAAAGCATAAAAAATGTTCCGATAAAAAATCGATGTTTTTTAATACACAGCTCGCGATTATTCGGTCTTTTGTCGATAAAAAGGCTTGAAATTTGTATGGTGTATTCTAAATATATAAGCGATGACTTTATATAAGGCCCTTTGTTTAAAAAGCTAATCTGTTTTTTTTTTTTAAATAACAAATTGATTCCGAACAAAAACCTCGTTTTGCCAACTTCGAGCAGTGGGACGGTCATCGAAAAAATGTTAGTTAAAGTAACTTATCGCGAGAATGTTATTCACTAGACTTTGAAAAAGTTTTTCTGAAAATTTGAAGAAAATCGGTCAAAAATTGTGGAAGTGGCAGCGAGTTGAAGTTAACACACGCTGCCGCTGGAGCATTTTCTTGCGCTCTGCCGCTGCTGGCTAGTTGCTTAGGCCATATCCACAATTTTTGACCGATTTTCTTCAAGTTTGCAAAAAACCTTTTTCAAAGTCGAGTGAACAACTTTCTCGCGATAAGTTACTTCAACTAACATTTTTTCGATGACCTTCCCACTGGTCGAAGTTGGCAAAAGTATTTTTTGTTCGCAAACAATTTGCAATTGAACAAAAACAAACATATTAGTTTTTTAAACCAAGTGTGTCGATTAAAGTCATCGATTATATGCTGACAATACACCATACAAATTTTAAGAATTTTTATAAACAAACGGCTGAATAATCGCGAGTTGTGTTTTACAACACATCGATTTTTGATCGGAAAATTTTCTAAGTTTTTATTGTTTATCTTGAGTAATAATTAGCTAGTCAAAAAGTTTCTTCAGAAAAATTTGTCGGCCGCGTCTCACTGAATACGCTTGTATATTTTGTTTTACGTTTCGACCACTTTTTTATCGATAAATTTTCCCGGCTGGACAATATTTCTACGCGGTCTCGAGCGCTTGTCGAGTTGTTGCATATGTCACCTCGATTGTTGCAAACTGATGCTATTTCTTTATTCGCCACTACTCCACAGGCGCTTTGCCTTCCCTCCTGACAAAAGGTTCATCATGCACGTGATGGTTTTCTGTACTCTGTGCTAGCTGCTTAGGCTTGTCATTTTTATAAATATCAGCTATATTATGGAGTTTATATTTTGACATATGGACAGTGCCTCCTGGCAACGTTATAAATATACTTTTGTTGGGTGGCAAATTGGGTGGTACTATATTTCCGTATCCCATTGTATGCTGCTCAAGATCCACAAAGTACTCTTGGAAAGAATTAGCTGTCAAATAATAGTGAAAGCTTGGAAACCTTATATGCATTTGAGCGCTCTGTGGACCATTATGAAGGGAATCATGACCATCAACAAAATGTTTTTTGCCGAGCAACGACTCAAATTTCAAGCGTTCTGTTCGTATATGAACATAATGCGATTTTGGACGCGCTTCATAAGCTTCCAGAAAGAATGGGATACGTGGATCCTTGTCTTCTCCGATGCGACCATGATAAGTAGATCCATCCTTCATTGTTACTTGAATGTAATTACCAGGTAATTTTGGCACTTTAGCTTCAACTGCTGTTGTAAAAAAATATTTTACAATTATTTAATAAGGTTTTGCATGAGGCTGCTTAAAAACTACATGGCGCTGACAGGGACAAAGAGGTCCACACAGAATGCGATATCAGACTTGGCAAATTTAAATGAGAACAATATTTGTTTGGAATTATTAACAAAATGAACATTAGCCGTTTCGTTTTACAAGTGAAACATGAAATTAAAAAATCCAACTATTTTTGGATGAAAGTTAGGGAAAAACCTTAGCGAAAAAATATGTATTTATTTAGAAATATTGAGAATGGGTAAATAGCGAAACGTCCCTTGGTGACAAAAATACGAACTAGAAAAAAAATCGATTTTAAAGATGCTCAGACAACAATGCATAAGGGCGCACGGAAGCCGCACGGCGTGTGAGCAAGATGTGTCGCCAAGAACGCAATCATTGCGTCCGCACAAGCTGAGGGTGATGAATGTTCAACCAAGTTGAGCACACTGGGTGTGCACAACGTGCAGCACAGTATGCAGCAAAACATCCTCACAGCGCACAGTGGGGAAAAAGTAAATTTTTTAGTTCAAAACACGATTCCAGCTGAACCTGTTGACCGATTTGGATGTTTTTTTTTAAAGCTGATAAAATTTCAAAGAAAGTTGTGGTGCCTGATTTTTAATTTGGTTTTTGTATTTTTTTATAAATAAAAATAAATATGACGAAAAAAATGGCAATTTTTTCAATTTGACGTTCCCCGTGCTCTTCAATAATAGGAAAATTGTTGCAATTGCTAAAGTTTAATGGACTCACGTTATGTAAAGATACTCCATCATGATACAATAAACAAACAAAATTTATAAATGAATTATTTGTTGGAAATATGTTTTTAAAAATATTTTTTAATAACTTAACCTTTTTTAAGTTATTTTGCAAGAAATTTAAATAGAGGCAATATTTTAATAAAAAAACTTTCTCTCACGACTATTCTTGTTAATATTATAAACAAATTTAATAAAAAAATAAATTATTCAGGCAACTCTCATCAGAAAAATACGTTTATTTCCGTTGTCAATTTTTTAAAATTAGAAACCTCATGATAATTTTAGAATATTCATAATTTGTTCATAAATTTTATGATTTTTTAAACAATCTGAATATAAAAATGCATTATTTGGGCACCTGTTGACTAAAAACTCGTTTTTTCTTTCAATTTCAGTCATTTTAATTGGAAAATTTACGATAATTTCAGTAACATTAATAATTGTTTAATTCATTTTATGACTTTGTTAAGTAAATTTAACTAAAAAGTGCATTATTCGGGCATTTAACGACGTAAAGTTCGTAATTAAAAGGATTGAAAGTGAAAAAAAGACAAGTTTTTCCGTTGACAAATGCAAAAATAATGAAGTTGTTTAATAATTTGTTGAAAAGAATAATTAAATTTATAAACTTATTGTAAATGTTGCTGAAATTAACATGAAGTTCTTAATTAAAAGACCTAATGTCGAAAAAAAAAACTACTACTGATGGATGTTACTAAAATTACCATAAAGTTTCCAATTAAAAGGACTGGCCTTAAAAAAAAAGATTTTTTCCATCGAGAAGTACTCGAATAATTCATTTGTTTATTAAGTTTGTTTAATAAAATCATAAAATTCATGAAAAAAATATGAATTTTCTGAAACTATAATTAGGTGTCTAATTTTGAAAAATTGACATCGAAAAAAAACGAATTTTTCTGACGAGAAATGCCTGAAAATACATTTTTTTATTAAATTTGTTTGAAATATTAACAAAAATTAACACAATAGAATTTTTTTTCATTACAATATTGTTTTTATTTAAATTTCATGCAATATAACCTTTAAAAAAAAGTTAAATTATACAAATGATAGAAAACACATTTTCAACAAATGATTTGTTTATCAAAATTTTTTGTTTATTTTATAATGATAAAATATCTATATATGAGGATAATTTATGAAACGTTGATGACTACAATAATTTTTCTACTATTACTTTTGTGTGAGAGTGAAATTAAAAAAATATATACATTTTTTAATATACTAAATAAAAATAAATAAATAAAAATTCGATTTTGAATAAGATTGACACTATATCGTAATGATTGTAATGATTTCTTAAGTCAAACATTAATAATTCTAATCAATAATTTATATTGAATATGAAAAAATATATGATAAACTTTGGAAAGATTTTTTTCAATAAAGAGGAATTCGAGGTTAGAAACTCTTCTATTACGAAAATAATATTTCAACTTTCCCAATTAAATTATGGAAATTAATTCTATTAGAATAATTGCAAGAAACCTATCATATGTTAAGATTGAAAAAATAGTTTTTAATAAGGGTCCGATAAAATATTACGCAAGTATAATTTTCCCTCATTCTGACCCCCCCCCCCCCTAACCTAGTAAGAATATTTTTTTATTAGGAATATACAACAATAAGCATCTACGTTAACGATTGAATCAAAATTATTTTGTTTATCTGGCAGTAACAAAATGGAACGAAAGTAACGGGCTGGTCCCTGTTAAAAAATGATTGAAATATTAATTAGGGCATATAGCACCTGCTGAAAATGTGAGCACAATAAATTTCAAAAGGGTTCAATCGATGTATTAAATTTTACTTAAAATATATTGCTTACTATGTTAATATTAATTTATTTTTTGCAATATTGTTCCTGAAACTTAGTTGATTGAATAATTGAGGGGTCTAATCGAACAAGGGAAAATTCTTATGTCTCCATTTTCGAACCGGCCCCTCAATTATTAAAAAATATTTCAAATTATTATAATGATGCGAGGACGGTTTGCCGACACGCGCGTGCCGACACAACGTGCGCCACATGTGCGACGCGTATGAGGTCACATAGGTCAGCATTTTCACCATCACGACGTGACAATCATTGTGCACATAGTGGACGCACCATGCTGGCTTAGTGCCCACAGATTGTTATCTGGGTGCATTTTAATTTGTGCATGAAAGTGTTTTAACGATATTTTTGTGAAATTTAAAACATTTATTTCATACTAAAAGTAAGTCTAAGTCTAAAACAAAGGATTCACTGTATACAAGGGAATTCTATCTTAAACGAATTGTTTTAAATGAAGATTTGTTTTTAGTATTCAATCATTGTTTTTCGACTTTACAACAAAATAATCGTAAAAACACTTTTATGCAAAAATTAAATTACATCTTTAAAATCGTACCTACTCTATTCAGTTCCAGTTTTCGCCACCAGGTGGCGATAACAGACCATCATTCCCAATATACAATAATTAATTTATTGTAAAAATATGAAACGTGAGAGGAAAAAGAGTCCACGAGCCTAATGTATATACAATTTTAAATTAAAAATGAAAAAAAATTAATGGCAAGTAAAAAATGTAATTAAAGTAACAAGAAAAAATAATATTGCAAAACCATTAGAAAAGTTGGAATAGCAGGCTACGGATTCACTTCAGCGATAAAAAATAAACTGATAGAGTATATTAATGAAATAAAACCATTATTAGTTAAAAGCTAATTTTCACACTGGAAATTTTTTTCTTCTTAATTCTGTTTTAAAATCCATCTATTTTGAGTAAAAACTCTACTGTTTCATTAACAATTTTCTATTCTTAAAAAAATTTGTTGATGTACTTTTTTTAAATATTTGATCGCAAATTAAACTATTGCCTTGTGACATTCTCATCAGAGACGATATTAGATTTGTATGAAATTTTGGCCCCCCCCCCCCCAGTTTTTGTCAAATGTCCACGTATGAAGGCCTGTCTGTATGTTTTATGGTCTGTATATCTGTCTGTATGTATGTATGTCTGCTTGGGAACTCTATAACTTTTGAAAAAATTAATTTATTAGTTTGGCATTTGGTACACTCGTTAAGTGTCCTTAACTAAAAGTCATGTTCGTTAACCAGCCATTTTGGATAAAAATTGAAAAAGTCGGCACATTTTGAGTATTTTTAAGACCACTTTTTTTTAATTTCGAAATTCTCTGTACAATTGATAATAGTATTCAAAAATTAGAACAATTTATCCCAATGACTTTTTTCAAAAAATTCAAAATTGCTAGAGTTTTAGTATTTACAAAATTCCAAAAAAGACACGAAAATTAACATGTTAAGCCAAATAACGCACGATAAGATAATATCAAAGAATAGAGAAATGTTGCTTTTTGAATGCACTACCAGATTATCATAACAACTTTCTGAATTTTTTTGGAAAATCCAAAATTCAATTTAGACAGCATTCAAAGTAATGAAAAATCCAAAAATTACATTTTTCATCCAAAATATTCAAAATAACATAAAAGCTGAGTTCATAAAAATTGTACATTTGAAATAGATCTACAAAATTGTTATGAACCACTTTTTGATAGGATGCGCAGTTTTGGCTTTAATCATGCAACACATCATCAACAGAAAAAAAAAAAATCTTCCCGTTGCATGGGCACATTCTTATCGCAAATTTTGTCTTTTAATTTCTTTTTCGTCTCGTGTGCGGGGTTTCAAAAAATGTAACCTTATTTTTTGATGCTATTTTTTACGATTAAAATTAAAACAGAACTATCAACAATTTATACATGACAAATAAATCATTTTTGCAATTTTTTTTTTTTGAAAATTCATATACTTGTTTTGGGTTGAAAGTTTATGTTTTAGCTGAAAATTCAACTTTTTTGTTGAGAATTCTTGAATTTTATTGAAAATTCGTCTTGTTTTGCGGTAAATTAATCTTTTTGTTTGAAAAATCAACTTTTTAGGTTTCAAAATACAACTTTTGGTTGAGAATTATTAAATTTGGTTAAAAATTAATGTTTTCATTGAAAATTAAACTTTGTGGTTAAATTCTTAAATCTCTTTAAATATTCGTATTTTTTGGTATTATATTAATCTTTTTGTTTGAAAATTATTTTTTTTTTAAGTTCAAATTACAACTTTTGGTTAAGAATTATTGAATTTTTTTCAAAATTCGTTTTTTTTCCGACACAAAATTAATGTTTTCGTTTGAAAATTCATCTTTTTCGTTAAAAATTTATGTTTTCGTTGAGAATTCAACTTTTTGGTTGAGAATTTTTAAATTTTATTGAAAGATCGTTTTTTTTGTATTATATTAATATTTTTGTTTAAAAATGCATTATTTGCAGTTGAACATTCAAGTTCGGTTAAGAATTCTTAAACTTTGTCAAAAGTTCATTCTTTTGGTTAGCAAAATAATTTTATTGTTTAAAAATGAATACATTTTTTTGAAAGTTTATTACCTAAGTTCTACAGTTCAACTCCTTTTTTCAGAAATGCCTTTTTTGGTTGAGGATTCAAAATTTAAAAAAAAAAATTATTTCCTTGGTTTGAAATCAAACTGTTTTGCTGAAAATTTCTTTTTTTTTGTTAATAGGAAATTAATTATCTTAATCAAAAGTTTAATTACTTGATTGAATTTTTATCTACGTCTTTAACAAATAAATTAATCATTTGAAGATCCATCTCTTTGATTAAAAGTTAAACTATTGTCTTTTTAGGTTAGAAATTAATTTGTTTCTTTAAAGATTGGAATTTTTGAGTTGAAAATTCAACTTTTTGTTTGGGAATTATAGAATGTGGTGTAAAATTTGTTCTTTCCGGTACAAAATTAATTTTTATTTTTGAAAATTTATCTTTCTGGTTAAAGGTTTATGTTTTAGTTTAGATTTCTTTCTCAAAACTGTATTTTTTGTTAAAGATTCAAAATTTTAGTCAAAAATTCATCTCTTGAGTTTGAAGTTAAGGTGTTTTATTGAAAATTCCTTTTTTTGATTTGTAATAGAAAATTAATCTTCTTAGTCAAAAATGGAACTATTTGGTTGGAATGTTAACTGCGTCGTTAAAAATAATTTAATTAGTTGAAGATCCATCTCTTCGATTGGAAATTCAACTATTACCTTTCGTGGTAGTACATTAATCTTAAATTGTTAAATACAAAATTTTTCAATTTGGTTAAAAATTCGTTTTTTCTGGTCCAAAATTATTTTTTCTTAAAAATTCTTTTTTTTGGTGAAAATTATGTTTTAGTTGAGAGTTCAACTTTTTGGTTGAAAATTCTTGAATTTTATTGAAAATTCGTCTATTTCGGTATGAAGTTAATCCTTTTGTTTAAAAATGAATTATTTTTCTTTGAAAAATTAACTTTTTGTTTAAGAATTCCTTAATTTTGTTATTGATTAATTTTTTTGTACCAAATTAATTTTGTTGTTTTAAAATTCATATTTTTGGTTACGAGTTTATGTTTTAGTTAAAAATTCAACTTTTAGGTTGAGAATTCTTGGATTTCAGTAAAAATTCGTCTTTTTTGGTATTAAATTAATCTTATTGTTTACAATTTCATCTTTTCAAGTTTAAAATTCCACTTTCGGTTGAAAATTATTGAATTTTGTTAAAAGTTAATTCTTTTCGGTAGCAAAATAATATATTCTTTTATTTAATATTTCTGGTTAAAAATTTAACAACTAAGTTATAAAGTTGAACTCCTTCCTCAGAAATGCATTTTTTGGTCGAGGATTCAAAATGAAAAAAAAATTCATCTCCTTGCTTGGAAATTAAACTGTTTTGCTGAAAATTCAATTTTTTGGTTTATTCTTAATTAGAAAACAAATCATTTTGATCAATAATTTAACTATTTCGTGGAAATTTTAACTACGTCGTTAACAAATCATTTAAATATTTAAACATCCATGTCTTTGATTAAAAGTTAAACTATTGTCTTTTTAAGAGTCAAATGAACATTTTTGTTTTAAAATTCAGCTTGTTGAGTAGAAAATTGATCTTTTTGGTTAACAATACTTGAATTTAAAAAAAAACTTTTTTCCGATACAAAATTAATTTTTTTTTTAAATTCATCTTTTTAGTTAACAGTTTATGTTTTAGTTGAAAATTAAACTTTTTGATTGAAAGTTCTTAAATTTTAATGAAAACTTGTCTTTTTTGGTATTAAATTATTCTTCTTGTTCAAGAATTCATCTTTATTACTTGGAAATTTAACTTTTCGGTTGAGAAATCTAGAATTTTGTTCAAAATTTCTTTCTTCTGGTAAAAAATAATTTTTTTGTTTAAAAGTTCATTTTTTTTTAAATGTATCGTTTAGTTGAAAATTAAATTTTTTGTTTGAGAATTCCTACATTTTATTAAAAATTCTTTTTTTTTGGTCTTAAGTTAATTTTTTTGTTTTAAAATTCATCCTGTTTATTTGAAAACTTGACCTTTTGACTCAGAATTCTTGAATTTTGTTAAAAGTCCATATTTCTTTACAAAAAATCTTTTTTTTTTAAGAAATCGCATTTTTGCATAAAATTTAACAACTAAGTTTTAGAGTTAAAATCCTTTCTTAGAAATGTACATTATGGTTGACGATTCCAAATTATAGTACAAAATTTATTACTTTAGTTGCAAATTAAACTGGTTTGATGAAAATTACCCTTTTTTTGTTCAGCAATAAAAAATTAATGTTCTTAATTAAAAATCCAACTATTTGGTCAGAATTTTAACTGCTTTCTTTGATTGGAAGTTAAACTATTGTCTTTGTTAGTTATAAATATAAATTAATCTTTTTGTTTGAAAATTCATTTTTTAACCTTGAAAATTCAACTTTTTGGTTGAGAATTTTTGAATCTGATTAAAAGTTCGTATTTTTGATATTAAATTGATCATTTTCAGTTGAACATTTAACTTTTTGGTTGAGAATTCTTAAATTTTTTCAAAAATTCGTTTTTTTCGGTTGTAAAATAATCTTTGTTTGAAAATTCATATTTTTGGTTATAAATCTAATAACTAAGTTTTAATGTTAAACTCCTTTCTCGAAAATGCATTGTTTGATTGACAATTCAAAATTTCAGTAAAAAATTCATCTCTTTGGATGGGAATTAAACTGTTTTGTTAAACAAAACTGTCTGATTGAAAATTAGTCTATTGTCCTAAATCTCAATTTTTGCAGTTTATGTTTACAATTTTAAGTTTAAATTTTAACGGTCGGTAGGGGTGGTGACTGTAAAATTTTAAGTGGGAACCTGTATTTATAATTTTACCTGGTGGTTCAGGTGGTGGAGGTCGGGCTTGCGGAATAGCTTTGCCTGAATTAGAAGATTCGCCTGAATGAGATGATTTGCCCGAATTGGAAGATTCAATTTGAGGAGAAGAATCAGTTTTTTTAGAAGACCCGTTGCCCTGTAAACTTTTATCTGAAAGAAAACAAAGAAATTAATTTGTTTTTATTCTAATTTAGTGGAAATTTGATTAATGGAAGAATACACTCAAAGTTTAAAATAGGAAAAAGTGACTGATTCGAAGTCAGTATTAACTGATTCTAATAACATCATCACAACACATTCCTAAAAAAAGATGAATTTTCAACAACAACAACAAAATTTTATTCGAAATAAAAAAAATCTCCACAAAATTTAGGAATTTTTAAACAAAAAGCTTTTTCTACAAAACAGTTGACGTTTGAACCCTGAAATATTAATTTTTAACAAAAAAGTTCAACTTTCAATCAGGAAGTTAATTTACTTTTTAATTAAATGTCATTTCTTCATTAGTCTTAAGCGGCTTTTGAAAATAATTGTTTTTAGAATTTAGCGCAATATTTTTTCTTCAAGTTAAATTCGAAAACAGTGCCCTGATTATTTTTAACTAATTATGAAGAGAAATAATAATTCTCATTTCGATTGACCTAATTTTGACGATTCAGTCAATATAGATTTTTAAAAAACGTTTTTTTTTCTTATTGTAAATACGTATTAAGCTGCACTTACCAATATAATAAAAAAGAATGACCAAACTGAAAATCCGAGTATAAATTTTCCTCATTTTCTTTAAATGAAGGAGAAGCTGATGATTTTGAAATTTTTAATAAACTTTTAAAAACAGTGTTGGTAATGAATATTTTGATTCTTCGAGAATATTCTTTTTTTCGAGAATGTATATATAGCACTTTAAAATATTATTTGTTTTTTCCATTTCCTAAATGGAGGTCGCAGATGACTTTCGTCGCGGAGCTTCTTGACATGATAAATATTATTCAGCATCACATTATTTATTCAATTATTAAATCCTTGAGCGTTTATTAATAGTTTACTTTGGAAACTTAGAATTCGAAAACAAAACTTTAGAAAAACAAAGAAAAATATTCATGGATTCCGAATCTAAAGAAACTTTTAGTTCATTCAAAAAAAAATTACTCTGGTTGTTTGAAATAGCTTCCTTTTCTACTGAAAATTTTATGTCGATTTAAAAGAACTATTTTTTATTTTAAACATTTTGTTGTTGAGTAAAAGAGAAAATATTGATCTTTTTCTTGTTTCACGCTCTAGTTAATTTATTGGCGTTCTCACGAAAAGTCTTTCCTTTAAAATAGCAGTTGCTTTAATACATAAAATAATACTTCCTATTATTAATAAATATTTATAAAAATTGTTTAAATTTTCATGATAATTTAAAAATATGAATATGAACACAATTTTAAATTTATTGTATTAATATTGTCTTTCAATAATGGTAGATAATTTTGTTTATTTATATAATATCGAACAAAAACAATTGTTTAAGCAAATTATTATTGTTTAAAACTGTCTTTTACCCCAATAATGCTAGAAAGCTGCGTCTTCCTGAATTTCAAATTTTATCTTAACAGACATTATTATTTGAGCAATTTATTATTGTTTAAAAATATATTATTTCTGTATACATTGTTTTTAAATATATCGATGACAACGAATTTTTCTCAGATTAAAATCAATCTTTTTCAATTTCAAATTCATGATTTAGATTAAAATAATTGTTTTTTGCTACAAATTTGTCTTTTCTAAATTAAAAATTAATTTTCTCAATTGAAAATTCAACAACTTGGTGCAAATTTCAAAAATTTGTTACAAATCCATTTTATTAGCTCAAGATCTTTCTCTCTAGTTAATGATTTATTTCCAGTTTGAAATTCAACAATTTGTTTAGAAATTAAGTTTTTGGAGAAAATTTAATATTTCCGGGTAGAAAATTGTACTATTTCGTAAAATATTTGTAATTGAGCTTAAGAATTCCTCTTTGTGAAAGATTCATTTTTTTGGTTTAAAATTGATCTCTTTTCGTAGGAATTCGATCTTCTTTGTTTAAAATGGCATAGGTTTGGTTTAAAATTAATATTTTTGGGTTAAAAATTGCACTGTGTTGGTAGATTATTCACCTTCTCATGATAAATATTTATCTGTTTTGTAGAAAAGAGCCATTTTTTGAAAAATCATTTTTTCTGGCTTAAAGTTTAACCATTTTTGGAAAACTAAACTTTTTTGGTTTTAAGATTCAACAATTTTGTTTAAATATTGAATGAATTCAGTTGAAAAATCGTATTTTTATAAAAAATTAAACTGTTTGTTCAAAGCTCACATTATTTGTTTGAACATTTATTTTATTAATATTAAGCGTTGTAAATTTGGAAAGTAATTCTTGTGAATTTCCAAATTATTTCAAGAAGAATTCTTTGGAATGTCATTCTTTGTGAATTTTGTAAAAAAGAAAATTTTCCTAGTCTTTAAAAAATCGAGAAAATATAAATTTTTGCATGAAATTTTTTTAAATATTTAAAAAACATCCGAATGTGAAAATTATCACTACAGAAAATAAATAAAAAGTTATTTTCAGTTTATTTCGCAACAAATGAGCCTTTTTTTAAATGCCCAAACTCTAAATTTGTTAATGAAAATTGTTTAAAGAATTGATAATTTCTGAGAATTTGCAAATTGTCTTAACAAAAAGTCATCGAAAAGGCATTCTTCGTTTATTTTGTAAAAAATTTAAGTCTATTCGTTGAAAATACCCAAACTCTGGATTTGATAATAAAAATGGCCTAGAAAATTGCCAAATAGAATCTATTTTCAAATAATTCTAATAAACCATTTTTTCTATTTAAATTTTATACCGAAATTCTAGCATTGAGTGAGCTGACAATTGTCAATCCCAAAAAATAACTTTTGTTTATTAATTTTTTTATAGCGAGATAAATTCTTTTTTAATTATTCTTACATTTGTGCAAATTATTTCTGGATAGATTTAGAACGAATGTAAGACCTTGTTTAGTGGAACTCAAAATTTTGAAATAAATTATTGAGCAAAAATTTTAAAAAATGTCCATTTTGTTGCAAAATACAAAATTAAACAAATTTTTTATGGAAAATACAAACACAGAAATAGTTTTTTAAATTAATAACGATTTCATTCAGAACAAAATGTCTAAATAAAATAAATAGTGTTGGCTCAAAATTATTATTTTGTTCGATAAAACCATTTTTTTGTCGCACTGACACTGTCATTTATCCCGTCAGGCAATTTTTTTTTATTATTAAAATCGTATTCATTTTTGTTAAAGTACCGAACCAATTAATTTAATTAATTAAATCAATGAATAATTCAAATTAATTCATTTAATCAAATTGAATGAATGAATTAATGAAATTAATTATTTAGTATTGTAGAAAAAAATTATTTTTCAAATAAATATGTATACATTATGCAAAATTTTTAACAAATATATAATAATCACTTTAAATTGTGCAATTATTTGAATATTTTTCTAATTCCAAAGTTACCTCAATTTGATAAATATGCTTTATTTATTCTTAAAAATAAATAGAATAGAATGAGTAATATTGTTGATTTTAGTTCTCAAATTTCTTCAAATTTCCCAGATCTGATATCCATAGAATCTTCGGAATTATTAAATATTACAACACGTCTTCAAGATTGCGTTGTAGAGACAGTAAAAACAAAAATTAAAATAATTTCCGTATCTTTGAAGTTTTTTATCGTATGCATAAAAATGTAAACAAAGATAAAATAGTTAATGTTGAAATTGTTAACTTTCACAAAGAGTACGATTTTATAGAAACCAAGAAAAACCTGAGATTTTTCTAAGGGTAGACATTATTCTGGGACCACCCACATACAATAGGAAAAAAATATTATAGATTGAGGGTGAACAATTTAAAACCTAGACACCAGAAAAAAAATATTAAAAAATTGATATTACGGTTTTCTAATTTTGTATAATATGCTGAATTAGTGAAAGTTCAAATATATAAAACTGCAATTATTTATAATTAATTTTAATTTTAATTTTTTTTTAAAGTCCTGGCCTGTTTTTGTCTTTTAAAAATTTTATTGCAAGCAAATAATATTTGCATTATTAATGAAATGCGTTTTAATTTTTCAAAAAAAAATCAACCCCCGCTAATCCATTTTTTAAAGAACTCATTTCTTCCTATTTATAAGAAACACCATTACTGTCATTTTTTGGCTAAGAGAATTTGACAGAACCCAATCAGAAAATTCGCTTATTCCTATTTAGAATTCTTCTATTCTATTTTGGGTTCCGAATTCATTTTGTTTTTTTATTATACTATTTGTTTAAAAAAAAACTAATTAGTACATTAAAAATTTTTTTCTTAAACAATCATCTATTTTGGTCAATTCATACTTTTGATTAAAGAAACCTCTCTTTGATGAAAAATTTAAGTACCGCATTTTCAGAAAATCAAGCTTCCTAAAAATTTTATTGTTCCATTTTTTACTAAAAATCCATGTATTCTGTCCAAACTTGGTCTTTTCTGGTAGAAAAGGAACCTTTTTGGTTGAAAATTTATTCTCCTTGTTTAAAAACGAAACTGTGTGGCTGTAAATTTTTTTTTGGAATTAAAAAATTTGGTTGTTGTTGAAAATTTATATTTTTGCTGTTAAATTTACCTGCTTTTTATTTTAATTTAAAACTTTTTTGTTAAAAATATCAACTGATACTTGTTTGGTTGAGAATTCGTATTTTTGGTGGAAAATGAACCTTTTTATTGAAAAATATTATTTTTGAGTTGAAAATTTAAACGCTTTGTAGATAAGTCATATTTTGACTTGAAAATTTCATAATTTTTCATAAAATTAAAAAATTCAGTTTAAAATTGACCTTCTTTTTGAAATTTCGTCTGTTTTGTTAAAAAGGGTACTATTTTTATAAATATATTACTAATTGGTAAAAAATGACAATTTTTCGTTAAAAAAAATAGTTTCCGGTGGAAAATCCAACTGTTTTGTATTTATGTAATTCGTCTTCCTAGCTTGAAAATTCAAACATTTTGTTTAAAATGTATGTATTTTATTGGATATCGTTTATTTTTTATTTTTTTTTTATTCAGAAAATTAATTGTTTCTGTTTAATATTTAATTACAGGATTGAAAGTCGAACTAACTTGTCAATATTTTTTTTCAACACTTCAACTGGTTTGGTAGAACGTTAATTTTTTAAAGAAAAAATTCATGTTCCATTTTTATTTGGAAATTAATATTCCATAAATTGAAAATTCAACTATTTGGTACATAATTCATTTTTTTGGGTGCAAATTTTCCTTTTTGGTTAGAAATTTAATCTTTCTTTTTGAAAATTCGGCTATATTCTTTAGGATTCAACTATTTTTGTTTAAAAATTCGTCTTCTTTACTGTAGTTAAACTGGCTTGAAAATGAGTTTCTTTTTGTTCAAAATTAATTTTTTTCTTATTAAAAATTTAGCGATTCTATTTTTGATTTAAAGACGATCTTTTTCGCTTTAAAATTAACCCTTTGTGCTTTAAATTTATTGTTCTTGTTTGCAAATTTATCTTTTTGTTTCAGGACATATCTGCTTTATTAAAAATTATTTTGAATTTTTTACTCTACTAATAGAAAATTCAACTGATTTTAGATGCTGTTTAATATTTCTTGCTTGAAAATTCGACCATTTCGTAGGAAATGCATCTTTGTAGGTTGAAGGTTCAGCGATATCCATCAAGTCTTCTTGTTTGGTCAAAAATTTGAAAAACCTAATTTTTATAAACCTGAACAGAAAATTACAAAATGTAAAAAATTTCCTAAATTGTAAAGTCTCGGAAATAATGAATTCACGAAATTTCACATTTCTGAAAACAAAATATTTTGATTTTTTTAAATGCATAAAGAAAAACTCCTAAAGTTGGATGAATTGGAAAATCAAAGGTCAAATTTCAATTATAAAGTTTCCAAACGGACGAAATTTATAATCTAAGTGATCAAAATTAAAACATTTTTTATGGTGTTTTTTAAAAATTAAATATTGTTTATTAGAAAATTTAACAGTTAAAATTCCTGAAATTTAACATAACCGACAAAACCTTAAAATTTAAAAACATTCTTATGACGAAATTTCAAATTTTAAAATAACTTATTTTATCTTTTTTTATAATAATCTTTTACTTTATATGAGATACTTATTAACAAGTAAAAAAAAAAATACAAAGTTTTGTGTATTTGAATTTTTGCTTTAATTTTCAAAAAAAAAAGAAAACAATTTTTTCTTTAAATATATATAATTTTTGACCTAATTAAGATATTTAAGATTTCTTTTTACATTCCGGTAGAGATTATCGTCTCATATTTTGAAATCCAAAATTCGATTTTCTCAACAACAAAAATTCACGCTTATATTTTTTGTCAATTTTTGGTTGAATTTTCAATATCAAATGAAAAATATCTTGCGATTTTCATGTAGCCTAAATAACTTTTGTGGACAGAAGATTTTTTTTCTTCATAAAATCGAATTTTCATGTTTTTCTTGCTTACAACAATAGACAGGACAAAAATATTAATAAAATAGTTTTTGCAGTTAAAAAATTTCTACAGAAAATGGCTTTACTTATTTGTAATCTCTTGTACCGTTTCAAACAAAATAATAAATTTGAAATTGTCCATATGTTTCTTTTCCTTCAATTTTTTAAAAAATTTTATAATAAATGAACAATGGAGATTCCAAAATGTCTGTTTATTTTTTTTCTATTATTCTGTATAGTTTAATGTCTATGCAAATTTAGATTCAGAATCATAGGTAGAACTCAAAGAATCATAAATGAGTAAAGGAATTTTGAAGAGAAATTTGTAACTTTGCAAACTATTTTTTTAATGTCGGGAATATAAAATTTTCAGTTTTTACAATTTGCGTGAATAAATATTCTTGGTTGTTTTTTTTATTCGGGGGACTTTCGTTTCTCAGAATTTTTTTCTCGCGATGATATAGAACAATAAAACAGATTGAAAAATTAATTTTAGAAAAATAAAAATTATGGTGAATGTTTATTCGGGAAAATGAAAATAAGTTTGAAAAATTATTTTAATTAAAACATTATTTAAAATTTGACAAAATGCAAATTGTGGCAAATAATAATTAGATAAAAGAAAAATTAGGAAAAATGACTATTTAATATATTTGTCCGGATGGTTTCGCTATTCTAGGTTCTCATATCTTCAAATATTTAAAATAAAATAGTATATTATGCATATATTATTATAATTTATTAATTATTATAATAAATGGATGACTTTAAATATTTCTCGAAATCTAGTCATGATTTCATGCCATATTATATTTCGAATAAGGGAAGCATGATGGACATTTTTGTTCATTTATATTAATTTCACAAGTTTTACCACAAATTACCTAAAATTCAAATTTCAATTTTTCATAAATTTCCGGAATTTTATAGAAATTTTCAGTTATTTATGATAATTTTACAGATAAATACGGTAACTTACCATGAATAAGCAAAAATCCAATTTTAAGCATTTAAAAAAATGTCCCAAAATTTATGACATTTTTTGTAATTCATGATAATATCACAGGTAATTTATGGCAACTTACAATGAATTCCCAAAAATTCAATTTCAACCATTTTTATAAATTTCCAGAAATTCATGAAATTGTTTGGTAAATAATGGTAACTTACCATAAATTACCAAAAATTAACTTAAAATTTTTTTTTTTTAATTCCGGAAATTCATGAAATTCTTTGGTTATTTATGATAATATTACAGTTAATTTATGGTAACTTACCATAAATTACCCAAAATTCAATTTAAAAATGTCTATAAATTGACGGAAATTTCGGCCTTTTATTGTAATTTTAAAGGTAAATATGGTAATTCACCGCAAATTATCAAAAATTCAATTTTTAACATTTTTGTAAATTTCGGCAAATTCATGACAATTTTTGGTCAATAATGATAATTTTACAACCAATACGGTAACTTACTATGAATGAACAAAAATTCAATTTTAAACATTTTTACAAATTTCCGGAAATTTATGACATTTTCTGTAATTCATGGTAATATTGCAGGTAATTAATGGCAACTTACAATAAATTGGCCAAAATTCAATTTCAAACATTTTTATAAATTTACAGAAATTTACGAAATTTTTTGGTAAATAATGGTAACTTACCGTAAATAATCAGAAATTCAATTTTGATCTTTTTTTTTAATTCCGGAAATTTATGAAATTTTTTGAGTATTTATAATAATATTACAGTTAATTTATGGTAACTTTCGATAAATTAATCAAAATTCATTTTTAGACATTTCTATAAATTTCGGGAAATTTATTAATTTTTTGGTAATTTATGGTAATATTACAAATAAGTTATGGTAAGTTAGCATAAATTACCCAAAATTCAATATTAAACATTTCTTTTAATTCCAGAAATTTAGGAAATGTTTTGGTCATTTATGATAGTATTGCAGGGAATTTATGGTAACTTACCATAAATTACAAGAAATTCAATATAAAATGTTTTTCTTATTTCCGGAAATTTATGAAATTTTTTTTTATTTATTGTAATATTACAGGTAATTTATGTTAGGTCACTATAAATTGCCCAAATTTCAATTTGAAAATGTTTATAAATTTCCCGAAATTAATGGAAATTGTCGATTATTGATGGTAATGTTATAGGTGAATATGATAATTTACCCTAAATTATACAAAATTTCATTTTAAACATCTTGATAAATTTCCGGGAATTTATAACATTCTTTTGGTAATTTATGGTAATATTACAGATAATTTATGGAAAATAGGGATAAATTACGAAAAATTCTATTACAAAATTTCTATGAATCTACGAAAATTCACAGAAATTTTACGTAAATCACTGTAATTTTACCAATTATGTATGGTAAATTTCCAAAAATTATCGAACTAGAATTTCGCCCCACTCGATAGGCGTCGAAAAGGGCTGAAATCATGCACGTGTTATCAAAAATAAATGTTTTATTATTTTTCTGAAGTAAAAAGGATTTCCATAACAGTACTACATTTCCAGGAAAATCAATATTTTCAAATCAGTATCGCACAAGCTTCAAATCCACATTCATAGCTATTTACAAGGTAGTGAAATTTCCAAATTTATATCAAATCATAAAAAAATAAACTTTGATATTTTTAAATGATAAGTTTATTCATTTATTCAATCGAATATACATATTTTGTAGATCTAAACATATCTTTATTTTCAGGCATATACAACATGATGTACAGTGAAACCCTTTAATAGCCCTCCCTTCTATAGCCCTTTGGGGAATTGACACCGCGCCGCTGGTATGGTAGATGTAACAGGAGCTGCTCGAAGTGTGCGGTTGTCACTGATATAAGCACTCAGGCGTGAACGAAAAAAGGCGGAGTGGGCTATAATGAGTTAGTTCCCACCCACCTTTAGCCCCAAAATCGGCGCTATAGAAGAGTTTCACTCTACTTGCGATATCTCGTGGACGTCCTTAGCATATAAAATTGAGATATCCGAGAAGGCATTTAAAGCGGATTTTCACTCTTGGCTTTCTAAATATGCCCTGTATACAAAGTGTTGTTTCATCGCGGCTATATATATGTAGTTTTCGTCAGGCAAACAGGCTGGCTTATTGTCGGATGCACTTCTATAGTCAAAGGGTTGTGCATCGAACACTTGGAAATTATCAGCTGAAAAATGTTCGCCAGTTTTTATAGTAAACTCAACCTTCTGGGGAACTCGATGACCTTGAATAGGAGGTTTACCCTTACGACCATGGGGGATGACGTACGTAGCAAATTGTTGTTTCTCTTTGGTACGAATGTGAACGAAATAGAGACACGGAGGCTTTTCTCTACGCTCCTTACGCATTAGCCAGAAGGGTACGAATGTAGGGGATTCGCGAATCAGACTTCCATCATAAACAATCCCATCCGTCATTGTTACAAAAATATCTGCACCTACTGTTGTAAGAAAAAATTGTGATAAATTTATTAATATCTTTTTTATACTGCTAAGAACAAAAACTAGGGGACTGTCCATTTACTAGGTGAACAATTTGAGATAGGGGAAGGGGATTATGCCAAAAACGGCAGTTGAAGACAAATAGTGGTGGAGGGATCAGTGGAACTAATTTGAAAAACTTGTTTTGGGTGAAATTTAATACGTTTCCTGGTAATTTATTTGAAAAAAAGTTTGCCAATTAAAGAAAGGTTTATCTAATAAGTATGAAAATCAGTCAATTATTTATCAACTAAAAGTTACGTTTTAAATCATATTTCTCATAAACAGACAAAACTAAAAATTCTCGTTTCGTCAAATAACAAAAATGTTTTTTTAAACTAATTAAAGAGTTTAGTAGTACAACATGATTATGGTCAGATTTAACACCCATAGATCCTTAAGAATGAATAACTATTACAATTTGTGTGTATGACTGCATATCAGGGATAGTAAAAACAAAAATAAAAATTATTTTATTTTACTTTCAAGTTTTGGTTTATATACAAAAATAAAATTAATTTAAACTGAATACAAGGCAATAAAAACATTACCGGTACCGACCAGAAGATTTCTGAGACAATTTTCATTATTTGGCTTTTATTTTTTAAGATTAATTTTCTGTTCTCAAAATTCCCGATTACGAATTTTAGCAAAGTTTTCGAATTTTATAAAAGATAATATTATAATTTGGAAAATCAGTAAATTATTTATCATTTTAATGTTGCGCTTTGAATTATATTGCCATCGACCAGAAGAAAGTACAAGTTCTTATTCCGTGCGATTAATGTGGCTAGTTTTTATTAATCAAATAACAAAAATGTTCTTCTTATTCAATTAAAGAATAAGATCCCATGTCTGGCCATAGACGGCTATCATGACTGGCTGCAAAAAGTGTCGCGGTTCAGTAATGCAACATAGTTGCTGTCAGATTTAATACCCATAGAACCTTTAGAATAAATAAATATTACAATATTTGTGAAAGACTGCATATCAGATGATAGTAAAAACAAAAATAAAATTAACTTCATTTAAATTTTAAGTTTATTTTTCATATGCAGAAACAAAAATAAATGTAAACTGAATACATGGTAATAAAAACATTACCGGTACCGACCAGAAGATTTCTGGGACAATGTTCATTCATTGGGCTTTTATTTTTAAAGATTAATTTTCTTTTCTTAAAATTCTAGAATTTAATACGTTTCCTGAATATTAATTCGAACAAAGGTTGCGAATTTTATGAAAATGTATAGAATGAGTTGGAAAATAAATAAATTATTCATCATTTTAATGTTGCGTTTTAAATTATACTGCCATCGAACAGAATAATGTACACGTTCTTGTACCGTGCGATTAATTTGGCTAGCTTTTATTAATCAAATAGCAAAAATATCCTTCTAATTTAATTAAAGATTAAAACACCATGTCTGGCCATAGTCGGCTACCGTCACTGGCTGCAAAAAGTGTTGCGGTTCAGTAGTGCAACATGGTTGTGGTCAGATTTAATACATATAGAAACTTCAGAATAAATAAATATTACAATATGTGTGTAAGATTGCACATCAGGAATAGTAAAAACAAAAATAAAAACAATTTTATTTAACTTTTAAGTTTTTTTCATATAAAGAAAATAAAAATTAAAATAAATTTAAACTGAATACAAGGTAATAAAAAAATTACTAGTACCGACCAGAAGATTTCTGGGACAATTTTTATCCATTGGGCTTTTATTTTTAAAGATTAATTTTCTGTTCTCAAAATTCTAGACTTCAGTACATTTCCACATTTTGAATTCAAACGAAGTTTACGAATTTCACCAAAATTCATATAATAAGTTTGAAAGTGAATAAATTATTTATCATTTTGATGTTGCGTTTTTAAATATATTGCTATCGAACAAAAGTAAGTACCCGCCCTTGTACCATTGTGATTTATTTGGATAGTTTTTATAAATCAAATAACAAAAATGTTCTTTTATTTAAATCAAAGAATAAGACACCACGTCTGGACATAGTCGGCCACTACCGCTGGTTGCGAAAAGTGTCGCGGTTCAGTAGTGCAACATAGTTTTGGTCAGTCATTGGTCTCTCTCAATTGCCCGTGCTAATAAAGCATATCATTATGAAGAAGACTATTCCCGAAGACAGCTTTTAAGAGCAGATTCCGCACTTTGCCCGTATTTTTTCCTTTTTTTAGAGTAATTCCTATTTTTTCTCTGACTTGCAGAAACTTTTGCTTTTCTTTGTCTTTTCAATTAAATGCGAACTGAATTAAAATGAAATAATAAGAAAATCCAACTATTTCGAATTGAGATGTCTACCATTATACCTTTTGTTTAAAGATCATATCCTTTGGTTGAAAATTTAATTTTTTTCACTTGAATGTACATTTTTTTCTAAGTTTTATTTTTTGGTCAAATATTTTACAACTTGATTTAAAGTTAAACTATTTTATTTATTCATCAGAAATTTATTGCACTCTTTTAAAATTTACTAATTTATTTTCTGATTGAGCAATAATTTTTCAAATTGAAAATGTAACTATACCAATTTTTGTATATAATTAATCCTCTTAATTTGAAAATTTACTTTCCTTGTTGCAAATTCTACTATCTTTTTTACATTCTTTTTTATATTACAATAGCTTTTTATTGCACACTGTAATAAATTTTGGATTAAGATTTCTCATTCTAGTTGGAAATCCATTTAATTGGTTCAAAATTTAACTATTTATTTTAAAATTAACTGTTTTGTTAAATAATCATATTTTGAGGTTGAAAATCCGACTGTTTTTTGTAAAAAATTTGACTTTTTAGATAAAAAAAAGTCATCAGTTTAGTAGAAAATTAAACTATTTAATCGAAAATAAACTTTATTGCTGAAAACTTATAAGTTTGGTCCTGAAATTTTACTATATTGTTAAGAATTTCAATTATTTTGTTATAAATTGAGCTATTTATTCGGAAATGTAACGTTTTTAGCCCAAAATGAAATTTTTATATGAAAAGATTTATAAATTCGAGTTCAGAAACCTTTTTTTTTAGCTTAAACATGAAACTTCTTGGTATGAAATGCATCTTTCTGGTTGAAGATTACACTATTTTGTTAAAAATTCAAATTTTCGTTTTAAAATTTAATTAGTTGTTAGAAAATTAATAAATTTGTTCGGAAATTTATCTTTTTTGGCAGAACATTGTTCTTGAAGGCTTAAAACCCAACTTATTGGTTGAAAATTTAACTACTTGGAGAATTCTTAATTTTTTTGAAGATTCATAAATTTAGTTGAAATTTCTTTTCACTGGTTCCAAATTAAAAAATGTTGTTTTTTGTTAAGCATTGCTTTTTCAAATCAAAACTTCTTTTGCATTGAAATAAATATCTTATTGGTTAAAAATTAAAAATTTTAGTTGATAATTCAAATATTTAGTTCTAAATGAAATATTTTGTTGATAAATCGTATTTTCGGGTTAAAAGTACAACTATTTTTTTATAAATTAAACTAACTATTTAAAAATGTAATGCATCTAAGACTACGAAAACCTTCATTGTAGGCACTCGGTGCTTATTTTGACTAGTTGTTTTTTGCACATTGATTTTTTATACTAACAAATTTAAAAATTTACTTTTGGATTCCAAACTTGTCTTTTTTAGTTGAAACTTAAACTGTTTTTTTTAAATTTATTTTTAATGGTAGGATAATAATTGAAGGAATTTTCTAAATATCGAGTTTTTTCTTCGAATTCAACTGATGGAAAATTTTCTTTTATTTTCAAAATAATGTATTCAACTGAAAATGTCACTATACCATTTTGTGTTGCACATGAAAAAAAAATTAAATTGTTTGTTTCAGAATTTGTCTTTTGGTATAAAATTAATCTTTTCGATTGGAAATTTATCTTTGTAGGTTAGAAATGTAGATATTGAATTAAAAATATAACTATTTTGTAAAAAGTATAATTATTTCGTTAAAAGATATAAATATTTCATTCAAGGCACATTTTTTGTTTAAAAATCCAATGTATTTGAAGAAATTCGTCTTTTTGTTCTAAAAGACCAACTATTTCTTTTGTTTGCTTTGCAGTTTGATAAAAAATTAATTTTCTGGTTTGAAAATTTCTGTTTTTGGATTTAAAATTCATCCTTTTTTGGGTAGAAAATAATGTTTGTGTGGAAAATTCAAATATTTGATTGAACATGAAATATATTTTGACTCGAAACTCTAAGCGTTTTATATTTCTCTTAATATGAAATAAACATTAATGTTATTTGAAATGCATTATTTTCCTATTATTCCCCCATTTACGTAAAACAACAGCCTGCGTCCCTTGTTTTAAGAGCATATTTGATTTTTTTACTTTTTAAAAAAGCATGCAATTAGTACGTACATTTTGTATTTGCCTAAAAAAGCGATGTTATTAAATATCTCAAAAATATCCAATAAGTTGTCGAAATCCTAATTGGTTGCAACACTACGTCAATATAACTTTTAGTGACTTATCAGTTTGTTTATCTATTAATAAAGATTTGTGAATCTCCGGCACCAAAAATTTTGTGTATCGAAATTTCCAAGTAAAGAAAATTTATTTATGATAAAATTTATTTTTAAATGTTTCTAAATATTATTGAAAAAAGAAAACATTTGATATTATGGGAAAAACAAATTTTGCAGAATTCAGTAAAAATTTAGAAGCAATTAGTTCATTTTGAAACAATGTTTTAATTAAATATTTTCAAACGCTTCTTGGGATAATTTAAAATGGTTTGTGTTCAATTTAAGAATCATAATTTTAAGTTTTGTAGATTTAAAAATGTGTGGAAAAAATATGAAAGACTTTAAGATAATTGTTTTAATTTTTCAGGATTTAAAAAAAATTTAACTTAATTCTGTAGGGCGTCAAGAGAACGAAAAAAGTATTCTTCAGATTTAAGGGAAGTTTTAATTGATTTTTTCCTAGTTAATTTGAAGGGAAATTGAAAAAGACTAAAAAATATTTGAAATTATTTCTTAAAATTTTGAAGAAGAGTGATAAGGATTTTAAAGCAAAATTTTGCTATAATGTATCATTTTAGAGAAAAAATTAAGTAACTTTAAGAGATACTTGGAAGTTTGGAAACGATTAAAAAACAATAAAAACTTCTAAGATACTCTAAGAATTTTGTGAGGTGTTCAAGAAAATAAGAAAAGTTCTTCAAGTTCCTAGGAAAAATTAAAATCATTTTTTATTTCGAAAAATTAATTTTAAGAAAATATTTTGAAAGAGTTTAAAAGATTTTAAGAGAGTGCAAAAGATTTCTAAAATTACGACAGAAGAATCTGAAGATTTTAAGACAGTTTTCTCAATTTTTCAGAATTAAAAAAATCTAAGAATAACTCAAATAATATGAAAATATACGAAGGTTTAAAATTTTCTAAAGGATTAGAAAAAGTCTTTTTCAAAGAATTATATTAACATTTTTATTTTCAATAATTAACTTTAAGAAAAAATTGAAAAAGATTTTTAAAGTTTTCCTAAAATTTCTAGCATTTTTTTAAAACTTCTTCGAATATTTTGTAAAATCCTTTAAAATAAAACTTTTCTTAAATCTAATGTATTTTATTTGGCACTTCTGAAATATTAAAAAAAATATATATAAACAAACTGATAATACTTTATTTCTAGTAATTAATTTCAATAATTTTGTACCAAGAAATATGAAAAAGTCATTCAGTGTTGCACCGAAATATTATTTTATTTATCTCCACACAGCACTTCATATTGAAAAAAAAAAATTTATTTAGAGAAGCTCTATTATATTTTTAAACATAACAAAAAATGTTACGTAACTGCGGTAATGGAGGTCCGTTTAATCGGGGGTGGGGCAGTGGGAGGGGGTTGGGGGTGAAAATGTAAAAAAGAGCGCCACATAATATGTGAACGCTCCTTTAATGACAGAAACTTCAATAAACATGTTTAGGAACATATATATTATACTTAGCAAGTATGATAATTTAAAAATAATACTAAGCTTACTTGCAAATTCCAGGAAATCCAGGAACGCAAAAAGCAGAATTTTAGAAAAAATCTTCATTCTGAGTAGACACAATAATATTGCACTAATGAAGGACTGATATATATATATATATATATATATATATTAATGATATCTTGTTTATAACAACATTTTGTTTATTTTTTAATGCAACCAGTGTGGCAGAGGAGAGATCGTCAATTTAGATTTAAAACTTTTCCCTATTTGCTAGACTTAATACCCATAAGACCTTCAGAATGAGTAAAAATTACAACACGATCTTTACATTACATACCAGAATTAGTAAAAACAAAAATAACAAATATTTTATTGAATTTTTAAGTTTCTATTTTACATGTATAAATATAAATAAAAATAAACCTAATATACAGTAATGAAAAAATTACCATTAACGACAAGAAGATTTCTGGAAAAATTTGCATTCATTTGGCTTTTATTTAAAAAAATTAATTTTGAAATCTCAAAATTTCAGACTTTGTTAACATTTTAATAACGCAGGATTTTGAAAAAGTTAAGAAAAAACTTTTTTGATATTCTAAAAGACCTTAAAGTTTCAATAATAACTTTTTTTTTAATTTAAGATAATTTTTTTAATCTTTCAGAAAATATTCAAATTATTTCAAAATATATTTATAATCTTTACGTTAATATTTTCGAATATGGCCTCGTTATTATCTCAATAATGTTAAAACTGTTGCACAGTCGCCTTATTTTATTGAATTTTCCTTTTTTCAATTTTTATAACCATTTTTTAATTAGAATTCATAGTACTTAATAAGTTTATATATTTTTTCTGAACAGAACGGATCAAAAATCTCAAAAAATAAAACTTTTTAAACTGTAGTATTCCCGAATAATTTATAATTCCGGACGGTCAAAAATATTTCCGAATTTGAAAATTTGCGCTTTTTGAAATATTCAAAATTCAAAATTATAATTTTAAAATTAAACGCAGATAAATCATTTTAAATGTGTAACCCTGCAAAAATAGGGGGAAAATAGAATAATAATTTCTTACAAATAAAATTAATGTAAATACCATATAGCCTCCATATGAAACGCTTAAAAATTAGAGCTTTCATTATATTTTAGGCTGAAACGGTTCAGTATATAAAATTAGTTTACATTAGTGAAAAAGATGCAAGAGCGGGCGAAGCAGAAAATAATTACGCTCCTGCAATGACTTGCGAATTTCTGAGCGAAAGGGCTATATAGGTATCAAATACCGCTATTCGAAACAGGTGCCTGTGCGTGCGCAACCAACTTAGGTAGAGGGGATGCAGTGATCCCAGATCTAAAACGAGATGTGTTCCAATACTATGACAGGGCTATATCCGTGTGAATATAGTAGGAGACGCTGTAAATGACTGAGTTGCGCGCGCAACCCATTTCTCCTTTTCTGAATTTAAAAACTCGAAGGTGCACGATTGCCGGTCGGAGCATTTCGGCGATTCTATTTATATATCTACCTGCTGACAGCTAACTGCTTTGAAATAAATTCAGGAGATTGGGATTTTAATATTTCCAGATTTCGATGCTGACGATTCTCATGATTTGAATAGAACGCGCGCCTCTTCATATGCGTATATTTTCAGGTTATGTTATTTCATGCATAAAATATAAATTATATAAATATTAATACTATTATATATAAATAAATATATACGTATATTAATAATGATAATATTTTAATTATGTTATATTATAATAGTTTTATTTATATCTTAATCCGCATGGGAAAGAAATTAAAGAAATTGGCGATTATGGAATTCATCTCGTTTGGATAAAAACTCAATTATTTGTTTCAAAAATTAATTATTTTGTTGAAAATGTAAGTATTTTGTAAAAAAGTCCTCTTTTCTATCAAAAGTTTAACTGACAATTAATAAATACCATTTTTGGTTAAGAACTATTTGGTTGAAAGTTTAACTCTTTCATTGAAAACTCATATTTTTCGCTTAAAAGATTGAACTTTTTGTAGATAATTCGTCTTTTTGACTTTAAAATTAAAATATTTTTCTTTAAAAATTCATGTATTTTGTTTAAGATTTGTCTTTTTTTGTAGATCATCAATTTTCTTGATCGAAAATTTATCTGATTGGTTGAAAATTTAACAAATTTGTTTAAAATTAATTTTTTTGTTAAAAATTATTTATCTTTATCTGAAAATGTAACTATTACATGATTGATTAAAAATTAATTGTATATATTGGTTAAGCTGGAAAATCCTTCTTTTTTTTTATAGAACATTAATCTTCTTGGTCAAAAATTCACCTTTTCCCTTGAAATTTTAACAATTTTGTTGAAAATTGTTTTTTTTTCTTGTTCAATTCAATTATTTAGCACAGTTTTTATTTGGAAATTGTACTATTCCATTTTTGACTAAAACTTTATCCTGTGCATTGTATTAGTTAAAACACCAATTATTTGATAGAAAATTAATTTATTTTGTTGAAAAGTAAACTTTTGGGTTGAAAATTTATTTATTGTGTTAATTAGATTTTTTTTTTGAAGATTCATCATTTTAGTTAAAGACTGAAAACTCAACTGTTTTTTGAAAAAAATTTCTGTTTGGATGAGTTCAACAGTTTTTAATAAAAAAATGTAAGCCTTTTTTTGTTGAAGATTCATAATTTTAAATAAAAATGCATCTCCTTCGTTAAAAATTTAAGGATTTGGTTGAAAATTCGTTTTTTTTTTAAGTTGAAAATAAAACTTTTCTTACACTGTTCGGTTTTCAAAATTGTCAATTCGTAAATAAGACTTTTGAGTTTGAATTTATCAATAAAAATGTAAAAATGAATAATATAAAGCGACTTAAAATAAACAAATTCAATTTATAATTTAAAAAGTTTCCAATTAAAAAAGAATTGTAATTAATCCATTTTTATTGATCAAAATGATTCAGTCCTTAACATTGCAAAATTTATTTATTTATTCTTCAATTCAAAGCATTGAAAGTAAGTTTATATTTTTTAACCAGAAGTCCTTGAACTATTCCGTTTAAAAATAATTTACACTGTTTTGTAAAAAAATCATCTTTTTGGCTTTGAAACTCAACAATTTAAAAAAAATCCTTATTGACTGAAACGTCAACTATTGTGTAAAATTAATATCTTTTTGGATGAGTTCAACAGTTTTTAATTAAAAATTCAAACTTTATTTGTTGAAGATTTATCATTTTAGTTGAAAATGTAATTCTTTTGTTGGAAATTTGTTATTCTCTTTTTTTTACTTGAAAATTCAATTATTTTGATAGTAAATTAATTTCTAACATTTTCAATTGGCAAACTAAAATTTTTATCTCTAAATAACAATGGATAAATATTAGTCTGGAACAGCTTAAAATAAAAACAATGTAGCTTTTATTTTAAAAAGTTTTTAGTTAAAAATTAATTTAATCGTTCAATTTTTAATGTTACGAACTGAAATTTTTTTGAATTATTATCATTGTGAATCTTAAAAATAATAGCGTAATTTGTATTTTTTAACCAGAAATCTCTAAAATGTTAAAGTCAGAAAAATTTTAAAATGGTAATTTCGCATTCTAAAATAATTTAATTTAAAAAATTGTAAAATTAAAAGGTGTTAAAAGTTTGTGTTTCATACGTATGAAATATTGAGCGTTTAAATGAAACATTTCTGAAATCAAAATTTGCCAAGCTTCAATTTTAAAAGTTTAAAATTCAAAAGATTTCCACCTCAAAAAAATCATTTTCAGATTTAAAATTTTGAATTTTCTAATTTCATCCTGAATTTTCAATTAGAACAGGAAATTTTTCAAAGCAATTTTATGTATTTCTGAATTGGATCAGAGATTTTTTGAAAAAAAATATAATTCAGAACTGTGACGAGCCATTATAAACAACTATTTAAAAATATACAAATTTGAACAGAGTGGTTCGAAATAGAAAGCCTTGAATTGTTAAAATTGTAATGAGCTAAATTTTAAGTTTGAACGCTACAATTTTAATTTAGAATAATATTCAAAATTAATTTAAAACTTGAAATTATTTGAAATTATTTGAAATACGATGTAGATTTTTCCAGATTTTAAAAATAAAGCTTTTGAGAATTGTAAAATATTTAAAAAGAATAACAAAAATTGTTGTGATTGCTAAGAAAATTGAAAATGATTTTTTAGTTTGAAAAATTAATTTTAAGTGAGTATTTGAAAATATTTTAAAAATTAAAAAAAAGGAATCAGGACGATTTTAAGGCAATTTTTTTATTTTGAAGTTTTTTAATTTTAGGAAAAAATCTAGTTAACACAATAAATAAATTTTCAAACCAAAAGTTTACTTTTCAACAAAATTAATTAATTTTCTATTAACTAATTGGTGTTTTAACTATTACAATGTACAGGATAAAGTTTCAACCAAAAATGGAATAGTACAATTTCCGGATAAAAACTGTGCTAAAAAATTAAATTGAACAAGAAAAAAAACAACAAAATTTTCAACAAAATTGTTAAATTTTTAAGGGAAAAAGTGAATTTTTGATCAAAAAGATTAATGTTCTATAAAAAGAAACGATTTTCCAACTTAACCAATATATACGATTAATTTTTAATCAATCATATAATAGTTACATTTTCAGATAAAGATAAATAATTTTCAACAAAAAAAATTAGTTTTAAACAAAGTTGTTAAATTTTCAACCAATCAAATGAATTTTCGACCAAGAAAATGGATGATCTACAAAAAAAGACAAATCTTAATCAAAATACGTGATTTTTTAAAGAAATTATTTAATTTTAAAGTAAAAAAGACGAATTTTTTACAAAAAGTTGAATTTTTTAAGCGAAAAATATGAGTTTTCAATGAAAGAATTAAACTTTCATCGAAATAGTTAAATTTTCAACCATTATTAAAAAACCTTGTTAAAAAAACGTATTTTTTTTGACAAAGTAGTTCAACTGTTAGTGAAATAATCGACTTTTAAACACAAGTAGATGTACAGTTGATATTTTAAGCAAACAATTGCATTTTTGACCAAAAATGATACATTTTCAACCAAAAAGATTAAATTTCTACTAAATAAGGTCAATTTCCAACAAAATACATGAACTTTCAACGGAATTACTTAATTTTAAAAACAAAAAGAGTATTTCCACCCAAAAATTATGGTTTAGTTTTTAACGATATAGTTGCCTTTATAACAGAACGACATACAACCAAAAAATATTTATAGTCGATAATTCAACCGAAAAATTTAATTTTTAATCAGAAAGTTTAAATTTTCCAGAAAACAATTTAATTTCTACAAAGAAAGATGACCTTTTAACAAACCACATGATTTCTTAACCAAAAATGGTATTGATTAATTGTCAGTTTCAAAAATGTATTTTCAAAGAAAGAGATGAACCTTCAAGAAAAAAAATAAGATTTTTAAAAAAGTAGTTGAACTTTTGATAGAAAAGATGACTTTTTTTACAAAATAGTTACATTTTCAACAAAATAATTAATTTTTGAATCAAATAATTGAGTTTTTATCCAAACGAGATGAATTCCAAAATCGCCAATTTCTTTAATTTCTTTCAAATGCGGATTAAGATATAAATAAGACTTTTATAATATAACATAATTATAATATTATCATTATTAATATATGTATATATTCATATATATAATAGTATTAATATTTATATAATTTATATTTTACACATGAAATAACATAACCTCAAAATATACGCATATCAAGAGGCGCGCGATCTATTCAAATCATGAGAATCGTCAGCATCGAAATCTGGAAATATTAAAATCCCAATCTCCTGAATTTATTTCAAAACATTTAGCTGTTAGCAGATAGATATATAAATAGAATCGCCGAAGTGCTCCGACCGGCAATCGTGCACCTTCAAGTTTTCAAATTCAGAAGAGGAGAAATGGGTTGCGCGCGCAACTCAGTCATTTACAGCGTCTCCTACTATATTCACACGGACAGAGCCCTGTCATAGTATTGGACCACATCTTGTTTCAGATCTGGGATCACTGAGGGGATGATCGAAGCCACGACGTTGGGACAAGGCTGATGACCGAGGAACGACGGGATCGACAGTCGACACCAAGCATTAGAGAGAAGTAGCCGTTTGGTTTTCGACTCCTTCGTACGAGAAAATTGTGTCGAAGGTTCACCGTGATACTAGATCACCATCCAATTAGGTAAGAAGTACAGGGGAGGACATAAAAGGGATAGAAATTTTATTTGAATAAGAAAAAAAAAATAACTGCAAAAATAGAAGTTTTACTCCTTTTCCCTTTCTCAAAAATTTGTCTCCGCTTGAATAGACAGAGGCTATACTGGAGGGCTACCCGCTTATCCTTGGACAACCCATTCTTATGGGAACAAAGGATGCCAGTGTGCAAACCTCTGAATGTCCTGGCAAAAAAAACAACTTGGTTTGGGTAAGGCGGAAAAGAACGCTATTGCATTCTTAATACTTTTTCCACCTAGTCTGTATTGGAAACTTGTTAATTGCAAGAACAAATGCAGCGAGGATAAACCATTTTATAAGTTAAATTAGAATTTGGAGTGCAATGGACCTTAATGAGTTTTATCTCACGGAATCATGTGCTTAAGAATTAGTAAAATTGCCAAAATGATCACATGACTTCTGTGAGGCAAAACGAGAAAAAGGAATAAAAGGTAGGTCCTTTGAAAAATTTGGAAGGTAAAACAAATGGGCGACTGTAAGCCCAAGCTTTGTTTTACCATAAGGGAGATAAAAAAAATTGTAGGAAAAATAGACAGATTTCCACGTAAATATTGCCCCTAATTTGCGTGGAATGAAATTTATTTTATAAAATACAATTTCAAAAAATTTGAAACAAAAGGAGAATCTCTGTCCTCTTTAAAAAAAGCAGAAAAACGACTAACATAATTATCTTGCGATAAAAATAAAAACTAAAGGGAAAAGGTATAGCAATTTAGGCGATTTCAACTAGTTTACAGTCTTTCAGTCCATAATTTTGATTCTCGCTTCTGTGGGCTCATTTCTTCCAAAAAAAAAATAGAAGTAACAATTTGCATAAAAAAGGGGTAAACTGAACAGGTTTCAAATTAGTCACCATAGATACAGAACTCAGGGACAATTACATATCAAAGGGATTTCTCTTGCAACAATATTTTAAGATCAAGGGATAAAAAGTAGAGAAGATTGAATTACAATTCAATGCCAATTTTGAACCAGAAATTGTTGATGGAGTTTCTTTTGGGATTGTCGTTTATGATAAATTGATTCGTTTTAGGTTTGTCGTCCTAGCAGGATTGCAACCGACGTGTGTACTCGGTACCAGTTTCCTGAACAGGGCAAAGTAAAATCGATAAATCCAAAATTTATGATTACAATATTTACAATATGGTTACTATATACCCGGAAAACTCTCAAGATCGGAATATGCGTTTATAATAATGAACAACGCAAGAGATTTAATTCCACCACCGTTTGAAAGCGACATGATAAAAAGTTTAGCTATGCTTTTTGACGAGGAAGTCAGGGCCGCATTCCTGATCAGAAATATGAAAAATTGCGCAGAATTTGTTGAACTTTTGGAATCACTGAACCAAGCAGGGCCATTAAATTACCGTGAACACTATTCACCATGAGATAATTCAGCCTAAAATCAAGGGTATTATATTCGACAGCAAAACTTTCGCCGAGATAATAGAAATAATTTTAATAACAATTGTCCAAATCGGGGTTCTCCGCTTGAAAATCAATATAAAAATAATTATAAGCACGATCAGCGGGAATCAAAATTTGAAAATTATGAATCAAGTTACAGAAATAATTATTCAGATAGAAATCGCGTTTATAATAGTCGTGATCATTATGAAAATGAAAATCCAAGGTACAATAATCGGGAACGATACGACGACAGAAATCGGGGTTTTGAAACTCGACAAAACCAGGGTTGTCGTAATAACTCGGGTCAATAGTATCAATATGAAAATCATCAACATAGAACTATAGATAATCGAAACACAAATTATGATGCGTTCGCTGATCAACCTCAAAATAATCGAAACAAAAATGGTCAATGTTCTAATGGTCCCGATCGTTCAAATGGCAATAATTCACGTAATGTAAGCTCTAGGAATGGGCAAAAGGAACCTCCACAAGATATTAAAAATATAAGTAAAGCTCATGGGATGATTAAAATGCCCCAATATAATTATGAGATGAAACGTACTCATTGTTTAGAAAATAAGTTAGGAAATGAAGATTATATAAATGGTTACGGGAACTCGGGAAACGCTCGAGCCTCGATTTGGGAAAATTCAACACGATCGAGGCAAATCGGGGGGTTAACAATTTAAAAAAACCACTTCCTTTAGACATGCGAGGTGATTTTTTAGAAAATGAAGATAATGAACCAGTAAAGAAACTTGACAAATGTCCAGTAATTAATTTTGAAATACAAAACACAAAAAGTAAGGCTTTAATTGATACTGGAAGTGAGAGTGAAAGGTTGTGTGCAATAGAAGGTATTTAGGAGGAAGAAGAAAGGAATGGTAAAGCCGTGGTGGGATAGGGAATGTAAAATGATGAAAAGAAAGGTGAAAAAGAAGTACAGGAAGTGGAAGGAAGAAACCGCGAAAAGAGAGGAGTACGTAGAAGTCAGGAAGGAGTTTAGGGCGATGTGTAAGAAGAAAGAGCAGGAAAAAGAAAAAGAGCTGGAAGAGGAGTTGAGATGTGATAAGACCAAAAGGGACGTGCGGAAGAGAATTAATAGGTTTAGGAAACGTAGCGTGGGGATAAGTCAGAAGATAGGGAGCGACGAATAGAGGAAATTTTTTAAGGATTCATTTCAGAGGTCAGATACTCGAAAGACAGATGAGGGGATTAGAAGAAACCGAGAGTTAGATGAAGAGGAGCTGAACAACGAGGAGATAGAGAAGCAGATAGGGAAGTTGAAATAATCGAAGGCAGCAGGGATTGACGGGGTAGAGAACGAAGCGTGGCTGTTTAGCATACAAAAGGTAAGGCAGAGGCTGAAGGGGGTAGTGAAAAAAGTATGGAGGAAGGAGGGATTCACAAGAGGGTGGAGGAGTCAGGATATAGTCACTCGCATATGCAGATGACATAGTGCTGTTGGCAAAGAGCGAAGAGGCTTTAAAGAAGATGATGAAGAGGTTGAGACGTTACTTGGACAAGAATAGGTTAGAGTTAAATGCGGACAAGTCAAAGGTTATGGTGTTCAGAAAAGGAGGTGGGAGAGATGGGAGAGAGAAGTGGAAGTGGAAGGAAAAGCGGTACAGGAGGTGAACGAGTTTGTGTACCTGGAATTCCTGTTTCGAAGAAATGGGGGAGTGGATGGTCATATAAAAGAGAGAGAGTGAGAAGGGCAAATGTGGTGATGATGCACGTGTGGAGACTGGGGAATAGATTGTACGCAGATGATTTTCGAAGAATGAAATTTTTTGATTCGCTGGTGATGAGTGTCTTATTTTACGGACTGTATGTGTGGAGTTGGAAGGTAAGTGAGGAGGTAAATAGGGTACAGGAAAGGTATCTAAAGTGGATACAGGGTTTGGCAAGGAATACGCTGAAGTATATTGTCAGAAGGGAGACAGCAAGAACGAGCTTAGGGGTTATAACAGGAAGTCGAGCGTTTGAATATGAGGAGAAATTTTTGGAAGAGGGGGGAAGTAAATTGGTTAGGGAGTGTTGGTGGAAGAAGGAGAACAGACGTAGTGGTGCAAAGGTGGAGGTGGAAATGGAAAATTATTTCAGAACGAATGGATTGCAGATGGATGAAGTTAGCAGAGTGCACGAGAAGGAAGGTTTATGAGTTGGTTTAAAAGAATGGCATGGAGAAAGAGAGTAAGAAAGGAGCGCAAGAAAGTCAGGAACTTATAGCGAGAATGAGGAGCGGTTGCATGGAGAATTATAAAAGGTTCTGGTTTTCTGAGAAGAAGAGAATGTGTCAATTTTGCGAGAAGAGTGTGGATGGATAGTACTTCATAAAACGTAGTTGTAAGAAAATTCTGTAAAAAAATGGAAGTGTAAGCAATTTAATTTTTTAAGGCCAGCAGGCCGAAAAATAAACGCAGCTAAGACTATTGAATTTTTGTTACATGTATACTGTTTCTTTACGGCGGGCAGCATTTGCGTTGTTGACAAATACTCGATTAGGCACTTATTGTTTTTTCTTTTTATCGTGCAGTTACCACTCACGAGTCGGTTACCAAGTTTATAAAAGTAGTGGTCATCTGTGGCTCAATTAAATTGTTTTAATATTACTGCTCCAAATAATGATTGAAATGACCAACTATTACATTTTATTTAAAAAAATACGATTTTTTCACAATTTTGAAAACAAAATAATTGTTTGAAAAAAGTTTCATTAATCTAAAAAATTCAAAATAACTTTTACAGTAATATATAATGATATAGTTTTTTTTTTATCTTTGGATTATACTTGTCAAGCCCTGAAAAATGTAGCAACTTTACGTCAAACCCTGAAAGATCAGTCCAAACTTTCGAAAATCAATCATTTTCTTATTTTTAAAATACGGAATTTTCCAAGGCCCAGTAGAACATTTTCACATTGGAATATCGAACTAATAAACGTATTTGTTCCCTTTATCAAAAAATATGTTTAAGCCACCCAGAATTACGGCTAAAAGTCTTGAAAAAAATCCCAAAATTGAAGAAAAATGTTTTTCGGTCAGCTTTTAAAATCTAAATTACAAAATTTCTTTAAATACTAGTACAGTTCTGCTAATTTATTCAGAATAAAGTAACATATTTAAGATAAGTACAATGAAATATTATATTAATTCAATTCAAAGGAATCTGTATTATCATCAAAGATAGTTGCCATCAGTCATTGTAGATATCTTTTTCACCACCGTGAAAATAGAAGTTAAGTGAAGTATTCAAATAAAAGATCATACTTAACGACATTTTCAGCCAAATGGAAAATAAATTTAACAAAATCAATTTTCTTCTGAAAAAATATCCACTCTCGTTACTTCACTGGGAATCGAACCACAGAACACACGATTGGGGGTCGGGTACTTTGCCATTAGGCTATTAGAGAGATCAAAGAAGAATATTTTTTCAGGAATACACGCTATCACAAGCCAGTTGTTAAATGTATGATACGAGTAATTCAAAGGAATCTGTATTCTCATCTTTCGATCTCTGTTGTAGCTTAAGGGAAAAGCACCCTTTCAGCAATCAGAAGGTTGACTTCCAATCTTATGGTGGGGAAAAAGATACCTACACTTGTTTTTGGTAACTATCTCCGATGATAATACAGATTCATTTTAATTATGTGTGTCATAAATGCAGCACTTGTATTTCTGAAAACAAGATTCTTCTTTCGATCGCTCTAATAGCTTAAAGGGAAATCACCCAACCGGCACACACTGGGAGGACAAAAAAATACGTTCGTGGACAAATTTATTTTCAGAAGACAATTGTCATACGAATCTAATTGTTTTTTAATGAAAGCTTATAAAATTTTGCATCGACCTGTATTTGACGATTTAAAATTTTTTTTTATTTTTTGTTTATTTGATAACAAGAATGAAAAATAAAAATTTTGGCTTTTGAAGTAGACCGATTTAAAAAAAAGATGCTTTCATTCAATCAAAATTACCTAGAACACTGAAAGCACCTATGCGAAAAATATGTCCAATAGCAATGCTAATGTTAAAAAATTGATTGAATATGTTATAAACAATTAAGTGAATGAAAATGGTTTCGTGGAGATTGGGGGCGATTCGTCACTGAATTCAAACTAAATTTCAATAATTTATGGACAAAAAACTTTTTTTAAGTTAAATTAATAAAAGTTTTTAATTTATTTGTTATTTTAATAGCAGTTTTTATAAACAAAAATCCATTTTCGGTATTTTAGATACATAAATCAATTTTTTTATCAAACCGATCATATGTTACTTGAAAATCAAACCGAAGTATAATATTAAGCCACCAAATAAAAATTAATAATAGTTTAAACTACCTCAATTAACAAATGCACTATTTAACTATTTTTGATGGTACGAACTTGATTTTTTCGATGCAGTTAATTATAAATAACAAACTTCTGAAATTTTAAATATTATTTTGATAAAAGAAAACAATTTATGATTGTTAACACTAATTGAAAAAATGATTTTTTTTTTGTTATGTATTTACAAATAAAATACCACCTTTTTCACTAATTTAATAGCCAGTTATTTAGCAATGATTTTTTTCTATAATACGATAACATTTGATAATTGTTTAACCAACTTTAGTTAACAAATGCATCATTTGGCTATTTTTCAGTATTTAAACTTGTTTTTTTTGTATGTGTAATAAAATATTAATAACAATTTTTTTAACTTTTTCAGAAGACAATTATTATCCGATTCTAATTCTTTTAGTAAAAGCTGATACAATTTTGCATCGAACTGTCTTTAACGATTTAAAAATTTTTGTTTATTTTTTTTATTATTCAATAACATAGATAATAAACTAGATTGTTAATAGAAATAAAACTAGCGGGTCGTTATCGAATTATACAGAAATTAAAAAAGAAGTGTTATTAACAGTTGATTACACAACCACAAAGAAGTTCAAGTGCTGAAAAATATCCAAATAATTAATTTGCCAATTAAGTTTGGGTAAACAACTACCAAATGCTATTGATTCATAGATAAAAATCCTTGCTAATTAACTGTCTGTTAATTTCGTGAAAAAACGGTATTTCATTTAAGGATATATCAAATGATAAGAATTTGTTGAAGCAATTGTTTTTCACAATAATAAATTTTTTACTATCATCAAAATATTCTTGAATATTAAGAAGCTATTGATTTACAGTTATTTGCATCGAAAAAGTCAAGTTTGTGTCTTCAAAAATAGCCAAATAGTGCATTTGTTAATTAGGGTAGTTTAAACAATTATTCAAATTAATTTGGTGACCAAATGTAATACTTAGGTTTTATTTTCAAGTAACATATAATCGATTCCATAAAAAAACTTGATTTATTCTTTTAAAAATATCTGTTATTTATTCTTTTAAAAATACCTGTTATTTATTCTTTTAAAAATACCTGTTATTTACTCTTTTAAAAATACCTGATATGGATATTTGTTTAAAAAAATTTCTTTTAAAATAAAAAATTAATTCAAAAGTAAATTGTTGTCATTTTCGTTCTTAAATAAGCAAAGAAATGAATAACAATTTAAAAATCGGCCATGACAATTCGATCGAAATCTTTTCAATCTATTTGTGCAAAGACTTTTGTTTGATCGACGCACAGTAGGGAAAAAGTATATTTTTTGGTTCAAAATACTATTCCGGCTGAACCTGTGGACCGATTTGGATGTTTTTTTTTGTAAAAAAGCAGATAAAATTTCAAAGAAAGTCGTCAAGCCTGATTTTTAATTTAGCTTTTCAATTTTTTTATAAATAAATAAATATGACGAAAAAAAGAAAATTTTTTCTATTTGACGTTCCTGGTGCTCGACAATAATAGTAAAATTGTTGTAATTGCCGATGTTTCATAGATTAACATTATTTAAGAATACTGAATCATGATACAATAAAAGAAATTCTATAAACAAATTAATTGTTGAAAATGTGTTTTCTATCATTGTCAATAATGTAACGTTTTTTAAGTTATATTAGATAATTAGGAACCTCATGAATTTTATGATTTTATCAAACAAATTTTATAAACAAATGCATTATTTCAGCACTTATGAACGAAAAAGTTCGTTTTTTTCTTCATGCCACCGCTTTTAATTGGGAACTTCATGTTACTTTTAGCAACGTCCATCACTATTTGATATTTAAAAAAAAAAATTTAATAAACAAATGCATTTTTTTCCATCTGTTGACGAAAAGTTCGTTATTTTCGATATCAGTCCTTTTAATTGAGAACTTTATGTTAATTTCAGCAACATCGCTAATAAGTTCATAAATTTTATTATTTTTCAAACAAATTAAATAAACAAATGCATTATTTGGACATTTGTCAACGAAATTTTTTTTTTTAATGGCAGTCCTTTTAATTGGGAACTTTCAAATAATTTCAGTAACATTTAGAATTAGTTGATTAATTTTATGTTTGCTTTAAACAAATTCAATTAAAAAATGGATTATTAAGGCATGTGTCGACGTAAAAACTCGTTTTTTTTTAAATCAGTCCTCTTAATTGAAAATGAGCTTTTTTGTTGACAAATGTCTAGATAATGCATTTGTTAATTTAATTTGTTAAAAAAATCATAAAATTTATGAAAAAATTATGAATTTTTTTAAATAAACATGAGGTTCCTAACTTTTTTAAATTGGCATCGAAAAAACTAATTTTTCTGTCGACAAATTCCTTAATAATGCATTTTTTTATAATATTAACAAGAATAGTCTTAAGAGCAATTTTTTTTCATTAAAATATTGTTTTCATTCAAATTTCTTGTAATATGACTTCAAAAACCTTAAATGATTTATCTATAGGGCTAGCAACTAAATGCTTTTGAAGAAATGTGAAAACTAGACCTCGCAAGTGACCTAGGGATCCTGAACTATTGTCGCCTTTTTGAAACCCGTTTCAGCCTTGACAACAACAGAGGGTCTCAAAATGTATAAATTATTATAGTAACAAATTTTAATTCATCCAAATTATTAGAACCTAGAAGCTTCTTAAAACTGTTAGAACTTGAGGCATCCTTGATTCTTCAGAATCAGAAATACGCGGACTGTTTGGATTTCGCGGCTCGAGTTGGTTTCAGGAAAATCCGCTTAGTGTCGCTAAGTTCGTACATATCAGCTGTTTAAAATGCGGTATTCCAGTCGCAGATATCTTTATTTGTTGATAAGCTACACGGTTTTAAGTCAAGATTGTTTTTTTTTGTTAGTCGGGTTCTAAAATGGACATCCCGAAAGAGCAACGAATTGCTGTAAAATTTTGTGTGAAATTTGGGAAATCTGCAACTGAAACATTTGCCATGCTCAACACGGCCTACAGTGATGTTGCTATGAAGCGTACTGCATGTTTCAAGTGGCATGAACGTTTCAAGGGTGGCCGACAGTCGATTGACGATGATGAGCCTCCTGGGCGTCCTTCGACGTTAACTGACGAACCACACGTTGACAAAATCAACAGCCTGGTGCGCGAAAATCGACGTCTGACCATTAGGGAGCCTGCCGAAGAGTGTGGGATATCAGTTGAATCTTGTTACGAAGTTTTTACAGGAAAATTGAAGATGCACCGCGTCATTACGAAATTTGTGCCACGCCTGATGACCGACGACCAAAAAGCTAATCGCGTCCGGGTTTGTCAGGAATTGCTTGATCGTTCAGATGAAGATGAGAACTTTTTGTCACAAATTATAAACGTTGATGAATCATGGGTTTATGGTTATGACATTGAAACGATGGTCCAATCATCCCAATGGGTGGGTCAAACGTCCCCAAGACCCAAAAAAGCTCGCCAAGTTCGTTGGAATGTTAAGGTTCTGCTGACAGTTTTATTTTTATGCTAAGGGTGTTGTTCACCACAAATACCTCCCTCAAGGCTCCACAGTCAATCAGATAACTTACATTGAAGTACTGAAACGTCTGAGGGACGCCATCCGACACAAAAGGCCAGAACTGTGGAGAAGTGACAACTGCTTTTTCCATCACAACAACTCTCCAGCTCATTCAGCACTCAGAACTCGTGAGTTTTTGGCCAAACACTCGATTACTGTTCTCCCCCCCCCCCATAATCACCTTCCCGTGCTTTTTGTGACTTTTTTTCGTTCCAAAAACTAAAAAACCCCTCACAGGAAAAATATTTGTGACAATTTTGGAGATTAAGGCAAATGCTACGAAGGAGCTGAAAGCCACCACAAAAGAAGCATACCAGGACTGTTTCAACAAGAGGAAACGCCGTTTGGGATAAGTGTGTGCGTTGTGGAGGAGATTATTTTGAAGGAGACCCAGACGTGTAATTTCCAAATAAAGTACATTTTTTTATGACTTCAATTCGTGTATTTTTCGAACAGACCTTGTATTGCAGAATTATTGAATAAATAGTATCAATTCAGGAATGGAAATAAACGAATACTCAATTTTTTATGTCTATTCGATTTCGAAAAAAAGAACTTCCTCTGATGAAAGATGTTATGAGAAGTATACTGACCATCTTCCGGAATTTCGTGCCGCTGCTTTGATTATAGCGTCAGGATATCCACAAAATCCTGCGCCAAAATTAGTAAAGTTACTGAGGCGTATTTTTAGAAATTGTGTACCTTGTGATGCATATACAATTATAATAAGCCGGGGTCCTGCAATATTTGGATGGCAGAACGAAGACTATATTAGTCCATTGTTTATATTGCATCCGATTCATGACTATTCCCGAGTTATATATGATGAGGACCTCGAGCAAATAAAAGAGTTAGGCTAGGATTTCTCCACACAATAGGTGTGGGGATGGATGCACCTCCTGTTACTGTATCAACGCCCGAAATAGGAGGCCACCGAATACACAACAATGGTAGGAATGACATATATTTTTAATATTAAATCATAATTTCGGCACAAACTCCAAATACACCAGCTCCATATCAACAAACCTACTACTCCCAAGCCCACAAACCCCAAGCTCACAAACCCAAAACCAACAAGCTCCATAGGTACAAACGTACAAAACCTAAGCCCACAAGCTCGATATCGTAAGACGTACAAATCCCAAACTAAAAACCCCAAACCTTCAAGCTAAAAACCCACAAACCACAAAACCAATAACCTCAATTCGATAAACACAAATACCCCACATATTATAATACCAATTGAGAGATTGGTATAATTTGGGGTTGGTGGGTTTGGGGTTTGTGGGTTTGTGTGTTTGGATTGTTGGTTTTGGATTTGTACGCTTGTGGATTTGGAGCTTGTGGGTTTAGGGGTATGGTGTTTGCGGATTTAGGATTTGTGGGTTTAGGTGTGCGGGTTTGAGGTTGGTGAGTTTGTGGGTTCGGGGTTTGTACGTTTTAGGATATGGAGTTTTTGGGTTTGGTGTTTAAGGTTTTGTGGTTCGACAGTTAATGGCTTGTGAGTTTGTGGGTTTTGGGTTCATGGGTTTGTTGGTTTGGGGTGGTACATTTGTGGATATGGAGCTTGTGGATTTGGAGTTTGTATGTTTGTGGATATCGAGCTTTTGGGTTTGGGGTTTGTGGGTTTAGAGCCTTGTGGGTAGAAAAGCCTGATGTTTTGGACCAAAAGAGCCCTCATCTGTGACTCAGGAATTTGCACAACTAGGAGATGTTTAGTTTATCCTGATGTGCCCTCTTCCTAAGGCCTATTGTGCCTGATGATCCACCAGGAAACAGTCTTAAGTGACGGATTGAATTCCTCCAGCCAGCAAAGGACCACAGACGTGTCTAGCAGTTAACGTTAGAACCGTGATGTAGCCTGAACCGTCCTCTAGAGCAACTCAACTGCACCCACCTTAAGAGATGCGTCATCCCAAGGCCTTGCCTCGACAGAGATACAGAAAAAGCGCCCTCCTGGTAGCCCTCAGTTCAACCCCCGACGACTTCCGGTTCGTTGGCTGCTGGACAGCCTTGTGCCTTTTCACAGCTTCCTCACTTTTGAGCTTCAGTGCCGGTTATTGGCGTTGTGGTCGTCGATATGCCAGTTTCTGCAGCTGCTCCACTAGCCCACTACGCTTGCCTCCTGAGTCTCCTTTTTAAGAAACCTTTGACGCGCTTCTTCTTATTGGGGGACTGATTGGCCACTCCCGGTTTCGTAGTCTCATTTAGAAAGGTCGTCACTCCTTCAGCTTGCAAAAAAACTGGGGGATAGCCACCGTCTGAGTAAGGCTTGCCGTCAGGCAGATTGAGATTAAAGGGTTATGTTAGATCCGTTAGGACTTAAACCCTTTCACCTTCCGCTAACTCCTTTTCTCCTTATTTTTTGTATTTTGGTTTGCGTGATCCATTTTGGTTTCTACGAATACCTAGGGAAATAAAAGTTCCGCCCCTGCAGAGCCCCGCATGCAAGGTCAAGACTTTTTACTGGCGAAAGGCGTCCGTTGTTCCCAACAGGCCGTTAGGACACCATTGTAACCCGAAAGTGCCAAAGTGCCATGGGCACGGTCACTCTGCACTTATGGCTTAAGAGGGTGGTCGCATCGAGCGAGAAACTCAATGAATACCCTTACGCAGGCCATGATACCAACGGAGGGCTGTTTCTTGGTCGCTGTGTGTGTTGCAAGTCATTCCAATACCGATTTCAAAAATCGGGGATCAGCCCGGGGGTGATCTCGCTCCAGGAATCCAGAAAGCCTGTCTTCGCCAAACCCTTTCGCCCTTCTATCATACTACAATCATGAATACCAGGAGAGCCATCTTATAGGGATCCTTCTCAAAAACATCCAGAAGAGCTCGTTGATAGGGATCCTTTTATGCATGTCCATACCCATGCAGGCTGAGGTCCGTTTGACCCCTATGTCCCACACGCTTAAGCCTCCCCGCCAAAAAATTACGTTTTTACGTAACTAATCCGTAAGTGTTTTTATTTACTAATATTATTTATATATCTATTTTTAATTTTTCACCAATTCTTCTATTTTACTAATTCTATATTGTATTTAATATATTGGTTTCCCCCAGATAATGGAAATGATGTATTTCCGAAACGTCGAAATATTCTTCTCTTTTTCAAATTAAAATATAACTTGTACGATAGTGTAGCCAACATCTTAGTTGTTTTTTCATTGACCTACAAATTAATTGTATTCTGTAACTAATATTATAAAAAACGAGAAACGTTTTGTTCGAAAATTTTAAGTTCTTGCTAAAGTTTCTTCTTCTATATCGCTTCAGAGCAAATTTTACCTCATATAATATACAACTTTAGAACATCAAAATTGTGGTTCGATGATAAAAGATTAAAACTGTTTTGATATCACTTCCAAATACATATTTTTAATTGGGAAAAAATTTTTAAATCTTTAGAAAAACAAAGAGAGTCATAATAATTATGGTCACATTTTTGAAATCAATCGAGAAAAACCACGATAGTCAAATGACGGACAACCAGATAATGTTCATGTTGTCCATGTTGATATTAAGGTAATTATTAGGTGTTTCATCCGCGAACTGTCCTAAACGGTATTCCCTATCTGGGTCCGATCTAGCCCCAATCGGAGCCAGGATAAAATTTTATGCACAGGGTATATTGCTTGCGTTTCCCGTTTAGACAATATTAAAATTCATATTTTTTATATTAAAATTTAACAATCTTTTTCTTTGTTGCAAGAATTAGGAACGTTACTGAGGCTTACTTGGAATACGTACGAGCCTTACGATAAAGATTCAATTCTACTGAAAAGGGGTCCAGCAATCAAAGTTCTTCCTTTTCCGGCTGAAGGAAACCAGATAATTACGTCACAAATTTTTAGCTATTTGATTCCTACCCGTTGGCGCCAAAATACATGAGAAAGCAATTGATAATCGCATATATATATTTAATAATCCTTACTTTATTATTTTAATTATTGTAATACCTAAAACTAATCAAATAATAATTATTAACTATATAATATTTCTATGACGTATTCAACTAACAGACATAATCCATGCTCTTTTTCCTGAAACCATAATGCATAATGTCGACAAGAAATTTTACCAGCAACCCGAGTATACTTTCCTGAAGGCTTTTAGCGTGGTGAATCCAAATTCTAGATCATAAATTCTCTAGTGGCTTAGGTTTTCGAGATATCCTAACTTAAGGGTGCCAAAAACACCATTTTGACGCCCTAAGCGCACACACCCCAAGCTCACAAATCCCAACCGTATTTTCAAAAATAAGGCTGGTTGATGAGCATAACAATGCATTTTTTATTCTCTCACTTAGATTACTTTCCAGTAAATGTAGAGCCATTCAGTGACGAACAGGGTAAGCGCTTTTTGTTAAATTGTGTTATGGAAATAAGTAAAAGACAAATGCAAGATTTGATTTAACATCGTGTATTATATGTGAAAACAGAAATAACAAATAAATTGTACCGACAGAACGATACTAAGAGTTGGGCATCTCGAAAAGAACTACCGGGTTTTCAATACAATTAGCTTAAATACCCTAAAGGCCACACTAGGTAATCCTTTCAAAGGTCCGCATTTTCAATTTCTAATCCTGAATCCAAACAGTGGTCACAATATCCAATCAATAATAGTGACCCAACGAATATAAATTCAGCACTCCCACTCGCTGGTCACTAATTAACTTCATAATTAATCTACATTCGTTAAACCTAATTTTGTAAGATTGGTCTTAAACTTATCATTTGTTAACGGCTTGGTAAAAACATTAGCTATCTGCTCGGTACTTGTTATATAGTCTACGAGTCAATGAAGATGGTAGTGGCTTCTCTGATTTCCTTTTTCAAGTACTATAGTAATTAGCGAATCCAAATTACTTCTTTGGAACCTTCACATCCTGCTATGAACTCAGCCTCTGTTGTTGATAATGCATCAGTTAGCTGTCTGTGGCTTCTCCAGGTAATCGGACTTCCCCTTAAGAGAAAAACAAAACTTGTAATATATTTTCTAGAATCAATATCCCCACTAAAGTCTGCAACAGTATATCTATTAAGAGTTAGATTATTGGTATTAAACACTATTCCTAGTCGACTAACTATCGCAGAATGTATGAGGGATGCTACATCTTCGCGATAAGGTAAATCCGGCTTCACAACAGCAGTCGGTTTCCTTAAGAAAACATTTGGATCGGCGAAATTTATGTAATGTAAAAACATTAACATTAACCGTCTTGTTAAAAAATTGTACATTTTCGTACTAGGGGTAAAAGGATTGCTTTTACGGTGAGATCACAGATTTAATTATGAGGCGAAGCCGAGTCTGGGCTTGGGGTGTGTGTGATTTAGGTTCATTGACTCGCCTTGTGTTGGCTTGCTTGATGCGCTTGTGGTGTTTGGGCGTGTGATGTGAATGCTTGAGATTTGTGAAATTGGCATTTGCAGACTTGTCCGATCTTTGTTTCTTAAATATTCGTTTTAATTTATGGGAATGAGTATTTCACTTTTTATAAATTCACGAAATTCGATATTTAAAAAATTGAGTATCTTAGTGAAAAAAAGATATTCGAACAAACTCAACGGAATGCGGATTAGGATATCTCGAAAACCTGAGCCACCAGCAAAATTCTGATGCAGCACGTTAAAAACCTTCGGGGAAGTATATTCGGGTTCCTGATAAAATATTTTTGCCAAATTTCTTTGGCCTGTTTAATTAATGTACGTTATAACAAAAATTGGGAGAGAAGAATGTGAACCATTTTTCAAAAGTGGTACCTTGCACTAAGATTAAATATTATACTTACCGTGAGTAAGAACCTTCCCGTGCTGAAAACGCTGAATTTTGTAATTACGCCAATAAATTTGGATACACTCGTACACAGTAAATTGAATTGTGTTTTAGCAATACATATAAATGAAATGATTATAGATGGTCATGTAAGTGTTTCGTAAGTTAAAATTGTTTAACTAGTTCAATTTATGAATTCATATGACCCAGAAAATTTGGATCAACTTAAAAATGAATTTCTGGCTGACAACAACGCAGTTTAATGAAACTTTGATTCTGTATTAATAATAAATTTATTTGAAAAATATATTAAGGACACCTTTTTATAAGATGAATTTCGGAATCAAGCATCCAATCTATGCACCTGAACGGCCGGATCTCGGAATCGCCGAAATGAGGCGTTGACTAATCAGAAACGTTCTACGGAAACAGTGTCATTCTCGAGCCGAACTCAGCCGTAGTATTCGAAATTTTTAATTTAGCGCTAAAAAGACGTTCCGTTTCTTTCCAAACTTGTGAAACACATGAATTGGAATGATTGTAACCCGGAATGACCACGGAAAGTTTCTGATTGATTAACGCCTCATTCCCGTCATTCCCAGATCCGGCCATTCTTGTGCATGTATTGGAGGTCTCAAGTAGTATATTCGTACCCCTCAACGAAAGCTTCTTACTCGACTGCGCATGCGTCGCACTCAGTATCTAATTGGTTGCTATTCGCACGTAGTTTAAAATGCTAAAAAATATTATTCTTCTTTTTTATTATTAATAATGGCATTTCAACTGATGAAAATATCCATTAGATGCAAATCAATAAATCTTGATAAAAACAAGCATTAATTAAATTCTGTAAATAATATGTTCAATAACCAGAAATATTTTTAATTAAAATTAAAATTATTTCTTGAAAAAAAGATCCTAACGCTAATTTTTAGCTAGGTGTTAGTGTTACAAGTAATTATTTTTTAAAGGAATCTGTTATATCATCAGAGATGGTACATTACCGACCGTAGACAACTCTCCAAACCATGAAGGCAGAAAATCTACACAATATCGATCAAGTTAAGAATCTTCAATAACAAAAAATGCTTATCGTCTAATCAGACTATACGGAAAATAATATTTCAAATTAAAATAAAAAGTATTTCTTCAAAAAAATATCCTACTCTTTCTTCACTCCATTGGGAATTAAAGCACAAAACTTCTGATTTCCGGTCAGGTACTTTTCCAATTAAGCTATTCGAGGGATCAGAATAAGAACTCTGATTAGACGTTAAGCATTTTCTGTTATTGAAGATTTTTAACTTGATCGATATTGTGTAGATATTCTGCCTTCATGATTTGGAGGGTTGTGTATGGTCGGTAAAGTACCATCTCTGATGAAATAACAGATTTATTTCAGAAATATTTTTTTCAAACATGTTCATTTTTTATAAAAAATTCTTCGTCTCTATCGCTTCTTAACAAATTCAATAGAATAAAAATATTCTAATGAATAATAGCTAAATTTTTTTGTAAAAAAGATCATCTACAACTACCTTTTCGAATTTTTTAAATACATCAATTGTCAGAAAATTGAATTTGTTTACAGAAAAATGTTAGTCTGTTTGGGCACCTACCAGGCATCGATCGGGTTTTCCGATCTCAAGTCCCGACCTGGCCCCGATATGGGCGTGTATTTCATCCGTGATCTGTCCCCGATCGGGATCCCTGATCTGAGCCTGATATGGGCCCAATCTGGACGAAATCAAATTTTTTGAACGGTTTAATACTATTTCAAAGCCATTGAATGGAATCGGAATTTTTATATGCTTGCAACTTATTGCATAATACGACTCCCATAACTCTGTGAAAGGTGACGGTTTTACAATGGTCCAAATAAATGGAGCGAAACTTTATTTTTTAATATCTTTGTAATTAATAATAAGAATCACTACCGTTTTATTCTTTCGTCAAATAGTAATTTAAAATAATTAATATTTTTCAGATACGCTTATATAGAAAAAAGTATTTTTCAAGAAGATATTCGCAAAGAAGAGCCAAAATGGGCCGAATGGACTGAATAAACGTCTTTCTTCTTCAATAAAACAATTCGTTCTTCTTGGAATATCTTGATGATTCTTCTCAACTAATTTTTTTTAGGCTTAAACAAAGTTCGGACTTTTTATTAATCTAATTTGATGTAATTCAATTTCTAACGTTTTCAAAACTGAAAAAAAATAGTTCGTTGAGCCAACTATTTAATTAGTAAGATATAGTACTGCTATTTTATAAGTTGATATAACTATTTTATTAGCTGGTACACCAATTTAATTCGTTACAGTGACTATTCAGTTAGTACCAGCAAACTTAATAAATGGTTGTCCCAACTAACAAAATAGCAGTACAATATCGTAAAAACTGAATAGTTGGCCCAACTAACCATTTTTTCAGTGAAATTTAAAATATTTAAATAGCTGCAAATTTAAATAGTAGAATTGTGATAATTTTTTTTATCCGGACTTCAGGATATACTTTCAATCTCTTTAAAATACCGAACACTTCTAAATGTTTTTTAAGCTTACTCGAATAATTTTGAACACTGTACATATCTTTCAAAAATTAAAAAAAAATTTACCTAAAATATTCCTGACTTTTTTTAGCATTTTAAGAAATCTTTTGAAATGTTTGGAAATTTTTTATATACTATCTTAAAGTAAAATTTTTAAATCTTTTCTTTCAACATATATATAATCTTTACTTTAATATTTTAGAAATGGTAATTCTTATTGTTTTAACAGCTTTGAAAATATTAAAACGTCGGCTTATTTTATTTATCTATTTCTCACTTTTTCAAACTTTGTAACCTGGTTTTGGTAAATAAATTTCTGTCCTTAATAACTGTATATATTTGCAAAATGAAACACTTTCTAATGAACTTTTAAATTTTCAAAATTTTCAAAAATTTTAAGCTGGAAACATTTAAAATTTAAAAAATAATTTTTTTAACTCAACACTTCGTAAATTAGAAGTTAAATTATTTTTATTTTTAATAGTTAAAACATCCTTAAAAAGCTTAAAAATTACGCAATTCATGGGTTTCATGGAATTCATGAAATTCGCGAAATTCATTTTCCATAAATTCCGTGATTTAATTGAATTTCCTTAACACATTGTATTTTATAAATTTCTTGAATTTCGTGAATAATATTAATTCCACGATTTCCTTGAATTCGTGCTCCATGAATTTCCATGAATCCATGAATTTCGGATTTCCATTAAATTCCTCGTATTCCGTAAATTCCTTCAATTTCATGATCCTCGTGAATTCAGCGAATTTCTCCAATTCCTGTAATTCCTTCGTTTCCGTTAATTCCGCGAATTTCATGAATGCTAAATACTTCGCGAATTCCTTTAATCCCACGAATTCTGTGATTGTCATGAATTTCACGAATTCCGTGAAATCCTGGAATTCTATCAATTGCGGGAATTCTATAAGCTTCGCGAGTTTCTTCATTTCCCTTAATTCCTTGAATTTCCTTAATTTTGTAAACTCAATAAATGTCTTGCTTTTATTGAATTGCATTAACGTATTTAATGTCACGAATTCCTTGAATTTCTTGACTTCCACGATTTGCTTGAATTTCACGAATTAGTTCAATATCGTGAATTGATTGAATTCCGTAAAATCCATGAATTATTTCATTTCCATGAATTTCAAGTATTCCATGAATATCGTCAGTCCAATTAATTTCGCGAATTCCATTAATTCCGTGAAGTCCACGAATTCGGTGAATTTCTGGAATTTCATAAATTGCTAGAGTTACGTGAAATATATGGATTAAGTAAATTCCTTGAAAGCTGTGGATTCCTTTAATTCCGTTAATTTCTTGATTTGCGTTAATTAGTTGGGTTCCATGAATTCCTCAATTCCTTGCATTCCGTAAATTCAAAAAATTATTTGAACTCCTTAAATAGCGTGAATTTCGTGTATTAGCTGATTGGTTTGAATTCCGTCAATTCTGTAAACTTTGTGAATTCATCAGATTCGTTAAATTTCGCGAATTCCATGCATTCTGTAAATCTTTAAAATTCCGTAATATCCACAAATTCCTTAAATTTCGAGAATTCCATTTTTTTTTTAATCTGGTGAATTCCTTTTATTCTGCGCATACGATTAATTCATCGAATTTCATGAATTCTTTGAATTCCGTGAGTTCGTAGCATTTTTTGAATTTATCGAATTTCGTAAATCCTGGAATTCCAGGAACTTCAATTATGAAATGAAATCTGTGAATTCCAGGAATTATATGAATTCCTCGAATTCCTCAAATTCGGAGAATTCCACGAATTCCTTAAATTCCTTGAATTTCTTTAATTCCATTATAATTCTTCTGAGAAATGATTTACATTTTGCTTTAAATTTTTTATATAGAAGTGTTGCTGGGTACTGGATTCGTATTATAAAATTCCAATACACGTGAGGTGCTATATATCAATTCCAACATTTAGCAACTACAACATTATGTATTTTGGCGTTAACTTACGTCTCGGAAATAAATTTCCAACGCATGTAGTGGAAATTTCCAGCATTCATTTTTAACAGTTTAATATTAAAATATATAAAATAATTTAGGACTGCATATATAGTATATAATAAAAAACAGTTAAGAGTAGAAAACTTGATACAGAGTCAACTATGATAAAAGAAGGCTAATTTGTAAAATTTAAAAGTTGACTAAAGAACGATGAGAAAGCGCTATTTTGAAACCCAAAAACAGACTATGCTGTGTCAACTTCACTAATAGTGTAGCTTACTTACACGGAAAAAATTAGAATTATTTAAACTGAGTAAAAATAGCAGAAAATTTAAAAATAAAAGTGTTTTTTATTTGAAAAATTAGTAGAACAAACATATTTTGTTCATGATAATCAAAAATTTTCATATGTCACAGAAAGAAAAGAAAATTGTCGGTCCTATATGTTTCTCAAATAATAAACATACGTTTTTTTTACAATAAGTCGAAAATAAATAAAGATTGGATCATTAAATCTGAAGGTAATGAAGTCGTAAATAATGTTTACCATTCGTTGAGTTTAGAGCAGGATCAAATTAAAATAATTTTCGTTTTTGTTAGATTTTATGTTTTTCTTCAAACTCGTTTGACATGTGACTAATTTTGCAAATTTCATTATATTCGAGGAAAAAAATAACATACGTGGATTTGATTGAGAATCATTCTCTTTAAACAAGGTTGACGTAATTTTAGTCCCTCTAGTTTGTACAGCAAATCATAAATTCCTGCTATTCTTAACTTACCATTTGATCTCAGCTTACAAATATTTAATTTAATTCACAATCACAAAGAATATAATGACTCAAATATACTCATTAGAAACAGCTTGTATAAAATTTCCATTCAGTACGTTATTGAAAAATAACCAGTGTTCAGAATAATGAAGATCCTAGTTGGAAATCTGCTAATCGCAGTGGTCATTTTATCTAATTTTGTGGGTGCGTTTTAAAAAATTGAACATTATATGACTATCATATTAAAATTAAAAATTATTACTCTGAAATAGCCTATACCGATGAACATAAAATTGTGCCTAATTTATTAGTGTTTTATCATAATTATAATTTCATTAAATTCATACATATTTGTCTCTTTTGTAAATCAAATTTTTGTGTTCATGCTTTATAGGAGTTATTTTTGAAGGGAATAAATTAAGACGGAATAGATAACGTGAGTAAAGATATTCCACCTTTTAATTTTAAAGAAGTCGCTTTTAAAATTAGAAATTTTTTGAAGTGAATAAATTAAGTCGGGATAGATAACGTCAGTAAAAATATTCAATTTTTTAATTTTGAAAGAGTAACTTATAAAATGTCTCAAAAACGCTTTTTTCTAATTGGCTTAGTTAAAATATTTACGATTTCGATCTGAAAAGCTAGCGATTGCTTCTTGTATATACATGACATAGTAAATAAAGAAAATTTAAACGAAACAATAATATAGTCATATTTTAAAATTTGTGTAAATATCATACTTCATCTCCCTCCTTATGAATTGTTTCCAAGTTACAAACTAAAAATGGAAAAACAGGAATTATTTACACACCTAATAAATCTATTTTTATTGTATTCTCATATTAATATTCATTATTTTATTACTTATTTTGCAATAATCCTTATTATTGATATTTCATGTCTGGAACCATAAACCTAAGCAGGTCAGTAAAACCAAACCCCCCTCTCACTATTAATTTCCGGGTTTTTCATTGCCTACTGAATTGCGCCCCAAATTTTCTCAAATGCGCCATAAAGGAAAATTTTTGCGCCATAAAGGAAAAATTTTGTGCCATATTGTTAACCGAGTCATCAGCGATAAAAATGGGGAGGGGGCGGGTGGCGTCGTTTTTCCAAACTAATACAATTTTTTCAAATTCTTCATACCTATCTTTCATACCATCAAATATCATATCAGCATGTCAGCGCCCTTAAATCCCCATAGAAAACCCACTTCATAAATGCGGATTACAAACTTTTTATTTGGTTCGTCATCACTTCCTAAAATTTTGTTATCTCTATATCTTGGGCAATTTTAAAGATTTTAAAAAGATTTAAAGGCGCATATAAGCGCATTTAAAACCCCGTAGAAAACTTTCTTCATGAATGCGGACGGCGAACTTTTTAGTTTGTTGGTCATCACTTCGTCAAATTTTGTTACCTCCATATCTTGGGAAATTTTTATATTAAAATTTTTATCGCTGATAACTCGGTTATCAATGTGGCGCAAAATTTTTTCTTAATGGCGCACATGAGGGAATTGGAAGATCTTCAAGATCATGTAATCTAAATTTTGATTTTTCAAATGGGAGAAGGGAAGCTGTCGTAACGCCCCCCCCCCCCCCCCCCCCCCCCCCCCGCGTGACATCTGATATAACTCCTACAGTTTTGTGGTGCAGAAATTTGTATTGGTAGCGCATTTTAGCGCATTTAAGGCGCAATTTAGTGGGCTATAGAAAACCCGGAAATTAAGAGTGGGAGGTCTGGTCTAACTGACCGGGCCGCCTCCTTGAATGTTTTGTCCAGCCATGAAGCCGGAAATTGAACCTTGATATTAGCCCTGCCTAAAATTTTGTAGAACTTTCTTTCCGAAACTTTCCATATCTTTCAGATTGTTTCCGAAATCTGCATCTGAATTGCTATACGAAACTGTACCACCATTTTTTTCAGAATCTGTCATAATTTATTAAAAAGTGTCCTGGCGGTACCTTTAAATTTTTTTCAATCAGATTTTATCAGAAAACTAAATTATTTAGTACTGTTAAATAAATATTGTTTGATAGAATTTAATAAGTAATTATTATGTATTTATAAATCAACTTTTAAAATTATAATATATTAAAAAATTCTAAAGTAAACAATTATTCATTTAATAAATTTTGAAATTTATTCATTTTAATTATTAAATATCTTTTCAAAATTACAACAGCGTAATACTTTTGATTGGAAGTTTTTGCAAAATTTCGGATAAAAAGATTGATTTTTTTAACATTGTCTAAACAATTATTTTGTTTCTTTAAATCCTCATTATTAATTTTCTAATAATACTAATGTACAAAGACATAATAATGTATTATTATTTTTATTCATAATTATTATTAATAATTAATAATTTCTGATAACATCTGACAAGATGAGATTTCTTGATGACTTCTGATAAGATCTGACAGAAATATTTGGGGACAAATTTTTGGAAAGAAACTGAAAAATTCGTATGCAGATTTCGCAAAGATCCTCATAAAATCTGAGAAGAATATTTTTCCGAATATTTCAGAAATTTCCTTTCAAAATCTTCCCGAATCTTTGAGCAGGAAGGGTTCAGCTAAAATGATGAGATACCCTTTAAGGTTCTCTAGTAGGGTAGTCCATTTTTGCAGAAAGAACATTCGTATTTTTTGTTTTCGAAATTCAAATATTAACACGTGCCACCGGGCACTTGAAAATCTAATTTAATCAACATGGGGAAATTTTGAATTTACGAAATATTGAATTCATGTTCTGGGGTTTCATCGAAACGTGCCAAACTTTTTAGGGATTAAAGAAGAATGTCTACAAAAGAAAATCACACTTATAATTTTTATTTTCAACTCCACCCCCACGCTCCCCACAGTGCCTCAAATATGACACAAAAATATTTTAAAAATACGTTTTTACGTATTCTTCTTATTTTTGAACAATTTCCGTCATCTTTTTCATACAAATAATAACTAATGGTCAATTTGAACATTTCCGAATTGTGAGTCCGAATTGTTTTTTTTAATTTTCTGTTGTAGTATATTTTTCTAAAAAAATTATTTCTTTATTTAATCAATTATTTATTGTTTATTTTTTAAATTCCTATAAATGTCACCAGAGATATCAACCTTCTTTTTAAATTAGTATTCTGTGCTACGCCTGTGCGAATAATAGCATAATTTTGATGAATTTCTTTTGATAATTAATAAATTTATATTTTTTAAAACAATCTTTATTTCCTCAAGCAGTGTTTTTCGATAACTAAAAAAATAAAATAAAATAGAATTCATACAATTATATTTCTGACTGGTGTATAGAAAGAATACATTAACCACCTTTTAATTGTTTAAACAAATATAATTTGTTTGAATAATTATTTTTCCAGAAATACTTTTAAAATTCTGATTAATTGTATGTATTCTATTCTATTTCATTCTTTTTCGTTCTCAAAAAATAGTTGCTTAAGAAAATAAAAATATACAAAGAAAATATAAATCTTTTAAACATCAGAAGAAATGTATCAAACTTATTTAATTATTCAACAAAAAGTAGCATAGGAAACCAATTTGAAAAAAGTAGATATCTGGCTCAATTTCTAGAAAATTTAAAAATAAACAATAAATAATTGTTTGCATAATTACAAGATGTTTTTAGAAAAATGTACTACTCCAAACAATGACAAAATATTGCATTTCAATAAGAAAATACGATTATTTAAAAAAAATGTTATTCAATAACTGTGTAAATAATTTCTGTTTGTTTAAACAATTTAAAATTGCTTAAAAAGTCATAACAAATATTCAAATTGTCTATTATTAATTATTTGCATGAAAAAGATAACGGAAATTACTAAAAAGTAACAATAATTCGTAAAAATGTAGTTTTTAAAACTTTTGGGTCATATTTGGGGCGCAGTGGGGAGGGTGGGAGTAGATTAAAAATAAAAGTTATTAGAATGATTTTATTTCATAGCCATTTATATCTTAGGGGCCGTACTTATACTACGTAACGGATTATAACCGCTCTGAGACCCCCCCCCTGTAAGGAACGGTTACAAAATATTTTTACCCCCCACCCCCCATACTGTACGTAATCTTAAGTTTTCTCAAATGTTTTTCTAGTTATTGCTAGTAGAATTAGGCAGGATATCCAAAAACGAGAACTTCATTTTAAAATTCCCGGATTTTTCCTTGACTAATTCTTTATGATACTTGGCCATTAATATTTAAGTACCAGCATTTCAATCTTGTGATACATTAAACGTATAATCTTTTACAAGAAGAATTAAAAAGTATTTTAGATACAAAATTAAAAAAATGTAATTTATTCATTGATTTAAAACAAAAAACGTATTTCATGCGATAAAATATGACTTTTTAACAAAATACTTAAATTTTCAACAATATAACTATGTTTTAAAAATAATAGTTGAATTTTTAACCGAAAAAATAAGTATTTTTAGAACCAAAAACAAGAATTTTCTACAAATAAAGATATTTTAAGCCATAAAGAAATGAAAGTTTATCTTATAATTTGAACCTTGACGACAAAAAAGGAATTTTCTCTACAAAAATTGAATTTTTAAACCAAAATATGACATCAGTGAAAAAATGTTTGTTTTTTTTTACTAAAGAAGGAAAAGTTTCAAATAAAAAAGGCATTTATTGCAAACAAAAAGAATAAATTTTCAACAAAATGGTTGAATTCTTTACCAGATAGTTACATTTTTATCCAAATTAGATGAAAGTTGTACTAATACAGATTAATTTTTACCAAAAAACGACAAATTTGTTTAAAAGTTAAACTTTCATCCAACATAAATTCCAGATCATTTTTCAACACCAAATTATAAATTTCAGATAAAAAATAAGTTTTCTACAAAATGTTTTAGTTTTCATCTAAAAAGTATCACTTTTTAACAAAGTAGTTTCATTTTCAACCAAACAGTTTCATTTTTATCAAAGAAAAATCAAATTTTTTTAAACAGATGCATTTTTACTGAAAAAATAGCCAAATTTTTAAAAAAAGTTGTATTTTCATCCAGAAAAGATTTCAGTTCTCTTTTTAAAACCAGAATATTAAATTCAAACAAAAAGTAAATTTTTCACGCATTAGTTAAATTTCCAAAAAAACAATAGAATTTTGAAGAAAAAACTATAACTAATCAATAAAATAGATGCATTTTCAACCAAATAGTGGCAGTTTAATTCAAGAAATATGTAATTTTTGCTAAAACAGGTGAATTTTAAAATCCAAAACTCAAACTTTAAAAAAAGAGGTTAAGTTTTCAATCGAAAATATGCATTTTTATTCAAGAAAGATGAAATTTTATCTAAAATAAATGAATTAAAAAAACGTACAAAAGTAGTTGAACTTTTGTCCCAAGAAAATTCCAGTTTAAATTCCAACACCAAAAGAATAATTGTAAAAAATAAGTTAATTTTCTTAAGTAAAATCTTTTTGGAGGAAATTCAACTCATTTTTAAAAAATTTGTCTTCGATTTAAAAACTCACCTGTTTCAGTAGAATTTTTAAATCATAAAGATTTCTAGGAAATACTTTAATTTTCAGCAAAATAGTTGCATTTTTTAGGAAAGTTATAATATTCATACTGAAAAATATGAAGTTTTAAATCAAAAAGAGAAATTTTCAGAAAAAATAGTTTTCATCCAAAAAATATTTCAGTTTACTTATCAGCAACAAAATAAAAATTTTAAAGAGAGCGTTAATGTTTGGCGAAAAGAGTTTAATTTTCAACCTAAAAAAGATGAATTTTCTAACAAAACAGTTGAATTTTCAACCAAGAAGCATGTAATTTTAAAGAATTTTTCAATTCTCAAACAAATAATAAAAAACAAGTAACAAATAGTAATAAATTGTTTGGTGCCCCCCCCCCCCTCCCCCGCCTAAACATTTGGAATTCAGTTTAAGTACGGTCCCTTATTACTATTTCCTGTAAAAATCCCAATTCCTATTCCGTTTAGCCTAGTTGAAAAATCGTCTAGTACCCTTTTTAGATCCAAAGGTAGAGTTGTTACACCAATTCAATAAAGTTAAATCAGAAGTTAAAAGTTGATCTGATAAAAATTCACAACTGTTTTAAGTGTCTTTACTACCCCAAGTCGAATAATTTAAGTTGGCATCACATCCAATGAAAAATTGTCATCATTTAACGCGAAGTTTCTAGGACAAAACCTTACTAATCTAATAAATTTTACATCACCTCTGACATAATGTGCTACCCTAGGTGCTCCTGCGAAATTTTCATCCATGATTGATCCCCTCTTGTCACTTAGGCCTCTAGCTTTGGCCTTGACAGAACAATATTCTTCTATTCAGAAAATAGCCATTTATTGTGCTTTCAAACCTTTACTCAAGATGACAGACGCTCCTTTAGCGTACTGGCGGTAGATATGAATAATATTTAGACTGAAAGGGAAACTTCTAGTGACCATTTTAAGTTCTAGATGTCTCCTCTACACCTGAAAACAGAATAGTTCCTCTCTCTTTGGGTGTAACTTTGATTTTTGAGTGAATTTTCAGGTTCATCTTCTTTAACCCAGAGTAAGGCCTACAGTCTATCTCCTTGAGTTTTTCGACAAATCCTGTCTCTCCAATTAATACAGGTTGAGCAGCTTGACTACCAGCATAGATATCAAAAGCCCTACTTTTTATATTTTCAGAATCGTATTTAGGAATGCTACCATCTTAAGTGCTGACACTGGTTTTATAAATATACTAGAAATCCAAGCCAGTACCTTTGCTGGCCTCGGAAGATATTTCCTGTCGATGACTTTAATCTTGGCTCCCTTTCATTATCGTAATTCTACAAAAGCTTTAGTAATGCAAGCTGGAGACACTTTGTCCGAACAGTTGACAATAAAACCATCATCCTTGTACTCAGCCTTAAAACCTTGAAATGACTTCTCCAGGCTGTAGCCTATCCATTAAATCGTCTACCATGGACATTTTCAGGTGACTTTAAAGGAACTGTATATAAGGCACTACTGGATCTCTCAGCCGCACCTTGTTCTGTTTTCTTATTTTAATCGGTATGCTGCTATCAGAATAAGGTTTCTTTGGATTCCAATTTGGCTGGTTGATGAGCACTCTTATAGCGTACCCCTCCTCGCCTCGCACGTATTTCACTATTTCCTCGCATTGCCTCGCATTGCCAACCTCTACCTCCGAGGCTACTACCTAATAATTATCTACTTTTTACAATACTTACAATTGTCTTACACCTATTTCCTCTCCTATCCATCTACATTACGCTTTCTTCTTCCTTCTTTTCTTCTCTATCTTACCCCACTCCTTTCTACCTCTTCATAATTGTCCAAGCAGTGCTCCACTTTTGAATTACCCTTGTAGCACAATTCACAGGTCCAGTTTCCTGTCGAAACCCAGAGCCTATTGGAATCCTCCATGCATGCCAATCTCATCCTCACCATAAGTTCCTGACTTTCTTTATCTCTTTTCTCATACACTTATTGGGCTCTCTCCTTCGGCATAATCCACACATAGTTCTCGTTGAACCTCAACTCCCTTATTCTCCACCCATTTTGTTTTCTCTCTCTCTTCATGCTTCTCTTATTAACCATCTCACATACCTTCGTTTCTTTTCATTGCATCCTTTTCAATTCGTTCCATCTGCAGTCCATTGGTTCTAAAACTCCTTTCTCTTTCCACCTCCATCTTCCAACCCTTGCGTCTTTTCTCCTTCTTCTAGCAACTCTCCTTAAGCAGCTTACTTCCCTCCTCTTTCAAAAATTTCTTCTTATGTTTACACGCTCGACTGCCCATTAGAATCCCTAAACCTGTTCTTCATGTCCCCACTTTAAAATATAGTTAGGCGTATTCCTTGCCAACTCTAGTGTTCACTTTACATACCTCTTCTGTATCCTATTCACCTCTTTACTTACGTTTCACCGCGACACCTCCGCTCCATAAAATAAGACACTCATCACTAGCAAGTCGAACCATTTTATTCTCCATCCAAAATAATCTACGAACAACCTCTTCCCCAGCCCCCCACATCTGCCTCATCACCATATTTGCCCTTCTCACTCTTTCTTTTATATAACCATGCAGTACTCCATTCTTACAAAACAGGAAGCCCAGGAATACAAACTCCTTCACCTCCTGTACCGCCTTTCCCTTGCCCTTCTCATATCCCTTATATTCCCTTCAGCTTCCACTTACACTCTCCTTTATTATCTCTTCCACCACCTTTCCTAACAGCATAAGCTTGGATTTTTTCGCATTAAAATCTAAACTATTTTTATTTAAGTATCTTTTAATCTTTTCATCATCTCCTTTAAATCCTTCTCGCTCTTTGCTAGCAGCACTATGCCATCTGCATATGCGAGTGACTCTATCCTGACTTCTCTTACTCTTACTCCTCCTCACACTCCGGCCGCTAGCTTACTTTTCATACCCACGATTAAAATTGCAAAAAGCGCTGGACTAAGCGGACACCCTTGCTTCAGCTCCCTAATTATCAAGAAACTTTCCGAGATTTCCTCCGCTTCTATCACTCTATCTTTCATCTCCTTATATACCTCCCTTACCCTCTCAATCAGACCTCTCCCCCCATTTCCATTGCCTTCAGCAACATCTTCCTATCCACCGAAGGGAACGCGCCTTTTCTATCTCCAAAAATGCGTATCTTTTCGCACCATTTTAGCTGATTCTTTATTTTCCACGTGATGCAAGTCGTAAATATTGTAGATAGTAGGTGCTTCTTTCTCCCTGAAGCCTGCCTGCGTCTAAAGAAGTATTCCTTTCCCTTTTACACCCTTCCGCAGCCTATCCGCAAACACTAACGTGTATACTTTTTACGCTGTATTCTTTAGCGTGATCCCTCTATAATGTCCCTGCCTACTTCTATTACCTTTTTTATACAATAGTACGATCAACCCCTCCATTCACACCTTCAGCCTCTCCCTTACATCTTGTGTGCCAAACAGCCACGCTTCGTTTCCTATTTATCCAGCCCCGCTGCCTTAGACCTTTTTAACTTCCTTATCTGCTTCTCTATCTCCTCGTCATTCAGCTCTTCTTCATGTGCCTCCCTTGTTCTTCTCCCTCACCTCTCTTCCGTGTGTTTGACCCCTAAAATAAATTTTTTTAATTTCCTTTATTCCTTACACCCTTCTACATTGCCCTTTCTGTTTAAACAGTTTCTAACTCCCTTTCCAGATCTCTCTTCTTTTCCTGCTCTTTCTTGTTACACATTAACCTAAACACCTTCCTCATTTCTACGAACTTTTGCTTTTTCGCAATTCCTTCTTACCACTTCCTGTACTTCCTTCTCACCCTTTTTTTCTTTTTTTTTATATTATCTATCTCGCCACGGCTTCACTTTTGCTTTCTTTTTTTTCTAAATACCTTCTTTTGCACACACCTTTTCACTTTCTGTGTCAGATCCTCCCATATCTCTTCCACCGAATCCCCCTCAAAGCTTACGTTTTCCAACTTTTACTCATACTTCTCTATCGCCTCATTCGTCTATTTCTCCGTTTTTCCTAACAACGCTTCTTCCCCGCCATGCCTTCCGCGACCCACCCCTTTTGTCCACACATTTAATGGCTGATTGTCTGATTCCACCCTCCCTTACAAAGCAAATTTCTCTGTATCCTCCCATACTTGCATATTCATGATCACATAGTCTATTACCGATACCCCCATCTTACTCACATACGTATATTCTTCATCTTCGTCTCCTGTTGCCATACTATTCGCCAACCACCCAGTCTCTATTCTCTGTTAAGTCTCTTAGATTCTGCACCACTTTATTTAGTATTTTATCCTTTGATTTCCATTCGAAGCTCTTACCTTCCCTGTAAAGGCCCCCTCTACTCAAAACTGTTCTCAGTAGCTTCTGATGGATTATCCTTTCGTGATTTTGCAGTTTGGTTTCACACCCTGGCATTGGCATAACAAGTATGCCCATCTAACTCCCTAAGTCCGTGTACGCCAGGGTTACCCTCAGATGGTTCCTGATTTAGAGATTCCGAAGTATGCTGTCAAAGTCCTTCCGTAATTTTTATATTCCCAGGAAAAAGAAGAAGCAATTGTACTTTTAGAGGTCGCCTGGTATCTCAGAGACTCTGTTTCAACATACAATTCTCTGGTATCATTCTACTTCGGCACAGTAGTTTATGACTTGGATTAGGATTTTTTCTTCAGGATCATCAGTGAAGCATTGCCTGCGCCTGCTAATTAAGTTTTGCAACTATATTTAGCAGAAAATATTGGTACATGAACCCTTTATCTGAAATGGCGATGAAAATAAAAACTACATAAAGCCGGAAAACAAAACTTGCAGTTGAACAAAGAATGTTTTATGTGGTAGGGTTTAAAATTGAAAATTATTAGAAAATTACCGAAGAAAGTACTTATCACGATCTATTTTTCCAAGATTCGAACATATTTTTATTTGAACTTCACAGAGTAGAGCAAGGGAAAAATGACATAGATTTTACCTGATTGATATTCGAATTATTAAAAAATCCTTTTTTTTCTCTGAATAAAATAGAGAATATAAAAAATAGGTTCTTCCAGTCCGTGACTCTAACTAATATATTTCCGAACCATTGGATAAAATGTACCAATTCAGGAATAACAGGAAATCGAATACACCATACTTGATGTGCTTTCGGTTCCGCAAAATCTCTCTCAAAATTTCTTTGTAAGTTATTCTTATTTCAATCAAATAATTTGCTGATTTTTTGTTACAGAATTGAGTTCGCCAACAGGATCTTCCCATGTTGAAAGATTTTACGAGAAATATGCTGATCATCTTCCGAATTTTCTTGCCTCTTCTTTGATAATAGCATCAAGATATCCACTAAATCCTGCGCCAGGACTAGTGAAGCTACTGAGACGTATTGGCAGAACTTACGTACCTTGCGACGCAAATACAATTATAATAAGCAGAGGTCCTGCAATCTTTGGATGGCAGAATGAACTCTATATAAGTCCACTATTTATATGGGATCCGCATCATGACTACAGCTGGGTTATATACGATGAAGACCTCGAAGAAATAAGAAGGGTTAAGATAGAATTTCTCCAAAAAATGGGTGTAGGGGAGGAAGCACCTCCTATTACTGAATCCATGCCCGAAATAGGAAGTCACCGAATACACTACAGTGGAAGAAATGGCATGTATTTTTACCAGTTAAATATAATTTCTGAATTTCTTTTAATGCACAAAATTCAATCTTCAGAATGAAACCTGTTTAGTTAGTTTCCTGTTCAGATGATGATATAAATGATTTTTTCACGTTTAAGTTTATCAATTTTTTTCCTTGCAGAATTAGAGCCACCAAGAAGAACTTCCCGTGAAGAAAGATCTTACGAGGCTTATGATGACTATCTTCCGGGTTTTCTTGCTTCAGCTTTTATCGTAGCAGCACGATATCCACGAAATCCTAAAAAAGAATTAGGGATGTTACTGAGGTATACTCGGAATCAATACGTACATTGCGACGCACATACAATTATAATAAAAAGGGGTCCTGCAATCTTTGGATGGGACGAAGGATCGCATATTAGTCCATTATTTATATTGGATCCACATAATAACTATGCCAGGGTTATATATGATGAACAGCTTGGCCAAACAAGAATAGTTAGAATGAGTTTTCTTATAAAAATGGGCGTGGGAGAAGAAGCGCCTCCTCTTTTTGAAGATAATTACAATATTACAGCGCCAATTGTAAAGTTGTTCCACCCCTCCCGTTGGCGACATAATGAATGAGAAAGCAATTATTGATTTCATTTATAATCAAAAAGAAAATTATTTAATTCATAATGTCTTCTTCATCTAATTACTGGCAGTTATTTGTGTAGGTTATATTTAAAAATTGTAATCACTGTTATACTTAAATCCATTAAAATTATAAGTATCAACTATATAATATTCAGTTAACATATTCAACTACTAAATATGATCAATGCTTTTTTTATTTAACAATAATAATTACTGTAAGTTATAACTGACATAAGGAAAGAAGAAACTCAACTAAAGTATAAATGAGGTATCTTCCACTAGGATAAAATATTATATAATAACCGTAATTTAAAATCCCATTACTATTTAAAAGACAAATAAATTGAATTGAAATGCTTACAAAAAAAATTACGAAATGACGCATCTTCAGCAAAATATTTCATAAGAAAAAGTATATTGCGACTTTCTGATAAAATAACATCGTCGTCTCACGAAGTCTCTGAATGAATAGGGTTCTTTCTTAGTCATTGCCAGTAGGCTTCACGATATACAAAAAAAATATCAATTTTCTGACAAGTAGAAAAGTTAATTTGTTCACAAAATTACTTATAAAATGAAATAATATTGTTTGTCACTGAAATTATATAAGGGAAATACTTTTTAACGCTTCCTTATATTTCCGTTATAAATTTATGTTTGGGTTTCCCGAAGGTGAAGAGACGGCATTCCCTCACTTCCCATATTTATTCCTACACCGTAATAACGTGTGGGGAATAACACATCTCAAAATAATTTTTATTGATCACCCATTATAAAAAAGAAGATCCTTTGAATTCTCAGACAAATCTCAGTCTTACAATCATTGATTGTAAGCCTCAGAATCGGTGCTGCCAACCATCATGAAGTGTAAAGCACAAAAAAAGGATAAAAAGTAAAAATGTTAATTATAGAATCATTGGTGAGCACTGGACATTTATTTCTTTTTTTTTATAAGCCAACATAAACATAACAAAAAATTGTGCAACAAAATTGCGAAAAAAGGCTTAATAAGAATTGAATTCCTTATTTTTTCTAAAATTATATAATATGGAAAATCTACGAAATAATTTTAAAAAATTGTAATATTTTTTTAAGTTCCTCTCAGAATTCATTTCATTCCATTTTTGGTTGAAAAATAATTTTTTAAATGGAAATCTAACTGTATGTTTAAAAACTGACCTATTCTGTTGTTACTTCGATTTCGTGTTTTTTAAAAACAATTTTCAGTTGAAAATTCATTTCTTCCATCGAAAATGAAACTATTTTGAAATACAAATTTCTTAAAATAACTATTTTGGTTCATGATTTAACTGTTTTGCTGAAAATTCGATTTTTTGTTGTTTAGAAAACATTTTCTTATATGCAGTAAAAATTTAATTGTATCATTTTTTGTTGAATTTTTTTGGTAGGAAATTGACCTTTCTCAGTCAAAAAGTCTTATTTTTTGGTAAAAAATTATTTGTCTTATTTAAAAATTCGTCCATTTTATTCAAGAATTCATTTCTTTGGATGGAAATGCATTTTTTGTTGAAACTTCTTTTTTTTTTGGTATGAAATTGTTAAAAGTTCATCTATTTTTTAGAAATTAAACTATTTTGCTGAAAAATTGTTGGTTAGAAATTGATTTTTTAAACTAATAATTTAACCGATTTTCGTTGAAAATTTATCTATTTAATTTTTCGTTGAAACATTATAATTTTAGTTTAAAATTAATTTCTTTTGTTGAAAATTCCATTTTTTGTCTGAAAATTTAATTAGTCCATTTTTGATCGAATACTTATTTTTTTAGTTTAAAATTCGTTTCTTTAGATGAAAATTGAACAATTTTGTTGACAATTTTTAGCAAAAAAATATCGCTTTTACTGTCATATTGACATATTCTCATATTGACTTCTGAGATGCTACCTTGCTCTTCCATTCATAATCAAACCAACCCCTGAATCCCGTGTGTTTCTCGTAGGCTTGGAGATAACACATTACCTCTGTCAAAATTTCAATTATAAAATCTTGAAACATTACACTATGTCATTTTTATGATGAAATTTCTAGTTAAAGAAATCAGGATAACATTCTTAGACATGCAATTTTTTTAAATTGAAAGCTTTTATATCAAAATTATTTATTTTTTATTACTTTTGGTTTGAAGGATTTTAAAAATTATACGAGAAGAATGCTTATTTCATCAAAAAAAAATTTATCAAATGCAAATTATTTTATTTAAACCAATTTTTAATTATTTTTTTATTATTTCCTGAGTTAAAACCGTAAGAGGCCCTGGCGCTTTCATAAGGAGCTTAATTTATTAATTTATTACTTTTTAACAATTGAATTATTTAAATTAATCAATACGTATTTTTTAAATAAAGAAGCATTTGTTTGACGCGGCATAAAAAAATAAAATGTTTAAGTTTAGCAAAGGATTTGTACAATTACAAAGAAATTTGTTTAAATAGAATTTTGTTTCAAAGAAGACGGAAATTAAGGACATCATTTCTGATAATTGACCAAAAATTTGTATTTAAAGTTATACATTTTTAACTTCTTAAGTAAATATAATATCCGATACTATAGAAAAGAATACTAAAGAATTTTTTAATTTAAAATCAAAGGCAATGTAATTCAAGCAAAAAAGACGAATTTTCAACAAAATAGTTGAATTCTTAACAAAAACATTAAATCTTGACATGAAGTTTTATTTAAAAAAAAAATGAAATCACTACTAATCGCATTAATTTTTTTCACTAAAACAGATATATTTTCAAAAGAAAATGAAATAATTACATTTTGAGTTGAAAAATTAATTTTTGGCCGAACAAACGAACTTTTAGTAAAATAGTTAAATTTCAACCAAAAAATGAACCAATACAGGATTTCCATTCAATAAAGAAGAAGTATTTACACCAATTTTTTAATTTTCGAACCAAAAATTCAGAGTTGAATAAAGAAAACCAAAATTAAAGCTTATACCATGGCAGTATGAAATAGTTTTTTTTTTGTAATTGAAAAAAAAATCATGAATATTTTTTGTTAAGAAAGAAAAATGATATTTAGTGTTTTGCTTGAATCGGACTAGATCGAACTTAAACCGAAAGGATTTGAATCATACAGGTTCTTCTTTTCTTGTTTGTATGTTGTCCAGCATGTGCCTAATATACTAGGCAGTCTGATAAGTCCCTGAAAAATGAAACACGGAGACGTTTTTTTGGCCAAAGTCGGTTTTATTTTCCAACATACTCTCCTTTTAGGTCCATACAGCGAGTCCAACGATTTTATAACTTTTTGATACCGTCCGAAAAGTACTCGATCGGAAGGTCTCCAGAATACGCCTCAGTTTCAGCTACGAGCTCCTCATTTGAGTAAAAACGCTTACCGGTGAGCCATCTCTTCAGGTTAGGGAACAAGTAATAGTCGCTGGGAGCCAGGTCTGGTGAATACGGTGGCTGAGGAACCAATTCGAAGCCTATTTCATGCAATTTTGCTTATGCAACTAAGCATGAATGAACAGACGAATTGTCGTGATGAAAAAGCGGTTTTTTCTTCTTCAAATGCGGTCGTTTTTCGGCGATTTCGATTTTCAATCGGTCCAATAATGATGAATAGTATGCTCCGGTTCTGGTTTTACCTTTTTCAAGATAGTCCACGGATATTATGCCATGTGCATGCCAAAATACGGAGGCCATAACCTTTCCGACCCGTTGTTGCGTTTTTGGACGCTTCGGAGCAGTTTGGCCCGGTGGAACCCACTGTTTTGCCTATTGCGTTGACTCAGGAGTGTAGTAGTGGATCCAGGTTTCATCCATGGTTATAAATCGGCGCAAAAAATCGGTCGGCTTACGCGAAAATAATGCCAAATTCTGCTGGGAAGTTGTCAAACGAATTCGTTTTTGGTCCACTGTGAGCAAACGTGGCACCCATCGCGCGCAGAGCTTCTTCATGCCCAAAACTAAATGCACGATATTGCCCAAGCGTTCCAATGACATGCCTACAGCATTAGCTACCTCTCTCAATTTCACTTTGGGATCATTCAACATCATATCATGGATTTTTTCGACATTCTCTGGTGTAGTGACCTCTTTTGGGCGCCCAGATCGTTCAGCATCAATTGTGCTCGTACGGCCACAATGAAACTCGGTAAACCACTTATGAATCGTTCAATTGACGGTGCAAAGTCCGGGTAATACTTATTCAGCTTGGCCTTGGTCTCGGATATCGTTTTCTTACGAAGATAGTAGTGTTTGATCAAAACTCGAAACTCAGATTTTTCCATATTAAAAAAAAAAACTCGGAGGTTAGTCGCTTCTCAGTGCAGTAACTTGTAAATGTGTAAACATAAATGGCTGAAGTTTTGACAGGCGTCATTTGAAGGATCAGGCTCGACAAAAATGGTTCACATTAGTGAATACTAATGCCATCTCTTAGAATTTTCAGGTACTTACCAGACTGCCTAGTATGTAACGCAATATGTCTTAGGCATTTTAGTTCTTGAATTGTAATTTGTAAATTAATCTTTGGACAGAGGGCTCTCCCATTATGGATTAAATCGATCAAGGACGCATTTTTTTAATGCAGTCAACTGTTCTGATAATACGACTGTGCCTAAAATTAAATTGTTGACTGGTTAAGGAAAGCGCTTACAAATGATAGATAAAAAAAAACGAGCGGCCTTTTTGTTTTATTTGGTCAGTGCGGGTTGGTTTGCCTGGGTTCGTTGTGTTGCTTACATTTTCTTAAGTTAGATTTGGTATCTTATTATTCATTTGTATTAGATTGGGTGTCTTAGTTTCTTAGATTTTAGTAGTTTAGTTGTCCCTCATTACTAGTCCATATTACTTTTGCAATGAAGGCTTTATCTGTACAAGAGAAAATTAAAATGATTCTTATTTATGAAGAAAGCAAAGGAGTATCGGGGATTCTCTTACTCTTTATGCTCAACTTTTCACAAAAATTATACCGTCATGTTCCTTTTTTAAGGAATTGTAAACGAATTTACCTCTTGCGGAATTTCATTAATATTGAAATCAAGATATTAGCCACAGTCGCTCATGACTCCTATGTTAATACTTGACAACTAAGCCGTGATTCCCTAATGTCTCGAATTATTTTAAGAAACAAGTGAAGTTTTGTGAATAGGTGCTTCAGCAAATACAAAGGATTCTGAATTTTTTTTTAGTATTGTTCTTGGACGAGTCGTCTTTTACGAAACAAAGTGCGGCTAATCGACAAAACATGTTTTATTGGTTGTGCGAAGTTGAGAACTAGTGTTCTTTGTCCGTAAAAATTGTATGGGTTGTAACTGGGGACCAACTTATGGGTTCGTATTTTATTTATTTTAATGTGAACATCAAGTAATATCGTAACATTTTAGAAAATGATCTTGCATAATTGCTTGATGACCCAAGCTTGGAAGTGCGGGAGAATGTGGTTCTAGCATTACGATTTTATCTAGAACATTATTCGGTGTTCAATGAATCAGTCGCTATACCAGTAGCGGAGGTCGGATAAATTAGCCTGTCAGATCGCCAGACCTTATGCTACCGAATTTCTTTTGAATGTTCATGATGTAGATTGATTAACTCCATGGCACAAGGAAAGGCCGATATTCCGGGTGATTTTGAGAGACCCTCAACTTCCAGAGAGGTAGAGGCTCTAGTTTGGCATTGCCTGGAGAACAGAATCTCTCTGCCTTCGGGCTTTAATGCAAATACTCAACATTCGATGTAGGGGGCCACCAACACCAATGACAGAGGGAAAGATTTAATAGAATACATTGCGGGCACTGAGTTGAAGGTTATGAATCGGGGTGATATTCTTATGTTTCAGATTAAAAACAGGAGCCAGGTTCTTGATTTGACCCAATGCTAGGATGATCTGGGGAGAAAAGTATTGACCTAGAGAGCTTCTGGTGAGGAAGCTTTTACGGAGCACAGATATATCTTTTTCTGGTTAAACCTAGGGAAAACGGTGCAAAAACTACTGCCGACGGTCACCGGCTCGACTGCGGTTAGGAGAAGCCACCCTGGGCCGGTCAGCCCCTGAAGAAGAAGCCAGCCCGAACTTAGCCACTCAGCAGCCCCCCTTCCCGCTCTGAGGACCCTTTCATTGTCATAAGATTTAAGGCTGTTTCAATAACTCAAATCCTAAAGGCATGGCTCAATTCAATTCTAATTATCTGAATCATTTTTCTCATGTAATTTTAAGAAAATAAAAAAAAGTTGATGAAAGTCAGTAAATATTTCAAGTAATTAGGCATCTCTTTTATTACAAGCAAAATTACAACAACTGTCACATAACGTTGAAAATAATAACCGATTTTTATCAGCTTTCTCTTGATTTGCCTAGAATTAAATAAGGAAATTGATTCAACTAATTAAAGTTTAATTTATTAACATTTTATAACATTTTACTTTTTTGCAACCGGTTCTAATTCTCTCACGTGAAGCATTCAACCTCCCGCATGACCGAAAGTCAAGTATCCCCATTAGGTTCCAATATTAGGGAAAAAATTTTAGGGTGGTGGCCCTGCCCCTCCCCGAAAACTGCAAAAAAAGATTGGGAAACGCTGAGTTAGAGCACTCTGGGGCTGTTCTGCGAAGCGGGCGTCGTTTGAGAACATTTGCGTTTCAAGCACAATTAAGTCTCGAAGAGGAACATGATGGTGGAACACTCACCTTGTGAATCTCCGTAAAAAGACAAGAGCCCTATGCAGCAAGAAAACGGAACTAAATTACCGTCGTATGATAACATTTGCCCTTCAAGGACAATTAAGTCTCAGAGAGAAGCAGAATGGTGGAACATCATCTTGTGGATCTCCGTACAAAGAAAAGAGCGTTATGCAGTTCGTCATCCTTCCACTGACGAAACCATTTATGAGAGGCATCACTCTCAAACACGTACCACCGGAATAGATGAATATTCAGAGTGGCCCTTATATTTAAGCCTCGGAAGAGGGGACATCCTGAGGACGTAGGAGGAGCTGGTAGAGAGGGATATCAGGGACGAGGTGCATTTTGCCCCCCACTGCACAGAGCGCAACACGCCTTTCAGGCTGACTACTCGACCGAGTTAGGGGAATAGTGCCACGTGATTGCCTAAAAGAGGATATCCCGCCACTTATGCCGTGGGGCATTGTAAAAGACGCCCCCTTCTTTGACTTAATAAGGAGATATCTTATACCCAGTGCTACCCTTATGGCTTTGTAATTCTAGGCAAGGAGGCTCGTCTCGAAACTCTGGAAGGTCTTACAAAATTTGCGCTGCACATCGTAGAGTTTTGGTGTAATAGCTCACAGCTCTCGGTCAATCGGAAAAAGACCAGGCTGATTATTTGCGTAAGAAATGACAAAGTCCCGAAAGTTCTCGTTCCAATGTTTCTTGGCGGAAGGCAGTTGACGTGCTGTCCAGGGCCTGAAATGCTTGCATGGCTCTACCCTGGTGTTCTTAACTTAAAATGATGATGACTAAGCCCGCGGCGGCGAGAGGATCCATGCTCTGTAAAGATACCTTACATGATGCGATAACTGCAAGAGTGGCTCACTTTATGAGCAGCCAGGAAAACGAAAATAGATAGACTCGGGAATCCTCCAAAGGAATCTAATATACGGATAGCAACAGAGAAAAGGGAGGGTAAGGAGCAGGAAGGCTGCACGAGAAGGAGGGGGATGAGCGTCCCGCTTGACAATCATGATACTGTCTTTCAGGCGGGGGTCCTGGCCGTTGTTCGCTGTGCTGAAACACTATTGGAAAAAGACGCTGCTAGGAGACAGATTTGTATCACCTGGGACAGCCAACCTGCGATTAGGAAACCAGACAGAGTATCAGAACTGGTCTGGGAATGTAAAATGGATTTAAACTAACTTTCAGGAAAAAACAATGTGGCTTTTTATAACTGGTCCGCTTTTCTATTGCCCTTAAACCCTATCAGATCAGGGACCTATTTGAGACAGGGTTTAAGGACAACGGAAAAGCGGACCAGTTATAAAAATGCGGTGCAGCTAATGAATACCTAGAAACAGAACCGGGACTGGGAGTAGCGTCTTGCTGCGTTGGAATATTTATCAAAAGCTATATTCGAACAAAACACCGGGAATTCTGGGAACAAACCCAGGGTTGTTGACAGGCGGAATCCAGCCTGAGCTATAGATACAGGGTGGACAGAACTTGGGAAATCCAGGGCTTACCCAATAAAGCCATAAGGAGAGTGGTTCAAATGCTTACAGGTCGCAAACACCAGAAATATCAATATCATGTGCACAAAATCAAAATCATATCCACGACAGAGTGCAGGAAATACTTCAGAGATAATGAAACATCTCTGCATGTATTATGCTAACTACTATTCTCAAATAAATTATATTTTCAGAAAGTTCTTTTATGTCATAATAATCTATACACAAAACAATAAAAAGGAGAAGCAACGACAATGTTTTTGATAATTGATGAAAATTGATATTTTAAATGATATATCTTTAGCTTTTGCACTAGAAGTATGACAGTTGACACTGCAGTCAAAAAATATTTTAATTTTTCATAAAAAATAGTTTAGTTGAAGCAAAAAAGGCAAATATTCAATAAAATAGTTAAATCCTTAATAAACAAAGATTAATTTTCGACCAGAAAGTTGCACTTCTAATCAATATGAATAACAATTTCTACAAGCAAGAATAATTTTCTACCAAAAAGGACGAATTTTTGAGAAAATACCTCAATTTTCAAACATAATTTGAATTTTCAAATAATGCATCTGAGTTTCTAAACGAAAATTGAATAGTTAAATTTTCTATGAAAAGTTATGACATTTAAACTAAATATTTGAATTTTCAACCAAGAACCTTTTTTTATAATAAAAAGGATAAGTTTTCAACTGAAAACGTCAATTTCCAAGCAAAAATGTAATGGGTAAATTTCCAGTTTAAAAAATTATCCCATACAAAAATTAAATAAAATAGTTCAATTTTCAAGCCAAAAGATGATTTTTGAATGAAAATTATAAAACTGGAAAATAGTCATTTTTAAATAAAGAATATACATTTTGACCGAAAAATAGAATAGTTACTTTTTTTGTTAAAATATTGGATTTGAACCAAGAAAGAAAGCTGAATAAAATAGTTGAATTATTCACTGAAAATATAAAGAGTTAACAAAAATTATAAGTCGACAACTTGCTCAACTTGCTCAACTTGAGCTCATTATTTTTTATACAAGAAGGTATGCGCCAAATTTGAAATAATTCATGAATATGAAGAAAACTTTTATGAATAAATTGCAATTAATAAATTTAAGAAATAAAGTGAAACCCTTCAATAGCCATCCCTTCTATAGCCCTTCGAAAATCGACGCCGCGCCGCAGGTAGGTGTAACAGGAATTGCGCGGGGTGCGCGGGTCTGCGTTTGTCACTCAGGCGTGAATAAGTGAAAGAAGAGCGGGCTATAATGAGTTAGTTCCTATCCACCGACAGTCCCAAGATCAGCGCTATAGAAAAATTTCACTGTGATAAAAATTATTTCTGAAAATTACAAAAATTTACAACTCTACTAGCTTTGGTTCCAGTGAAGATATTTAAGCAATTCGAACTCCAAACTGCAACGCACAAATTCTGTAATTATTTAAATTTTTCTGCATCAATTTCTTGTACTCGAACACCCCCCCCCCCCTCCCTATATTCCCAAAGCAAAAAACAATCCAGGATTGGAAACAAAGTTTCGGTGTTAAAAATTTTGTTACAATGAAATTATAGGCCCTAAATATTAATAGTGAGGAAAAATAAAAAATTCTTTAAGGAAAAGTTAAGACGAATTCGGGGAATGTATTTGAATCCTAAGTGGTTCAATTCGTGGAAATCCAACTGCAGCTAATTTTTTTCAAAAATGTATCAATAATGCAATTTTTGTTCGCTAAGAAATTAAATTTATTATTCTAAAAACTCTAATAATTAAGGTGTTTATCGTCCACTATTTTTTATCTCAAGTTGTAATTAAATTTTAGCATTAAAAAAAAATCCCCTCTTATCGATCCGCTGGGAATCGAACCCAGGTCTTCTGACTGTTGGTTGAGTGCTCTATCCACTAAGCTACTGGAGAGATCGAAAGAAGAATGTTTTTTCACAGACATGCTAAATAACAATATTTTCTTCCAAAGAATCATAGATATAAGAGATAAAGTCATATTATCAGGTATTAGAACTAAGTAGGTAGAACCCGACCGGCAATTGGAATGCGGGGGTTCGCTTCCTAGCAAAGCAAAGAGCAGCGATTTTTATCCACGGATAACAATTTAATTTTAGAATTATTCTTTAGAGATTTTTTCGTTTTTTAATAAGGATTAATTTTCTTAAATGAAAATTTAACTGTTAAGTTTTTTGTAGTAAATGTACCCTTTTTAGTTAAGAATTCTACTATATAGCGAGAAATTGATATGCATATTCCGTTGAAAATTTTTCCACTTTTGTTAAATTGAACTGTTTTTTTTAACATAAAAATATTTTTTTACTAAAATATCTAAAAATGTTGTTCTCGATGCTTTATTAAACAATTCTACTTTTTGGTAAAGAACTCGTTTTATTTGACCGAAAATTAATTATTTGTAATTAAAATTTAACTCTCCTATTTGTGGTAAGAAGTTAAATTCCTAATTTAGTAAGTTCAGAATTGATGCAATTTGCTTAAAAATCACATTTCTTGGTAGACAGTTTATCCTTTTGGTTGAGAAATTCAACTTTCTTATAAAGAATTTATGAAATTTTTGAATTTCTTTTTGTTTGTAAAAATTTAATTTTCTCGGTTGAAAATACAATTATCTTGCTAAAAATTATTTTCTTGTTGGTATTGAAAATCACTTTTTGGTCAAAGTTTATTAGGTTAAAAATTAAATTGCTTTGATACAAATTCGTTTCGATTTTTGTTGATAATTTTTTTTCACTCAAAACCTAACAATTTGTTTAAAAATTTAAGTTTTTGATCGATAATTCATGCAATTTGTTAAAAATTAATAATTTTGGTAGAAATCCCATTTCTTTAGAAAAATTATATTTTGGTTAAAAATGCCTCTTTTAGTTAAAAATACCTCTTTTGGTTAAAAATGCAACTATTTTCTGAGAAAGCTCGTCTTTTCGGTTGAAAATTAAATGACTTTGTTGCAAATTTGTTTATTTTTTATTTCGGTTAAATAACATATTTGTTTGATTGAAAATTTGAGAACCTGGTTGAAATTTTAACAGTTTGTTCGAAAATTGATTTTTTAATTAATTTCTATTATTTTGAAATTTAACTACTTCAAAGAAAATTCAAATATTTAGTGCAATAAAGTGAAGATTGATGCTTAGAAGTGCAGTTTGAAAAAAATGATAGCTTTCAAATAAAAAAGGTTAATTTTGTTATTGGTTTTAATTTGAAAGAAAGGAACGTTTCAATTGTTACTTGTTTCAAGATATACTAATACTTTTAGGGAAAAAACGCAACAAAAGGATTAAAAAAATTAACATATACATTTTGAGGATTAAAGGTAATGATTATTAATTTCAGTTCAACATTAAAGAATTCAATTTTTGATTTGTACATTTTAGAAATGAAAAATTGAAACTAGATCTTTAAAGAAATCATATTTGAGATAATGTAGAATATATAAATTTGTTATAAATAATAATTACAATATTTTGTTATACTTACGTATAAAATGAGTAAGACCGACAAATATAAAAAGCAGAATTTCATAAAAAAAAGATGGCGTGAAAAAAAGAAAATTGTTATTCTTAGATCTGAAAATTCTCCATACTATACTATTTGATTGCAAGTTTCTTTCATTTTTTGTTAATAAAATATTTTTTGCAACAAAAATTAAGAAATTTAGCAAAAAATTCAACAGTTTGGCCGATAATTTTTTTAAAAAGTCACCCTTTTTGGTTTCGAATTAAACTGTTTCCTTTAAAATTCGTCTCATTTGGGTTAAAAATTCAACTCTTTTTGTAGAACATCTTGGTTGAAAATTCGATTATTCTGTTAAAAATTCATACTTTTTGTTTGACAATTTTGCTGTTTTGTTAATCGTGATAAGTCAACTGAAATATGTTTTACATACAATCAAACAATTTTTAATGTATCTTTTTTATTTAAAAATTCATCTGTGCTAGTAAAAATTGCATTTATTTTTTAATGAAAAAGCAATTTTTTATTTAAAAATTATCCCTATTTGCTTGAATATTTAAATATTTTGGTTGGAAGATTTTGTTAAATCACTTTGTTAACAAGTCATTTTTCTTTGAAGATTTATGTTTCTAGTGAAAAATATATCTCTCTAGTTTGAAAGTCAATTTTTTTATTTAAAAATTCGACAACTGAGTAAAATTTAAACTACAAGTTAAAAAACAATTTTTTTTATTAGTTAAATTTTCCTTCAGTATTTATTTGAAAAAATTTGTATGAAAATCTTTAACATCACAAGCTATAAATGATGTTAAATTATTTTCTATTTTGAAGAGTGAACTTTAAGAGCAAATTGAAAAAGATTTCAAAGGTTTTGAAGAAATTAAAAATTTTTTAAAGTAGATTCTTAAAGATTCTAAGAATAAAATTTTGAATCTGTAACTTGAAAAAGTGGAAGCTTAGCCCCACTCTCCCCTACATTGTAAAAACTTTTTTTAATTAAAAACAAATAACAAATAGACAAGTAGGCAAAAGAGGTGACAATTTTAAATGTATTTCACAACTAATTTTGAATTTTTTTAAAAAACTCATTATTATTATTATTCGCTGGAATAATTTGTAATTCACCTTTATATCATGAAAAGTTATTTGCTTTCAGGATAATTGAAACAGTTGCTGAGATTTAAGAATAATGTTTCTTGTTCAAGACATTTTGAAATTATTTTCTAATAATTGAATTATTTAAAAAATTTTCATTTGTTTTAACCATTTTTTTTCTTTTCGAAATCTTGAAAATTTATTACTTTCTGGAGTCAATAACGCAGTTAAGGAATGATAATAGTGATTATTTGTGTGAAAGATATTTTTTCAATTATTTAAAAAGCTTTCATTCCTTTGAACAATGTTTTTTCCTTGTAAATCTTGACAAGTTACTATGTTAGGGAATTTAAAATGCAGCTAATGAATGTTAATAGTAATATTTATTGGGGAAGATAGTTTTTCAATTATTTATATAAATAAAAATCATTAAATTGAGCCTTTTCATAGAAAAAGTCGCAAAAGTTTCTCAAATATCTTAAATTGTCTAAATTTTCTGAATACCTTAAATTTGGGGCATTTTGTGAATTCGTAGAACGACTTGAAGTTCATGAGCTTAAAAATAATTAATAGAATTTCAGAAATTCTGTAAATTCAAGGAATACAGAATATTGAAAAATTTTAGAGAATTCCTATTTTTCAAGTAATTAAAAATTGTTTAAGAATTACAGGGAATTTTATGCTAACTCATAAACCCGGGCCATTAATTTTTTTTATCTGATTTAGTGAAGCCTAAAATCATTTGAACGTTATAGTTCTTTGACTAATGCGGGTTCATTAATATAACTTTTTTGAACCAAAGGCATGCATGTTAACCAAAAAGGTTAACGTTCTATTGAAAAAAGAGTTTCAAACAATACATTGTGACTTTTAGCAAAATAAAATAAAAGAACAATTAAACCGCGGAAAAGAGGAAAATGGTGGAATACCACCTGGTGAATCTCCGTAAAAAACCGCGAGCGATGTGCAATAGGGCAAAAAAACTGAATTGCTTTCAGGCTGGAACATCAAAATAAAAAATAAAAAAATTATCAAATAAAATTTTAGAAACAGCGAGTCTCCACATGATCCTGGAAAAAATACAGCAACTCGCCTTGGGCTAATAAGGTTCGATGACACAGAAAAAACTGAAGTTTCCATTGGAACCCGTTTTTGGTTCCGAAGGAGCTGCAACCAAAATGAACCCGACTTGCTGAAAAGGAACCCAAAACGATAAATGAGCTCTAAATTATACCACATTTGGGGTTCGAAAGGATCTCAAATGTAATCGAGCCTATTCCTAAAGAATCTATTTATCGCTTTGCCCACTTCGATGTTATAATTAATTAATAACACAATATTTACCTTGAATCACACATGTTATCGAACTCTGGTGGACATGAGTTCATCAAGTTAATTAAATTACAAAAAAATAACGTAATTAAAATAGATATAATGACTTGATAAATATCATTTGCTGGTTATGTAGCAGACTTGTAAATATAAAGGCTTATTCATGTCGGTGCTTACAATTTTGCCAACTTTTTGAACTGCGCTTGCGTCGCGCCGGCAACACAATTGGTTACTGTTGGCGCGCTGATTTTGAATAATAGTATGGATGTTCAAATGTGATATTTATAATAAATAATGTTCATAAAATGCATTAAAAGTAATTTCTTAATCCTAAAATAAGATTTTGAAGTGACAGATAAAAATTTGATTGGATTTGAATTAAAAAACATTATGAAATCCGAGTTCAGAGAAACAAATCATTTTTTTTAGCACAACGATTAATCTTGTCTCTGCCGAGTTTCTAATTTTTACTGTTTTCATTCACAACAATTTGACATAAAATAAAATCAATAAAGTTACTGAAAATAAATTAAAAATTTTTTTTTCTAAGGTCAAAATAAAAAACGTTTTTTGCAATAAAATTACAATATTTTTAAATCTGACACTCAAAAATTCTATTTTAGGATTATTAAATCACTTTTGAAGCATTTTGCAATTATTATGTATTATAAATATAACATTTGAATATTTATATATTTTAAAATGCACGCGCTTAAAGTAACAAATCATGTTGCTGGCGCAAAGCAAGCACAGTTCAGAAAGATCCCAAAATTGGGAACACTGATCCATATGCAAGAAAATTTTTGGTCGTAAGTCATTGGTCGATAAAATAATTCTTTATGCTCACACTTATAAATAAGTCATTATCAATAATATTCAATTATTAAAAGGGTATTCTTGCATGAATCCTTTTGAATTTCTTTCTTTGTTTCAAGAAAATACCCTAAGTTTATTTTTAAATTTATAAAGTAAGGGTACCTTTTTACGGAGGTCAAACTGGAATAAATTGATGAATTAATTTGAAACATCGAGTTCGTTTCTAGGTTTCTAACCAATAAAATTTGCCATAAATCAATAAAGCAGCTAGAAATGAATCGTACGAAAAATATTAATTCCACGATTAATTGAGGAGTTCTGGACAAGAAGGCGACAGGCGCTGGAGAACGAGTAAAAGTATTGTCCAGGCTGTGACGTCAGGTATCAAAAGTGAAATTCGAAATTAAAAAAAAAACCAGAAATATAGTAAGATAGTTCTTGAAAAATGAGCCAGAGTCTCCATTTACAGTTTTTCTCTAGGGATGCAAAATTTTCCAGTATATAAATAAAAACTGACTTTTTTTAATTGAAAAAACCATGTTTTTCACATTCAACTTGCCGTAAGTAATTCTTTTATCAACGAATTAACAAATTTCTGTTTGAGTTTTATTCAAGATACTCTAGTGGAGGCCACAGTGTCCAAAAAGTGTCAAAAGTTAATTTTTAATGTTTTTTTTTTTTAATCCGAATGAAAAACCACGTTTTTAGACTTTTACATTTAGAAAGTAAGCGAGGAAGTTTGAGCTACGACAAACTTCAAGCGAACGAATTTTCCGCCAATGTATTGGCCAACTTTTTGGAAAATCTCAATTCGATTTGATTTTTAGTTTCATAATTACAGCGAGTTTATTACGAGCTTGCGACGCAACACCACAGGATTTTTCAGGGGATGCCGCCGGAACGCTGACTAGTGCGAGCGAGTGGACAAAATATAGGATGGGCAAGGACGATGTTTCAGGCTTCAGGCGAAGTCCCCTGAAAAATCCTGTGGTGTCGCGTCGCGAGCTCGTGATAAACTCTGTAATTATGAAACTAAAAATCAAATCGAATCGAAAATCAAATCGAGATTTTCCAAAAAGTTAGCCAATACATTGCCGGAAAATTCATTCGCTTTAAGTTTTTCGTAGCTCAAACTTCCTTGTAAAACAAAATTTTACCACAAATCTTAAGAAAATTCTTTTTTTTAATCCTTTTAAAATTATTAATTGAACCGCTCTGTCGAATACTCGTTTCGTTTGGTTGAAAATTAATTTTCGGTAAGAAGAATTTAACTGTTCCATTTTTGATGAAAATTAATCTTTTTTAATTGAAAAATCGAACTTTACGATTGAAAATTTATGTAAGGTGTTAAATAGTCGTATTTTTTGCCGGAAAATCAATCTTATTTGCTGAAAATTCATCTTTCAATTTAAAAATTAACTAAATAAATCGGTATATGTTGAAAATTTAAGCAGTAGGTTTCAAATTGACATATTTTATTGAATTCTTTTTTTTTGCATTTTTTGGTAGACATTTAAACTTTTCGGTTGAATATTTCATGTATTTGGTTTAAAGTTCTTTTTTTCATACAATCAATTTTTTTGTAAAAGTGTATCTAATTCGTTTAAAATTAATTATTTGAATTTGAAGATTGTTGTGCTTTATATAAAATTTGTCTTTCTTTAAGTAGAATTTTTTTTTAATAATTGGTGTATTTTGTCACACTCTCTTGTTTTTTAATTAAAATACAAATCTTTTTTTTGGTTAAAATATCGGCTATCACAGTTTACGATGAAAAATAAAGTATTTCGTTGCAAATTCGTTAAATTTTTTGCTGCAAAATTTTTTTATTGAAAATATAACAATTTGGTTAAGATTGAATAATTTTGTTAAATATTAATTTTTTTCAACTTAAAATTCATCTAAAATCAATCAATGATTCAAGCCTTGGCAGAGATAACGTTTGTATGCACAAAAATAAATTACTGCCTAACAATTTTTTATTCAGGGACATTACATTATACGAGTAGGTTATTGTTCAAATTAATTAGTTCATCACACAGTCACGATTTGAACAAATATTTAATCAACACAGATTTTGATCAGTACAACTTTATGCTGCCCATTTTAAGCTCTTATAATTCCAAATTATTCCATTTTTACAGTAGGCTGGGGTGAAAAACCAACATTGCGCGTCCAGGAAATGCCTGGATACGGAAAAGTTTCGCAGTCCAATTCGAAAATCAGCGCACTTTGAAATTTTGAAATCGGATAATATCTTCAGTATGTTCTTTGAGGGTGAAATCTCAAAATTTCACTAGAAATCACTAAAATTCAAGGTTTTGCAAAAATTGACTTAAAATCGATACCGATGCCTTCGAAGGGTGACCTTATGATGAAAAGTCATCAGAGGGTACTTAGAGGTCCGTACCAAATCGCCGAAGTCACCCCATGCCAATCCTCGTGGAGGGGGAAATGGCACAAAATTGTGTATTTTCAAGTAAAACACTTAAATACTCGTGCAGCTCCTAGCTCACTGAGTTCTACTATTTTGAGTGACCCAGGGCCCACGACGTGAAGGTGGCTGCACATCGGGCTCCACCAACGCCCTACCCAACCAACCAACCATATGTAGAACGTGTCTAACAGTTCTTTCCACCGCTACTGTGTGACAAGGGAAAGATTTAAAGTCCCAGTCTGATACCAAGCCGTCGGCCATAGATAGCTTAGCGGTAAGTTCATCCTCTGTTATAGGAATTAAAACTGGAGGTACGGTAAGTGAAACATCTGTCTGTTCCCAATCAATCATTTCTGTGTAATTATTAGCTCCAAAATTAATTCTTAGCACTATATTGTATCTAACAGTTTGTCTGTTGCTTATGTTTTGCTTCCAGGATTTTGGTGAGTGCGTCTTGGCGAACGGTAAGCCTAGGGTCGGTTACCATTCCAATAAGTATATTTTCTGGCATGACAGAGAAGCCGTTTTTCTGAATGGAAGTGTTTACCACATTTCGGTACTTCAGAGGAAGAAACCTTGACAATTTGATTGCTTGGAAGAGGTAACGACTCACATCAACGATAAACTCATTCCGTCTGATGTGGAACCACTGAGGTACGTATACTGTAAGTATTCAACTAATACTTGCAGTTTGTTTGTGGGTCTTTTTGTTGATATGTATAATCTCAGAATTCTATTTGCAGTTGTTAGCCAGCGTGCCATGTTGATGGGGCCTATCTTCCGGGAGGCCAGCTCAGGAGAGCACGCTCCGAACCGTATGGCATCTGATATCTCATAAAGATACCTTTGATCTGAGCTGAGATCAGTGGGCTCAATCTCAGGTAAGTCACACTCAACTTGTTTAAACTTTACAACATCGAGGGTCTCACAAGTTGGAAGTTGTATTGGCCCTGAGTATTTGTTCGGATCAAAGGTAGGTGCGTCAATAAATACGAAAAGACTTCTGAAATGTAGTTCATTGAAATGTAATAGACAGACAATCCATTGCAAGGGACAATCAATTCGTTGCTCTAGTAGACGAATAATTCCTCTCTTCCAACCCATATTCGTATTTGTACCATCACAGCCTACGAATAAAAACTGCATCGAAGCTTTCATTTAGTTTTGTTGTTCAGTGATTATAAATAGAATCACACTCATCTTGGGCATGGCTCGATGGTGTGACGACATAGCCTACGTATTTAGAACCTGGTTCGGTCACCAAAGATATGTGTTCCTCGTTAATAAATCCAGAGGCTGTCAATGTTTCGTCTTTCCGACTATCAAATTATAAGCCACGAATAGAATCCTCATGGCGTGATTCCTCCTTCAACTTGGAGCGACTCCTGCTGCTTCAAATAAGTCAAGCCTGGCCTGCGATGATTTTCTCTGCACAAGGCTGCGTGATATGGCGTGAAAATCGTTATCATCGGTAGAAGCATCAACCTTTACCTTGATTTCAGGAGGAGGATTATCACCTTTACGTTCCTCAAAGAAGGAATCTAAATCTATATTCATATCAATCGTAGAGAAAGATGTGGTGGCCGATGCAGTATGAAGGCTTTCCCCACCCTCTCCCCGTTCAAGTCTGCCTCTTTTTCCGTTACGTCCTGCTCTCTTATGTATTCTTTTTGTTTCAGAGACATCTACGCTGGCGAAACTCATGAGTCTTTTACCTCTTTTGTCAAGATAGAAGGGATGCTCTACGGCTGGAACATTCTTTTCCTTGGAACAGGAGCACCTAGACAAGTCAGCGCACTTACAAGCGGCTATGTTAAATAATTCACAGCAGTACTTTTTGAAGGCGGTGATTTTATCATCCTTATTACTTTGAGAAGTTGTTTTACTCTTCAATGAATTTTACAACGTAGTGTATTTTTAATGAAGATTAGTGAGACATTCCTTAATGCGCTGCTATGAGATCGTTGAGATAGAAGCAGATTCCCAAATAACTATTAGTTTGGAGCGGACTTCGTCGGCAATGTCTCCGAACGAAGGCTCCTTGTCTTTTTCGGAAAGGCAGTCCTTTTGCCTCGAACCTCCTGACAACATCGCAGAACGTCAGCCCTCGTTGGCAAAACGTTCGGACCAAAATCTTTTGGAGGACCAAATATAGGGCACTGCACAAATTCTCTCCTTACGAATTTCGGCATGCTGTGGCATACAAACCAAAGAGGGGGGTGCAGGCAGAACCAGAATCTCTACCACCAAAAGAACAAGCGACGAGACAATGAGAAGAAGAAACTATAACGACAACGTCAACTAGCACCTGCGAGTGAACGAACATTAGGCGTGAGCCGACAGTACGAGCCATTGACAGGT